>NC_041382.1:531657667-531717346 GCF_002162155.2 Triticum dicoccoides | reverse complement strand
TATTGATCAAACATTTAAAAAATGTTAAAGATTTATAGAAAATATGTTGACCATTTATTAAAAAATATGGAATTTACATTTTGAAGATCTTAATCAAGAATTTTCAAAAAATGTAACTGTGTACAGAAAAATGTTGACATGTATTAAAAAATTAATTTTGTATTTAAAATATGTATTAGAAAAATGTTCCTAACGTATATGAAAAATGTAGAATGAAAACGAAAAGAAACAAAAATAAAAAATAAAAAACATTCAAAATGAAAAATTACGAAACATAAAACCGAAGAAAGAAATGTAGAAAGAATTGAAAAATCATAAAATCCAATAAAGAAACAATGAAAAACAAAAAGCATTGAGAACCAAGAAAGAAAACAAAAAAAAAAGAAAAAGAAGAAAGAAGAGAAAAACGGATAAAAACCATGAAAGAAACAAAGAGAAACCAAAAAATAAACAAGGAAAAACCAAGGTATAACCATGAAAAAAAAAGGAGAAGAATTGACAAATCCAATCAGAAAACCTAAAGAAAACGGAAAAAAAGAAGATAACAGAAAAAACTCGGGTGTTTTCTCTCAAGTTGGTCGCATCTCCTATCTTAACGCGAGCCAGACCTGGCGCAGTGGGTAGAAAAAAAAACCTGGCGCAGTTGGTAGAAGCACCAGCCGGCTGGGATCGATCCCTGGGGAGCTCTGTTTTCGTCCCTTCGTCTCGCTTAATCCGATAGGTCTCGCGGCGGAGGGCGACCGAAGAAGAAATAAATATGACGATGGGCCGGTTGGTCTCACGGGCCAAGGCCCTTAAATTTTCAATTTTTTTTTCCGTTTGATTGATTGATTGATACGGAGTACTGTAGTTGTGTACGAGAAGCTTCTGGTCGGCGGGGGTGGCGGTGGATGTGGACATTACTCCGGCGAGGTCTGCTTCCGACGAACCACCAGGTGCTCTCCCCAAGACCACTCATCTCATCCCGCTTAACCGCACGCAGATTGTTTTTGTGGGCGGTGCCTAGTATTTTCGTCAAACAGATTGCGCGCGCGCGCGCACACCTGCGCTCCCTGTGGCTGTGAGGTCTGCTCACCTCAAATTGCGGTTCGCTGTGATGTCGGATGCTATGCTGGGGGACGATCTGGGGAGAGTCGAGGGGGGGATTTTGAAAAGGAAAAATAATCGCTGGGGCGTGGGTTCACAAATTTAGGGTTTAGTTCAAACTTTTGCGATCAATTTGGTTTGGTACCGATCATTCTGGAAATCATGGTTATCACACGCTTCTATTCCTGTCAGTTGCAGCGGCTTCAGAGGATTGCAGAACTGACTGAATGCCTTGATTTTTCTATACTCAAAGATGGCATTTCTCTGCTTGCTGTTCTGTTCTTCAGTTACCCAACCTGGTCTGCACCTAGCATTCTGCTTCTGTTTCTGCTGGTGGGTTGTCACTTTATTGAGCAGGTGAAGTGAAGCGTGTTCTCGCTAAATGTAAGCGTGCTCAAAGGCACAAACCTCTAGCTAGATGTACCGTTTCAGATGTTCTGTCCTGTTATCCGTTTCATGCTGAACCGTCAGTGAGGTGTGGTCCTGGAGAAAGGGCCAAGATTGAGATGGCACCACAGTTGGTGTAAAGTGCTAGTCAGATTACTGATGATCCTAATCCTCTGTCATGTCAACTGTATAACCTGAGTTGGCCCGTTAAGATTAAATGCCCCTGTTCTTCTAGTGGTCCTATGTTGCTTTGATGCCATCTAACATAATGAGTTTGGCAGGATTGAAACAGACCTGGCCACTGGCCACACTTATCGACGAGTTCATCTCTATCATGACATAATTGGTGTCCAGCAGAAGAGAAGCACACGCATGTCATTGGACCCCATAGGAAGTTTCACCTAGTTGTTGATGCGTAACTTCGTGTCATCACCTGAGGGACACAACAAGTACTTGTTGAAAGTAACAGAAATCTGTAAAGTTCTCAATTGCTTTGTCCCTTGTAGTAGGTAATGTATTATCTACATGTTTGGTTTCTGGCCCGCCTAATCTCCGTTTGAAATGGCTTTGCTAGCAACCTTTTCCATGAGTGCTTTGCTCGTTTAAGGAAATGGCTTCCATGATAAGCTATATGCGCACTCAGCTGGGGTAATGGTTAACGGTTACATGGTAAAGCATGTGCTGATGTGCACTACATTATGCAACCTTTTTACAGAAGTTAATGCAACTGTGTGGAGATCAATGGGGGCTCAAAGCTACTAAACATAGCTAGTGCGCGAAAGAAGTGACATAGTAGACTTTTTCCTATTTCTTTTGAGTAATTTAAGAATACAATAGCATATGGAACATGATATATAGTTAACATTTTAAAACTCAGTAAAGCAAACATTTTTGGCCTTCTAAATATTATGTGCCAGACATATCGATGCAGAGGGGGCCCTGTTGATTTGTTGTTGTATATAATCTACAAGAACTCTTCTGTTCCTGTCTCATTTTAGAACCTCTGATTCATTTCATGTACCCTGTATTGCCACTTCGACAAAGTAAATTGGCAATGTAGGAGGGTTACTAATAATTTGGAAATTCTCTAGCAAAGAATTTTAGATTTACTAGTGGGATTAAATTTATTTATGACACTCCTAACTGTGTTGCATGTTTAGTGTTACTTTTACTAGGAAAGGATACAAAGTAGGACCTTCAGGAAAACTACTTCAGGTTTAATTTGTTAGAAATGCCAATGGACTTTCATGTTCTAGCATCAGATGTTTACATCTCAATGTTTCACTCAAAAGGCCTGACCTTGAAAAGTCTACTATCTGATTTTTACATCTCAAATTTTCACTCATAAGGCTTGACCTTGGAAAGCGGGTCAGCATACTGTTTCTCCTTTTAGGGAGTCCAGGAGGACTATTTGGTGTACGGTGTTATCTATTTCTCACTAGATGTTGCTCAATTAGGATTAGTTCCGGACTTGCGATTGTTTCAGTTACTGTCTCGGTGCATTTATATCAAGACATGTATTCCTATTACTGCTCAGATTAATGGATCTTTTCTGTAAATAATAGGTTGTCTTGTCGCATTTGGCCTGAGTAATATCATGACCACACTCAACACTGATTTCAAAGAATGTACATAAATTACTTAAAACATATATTTTTACTTTATTCCATTTGTCTGCTAATGTTGGAATGTGAACTTCACAATCTCTCTTCCAGTATCGCATCAATAGGAAAGTCGTTAGATGAACTACTCAAATGATAACACATGAAGACCACTAACATAATTAGAGTTAGTTTAGTTTTTCTCTTTCTTTATATATGTTTTTTGTTTCACATTTTTATGATGTAAGCATGCATTGCAAGCCATGAAAAGTAACGACAAGCATGCTAAAACTATTGATGGAGGCACTACCAACTTCTCTTAGGACAGACAGAATTATATCATCGCATTTCTAGGGTTGGATTAAGAAGTCAACAACCCATTTAGTACTAAAAGAAGTTACTAAAAAGTTGCTATCCATGATTAGTGATCTAAAGCGAGTGCACTATGCAGTATGCACTGCAAATAACTAAACAAGTTTAGAAACTTCAGCGGTTACCTGATTTTCAGGTAACTGGTTTGGCAAGTCTTACCAGTGCATGGTGGTACCACTTCCCCACACATGCACACTTTCTGTCTGGAATGGACACACATATACATTATTACCTTTTGGAGCTTATCTCATTGATGACATCAATAGCAATATGCTTGCACAAGTTCCAACCATGCTCTTTCTTTTTATCCTTGTGATCTAAAAGCATCTGACTGACTCCATTTGGCCTTTGCTTTGTGGGCACAATAACATTGTTCACAACACATAGGAACACAATGAGTTGGAGGAGAAGTCGGCATGCACAAGCATTGCCTGCATCGCTCCAAAACTAGTCCCAAGTCCTAACCCCCACAAGCCACCTCATGGCGCTCACTGTTGACTTCATACAATGATCATTCAGGACATGCCCTTTGCTATTTAGGAGAAACCATCAAATGCTTGATTAATTGCTAGTTGAAAGAGTGGCCATTAGCCCATTACACACTTATATTCCATAGTAGTCAAAACATATTAAATTTGTTTCACACACCTTCTTGGAGGAGAATAATTACATCTCTGGTCTAGATGGAGTGAATTAGGTTTAATACCTACCAGATCATTTGATCATTAAGAAAGATGTTTCTCTTATGAGTATCATCATGATCAGATGGCATGGTAGGCACAAAACCCATTCTCTCAACTGTGCTAGCAAAGGTTCTAATTCTTCGGCAAACTGACTTCATCATAGTCATCCAGGGATAGGAACACCTCGTCTAAGCATGAAAGCTCCATGTCCTCCTCGTGGAAGGTCACTTGCGAATCGTAGCTCGACTCGAACACCCGACACACCACCCAATTGCTGCATTCCTGTGATGATCATCCATGCATGTTGGACATGTTTGTCATGCGTATATGATAATGCTATAAATGCAGAGTTTAAGAAAATGTTAGGTGCAATAACATGTATGCAGCACTCACTTTGTCTGGTTGGCCTTTCTTCTTGTGAGACCGCTTGCGTGAACTACCTGAAGTGCTGGCACCCACATTCCCGTCAAGTAAGTGGTACTCATGCATAACCCAGTTGGTTTTGGTCGCCTGAAAGGGCTCCCCAATGGAGAAGACGAGTGTCTTCTTCAGGCCGACATGAGAGCCGCCACTACTTACTGCCTCATCGGCACCGACGGGATTCCAGCACCCATTTCGTGAGGCCCTACTCTGTGTTGCTTGGCTAAAGAAGTACCACTGGTTCCCTGCTTGAAGTGCTTTGCCTTGAAAGAGTTGTCAGAATCAGGACTAGACATTACTTGTGATATGCACAAAGGTTTGTGAAAGAAAGTATTAGGTACATACCATTCAGCTCCCATGGATCGTAGCGATTCTGAGGCAGTGTAGGGACGATGTCAGGTCGGCATGGGAGGAGAGCCGCCTTGCGCCGGAGGAAATGGATGACGAGTTCTTCGTCGGAGGGGAAGAAGTGGAAACCAGGAGGAAGGTTAGTAGATCCACCCATATATGCTGGAGTAGATAGAGTAGAGGAAGATGGAAGGCTGTGAGGAAGGAAGACGAGAGCACGGGTGCTTGCTTCACGTGGTTTCTTAGTAGTATTTATAGGGGTTGTATGCGTGTGTGTATTTGTATGTAGAGAAAGGGAGGGAGAGGGAGAGACGTGCAATTCAAGGAGTGTTGAAAGGTTTTGAGGGCGGCTGCAGCATGGTTGCTTTGAGAAGCCTGCCAACTTAAGTGCCATGCTTCCTTGTCCTCACCATTTTTTATATGGAGGGAGCTAATGATGCTATGCAAACACTAATGTTGGATTTGGACAGAGGAGTATCTCCTATATATTTGATGTTCAGAGTTACTGCAAATTTCTCTACTTCTTAGATGAATCGTTACTAACTAACAGAGTCCATCAATGCATGCATGCATGGTGCCTCATCATGCTCTACATATTTTATAACAAAGCCGGAGATCAAGACATACAGTTTCTTGCCTAGCAATGATGCTGGTCTGGGTGTCCTTAATTAGGAATTTAGGATAGCCTTTTGCGGATGTATTTGATCTTCGTTGACTCCGCTTGGATATCTTACATTGCATAACCATCTCATCCATCCAAAGTTTCAGTAGCAGACTCTTGCATCATAATCTAACATGATGCTTGTGTGCTACTTTAGGTACACTTCAAAATACCATGTCTGCCCAAGAGAACTGTCAATATAGCGTAATATCATGTGAACGGAGTTTTCTCAAACCTCACATATGCCCATCCATATCTGAGATCAGGAGAAGTGAATGACGAGCTAGGTGGGACGACAGAATCAACAATTATCTGATACCAGAAGTAAGCGAAACCCCATCTCTTGCCATTAAATTATTGTGCTGATTAGACCGAAGTTTTGACTTTCTCTCTTATTTGACGTGTGTTGGATATCGTGTAGATATCAAGCAATCATGCATCAAATAGCACCTTGAATTTGTTTGGACCAACAAATAGTAATTTGATTTGGTTTTGACTGCTGATATGCATGCTTGTGATCTTTATAGCCGAAGTGCGTACTATATTCCCCAGCCCCAATATTTCAGGGATATTTTCAAATAATTGTAAACACAAGATAATTTTGTTTGTTACTTCTATTTTCGAAGGCAATACCAGACGTTTCATATTCTTCAGGTTTTAATAGTTAGTATAGCAAACATTACTCGTGTCGGTTCATGTCACTGCAGGTGTTTTACCTGAAGTGAACTACTAGTTATGAAAAGAACCCCCTAACTTGTGTTAGAACAATTAAGGAAAAAGTTTTTGAGTTTGATTTGTTAGATCGTTTGTTTGGGTGTGTAAAGGCTATCCTAGAGACCTAGACTTGCCTATATTTCTTTGCCCATATCACGACAGCTTAACTTCTCACTGGGTGATATGTGAAGCAAAGGTCAGGTCCAACACAACTGGGCATGCACCATCAATCGTGTTCTGAAATTACCAGCACAAGATGGGCTAGGAAGCGTCCTGCGTCCCCAATAGCGGAGTGGGTCTTGTGAGTGCCTTCACCTGTATAAATTTTGTCTGGCATGGGTGCATTCCTCCTCCTCATGTCATGCAATCGTCAGCCTTGTCCAACCATGCTCCTTTATACATACATCTTGACCATCGTCATAATAATCCCCCAGGCCAGCAAGTTGCAGCAGGGAGTTCAGTGGAGTTGTGGCAAAGTACAAAGCGCATCACTTGGAGATGAAGCCACTCAAGCTCCTCCTGCACTGCATCCTTTTCGCCCATCTATTTTGTGCTCATGTTTGCGAACTGCTTCATCAGAAAAGAAACACATCAATCATTTCAAGTTACTTGTGCTAGCTCGGTTTGCAAGAGACAGAAATAATTTGGCAGACATCACTGTTATGACAATGATCCATGGCACTATCTATGACGGCGACGCTACGCTGTTGAGTATTTGGGTAAAATACCACCCTGCTAAGTAAGCTGTAGCCCAATCGGTAAGAGACACATCTGACTATGCAAGAGTGTGGCTTATGTGTCAGCTGACAGAGAAGGAATAGTTTGTGTTGATGCAGTGTGGATAAGATGTTAATCTCTTGAGATGATATGCTAAGTTGCTAACCACTACCAGTCCCTAATATTTGGTGAGATGCTTATCTTGGTGCATGCAGGTGCAGGTCTACAACATACAAGCTCAACAACCCTCCTGATGATCAGAATCTTCCAGGTAACTAGTATCCTAACAGCTCAATCTGTGGCCTCATATAAAAGGAGGAGAAAAGGGTAGAGATGATAGTCAATCATTCCATGGTGCACACACTCATGCATGCACACACTACTCGTTGCACTTTTATCCTGCCTTTTCTTGCTCTCTATCTAGCCATTCTCTTTAGGAACAGTTTTTGTGCATGCCGTGTCTCTTTATGGCAGGCCATGTCCATGTAAGACTGGGCAAAGTCCATGCACCACTTGAGCTAGCTAGCAGATGAAGTGGTGGCGTGGTGCTGGTGGTGGCATGGCGGCAGCAGCACACGTAGAGGTGGGGGTACCTAAAAATCCCCGGAGAGGGGAGCCCACGGATCATACAAAGGGAGCTTCGATCTGCGGGGCCGTCCGCTCGGGTGACGACCTGATGACGCAGTTCTGCATCTGCATTCCATTCTCTGTGACAAGGGAACAAGTCGACAGGATCGACAGGATCTCCAACGCTAGTACGAGTGTCCTTGCACTATCAGCTCAGCTCCGCACATGTTTCATCTTCGTATTCTTGCGTTAGGAGCACTTGGCTAGGAGTTCTACATTCCCATGGTTTGTTTTCTTCTACATAGATAGACAGATCAAAGACTCTTGTGAGCCTGAATTAAAGCTACCAACTACAGTACATCCCTGGGTCAGATAACATGATGATAATAAGCTAAATTTGCATGGGAAAATGCTACTCTTTGCATGGGTGCACATATGAATTTTAAAAAATGACGTTTTTCAACTTCTGAAAAATTGTGAAGAAGTGCATACTTGCAGAGTATGGATAGAAACTTGTCTTTGCATTTTTTTTTTGTAAAACAAAGGCCACCTATGGCCTGCAAAAAAAAAAGCCTTTTGTGTTGGAATTTTTTATAGTTTCGCATACCTACGACCTGCAAAAAAAACTCTTCACAACAAATGAAGTAGCCTTTTTGTGTTAGGAGTTTTTTTTTGTTTCACACAGTTCACAAATGATCATATTTTTTTACCAAAATTTATAGGCACAAATTTCTAGTATTATTTACATGTATGTTTTTTTTAACTTTTCAAAACTTAGAGAATGCGATTCCTTTTCTAAGTTTCTAGTGCTCTACTATTGTGTGCATCTATGATTTTCTTCCTAACTTCTCAAAACATGGAAAATGTGAGTTTTTTTTCTTAGTAAATAAATGGGTTATATACATCCATCCATGTCCTGGAAATTTATTGGTTTTTTTTTTTGAGCTGGGAAATTTATGTTCTCCATATACATGCTACCTCAACTGAACTTTCCTTTTGAGCTCTCAACAGGGGCAATATGTGTTTAATTAGATATAGTTTGATTTGGGCTAATCTGGCATGCATCGGTGGGTCGTCCACTTCTCTGTCTGCCTATTTTGGGGGCTGGAATGTGCTCTGGCCTCTGGGCTATCTATCCCCTCTGCTACTACTACTGTTGCAAGCACCAGTGCACCACCATGTGTGACCTCGGTGGCACTGCGCTGCACTGCCATCCCAACATGCCATCCTCTGCCAGCGGCACCACGGTGGAATGGTGGTGGGTGGTGTTGGAGGGAGCAACAGCAGGCCAAGATCAGCTTCGCTCCTCAGCTTCTTTCTATCTTTCGCGCCGCGCCCCCTAGCTAGCTTGCATTCCTTGAGATGAGCCCTTCTTCCTTGGCAAGTCGAAATAGACATCGAACTGTTCTTCCCACTGATTATTGTTCTTCATATGTGCTGTTTGTTGCGGTACGTTTCTGATGGATGATTGCTTCATCTCCTTACATACTCCAGCTACATCTCTCTCCCTCACCCACACTGTTGAACGCCACTGCCTGTTCCCCATCTTATTTCTCGTGTCGACGGGCAAGAAAGGTACCCATAAATGCATGTGAACCACCGACGGTTACAGCTTGAAAATAGTGTTTGCTTGTAGCTAGACTGAGCATCGTTTGCAAGACCATGACAAGGGAGGGAGGGATCATTGTCGCCGGCAAACAATCGGAAAGATTGCGAGGGCGGGCGACATAGACCCCCCCACACACGTTGGTGTCTTCTTGGTGCAGCGTTCGTGCGGGTCTTTTTTTCTTGGGTACTACTGTATTGCTGACGTGCATGCTACTAACTAGCTTCGATGGACCACTACCAGTGATTCCTCTGCCCTCCTCTGTCTAGTGTCTGCCTACGGTGGATACCTTGTTGAATTATATATCAACCTGTGTCTCCTATGGATAAGACACACTACCACACGAGTCCACACTGCTTTGAAAATGGCACGCCAGACCAAATTAGCAAACACTCGATTGCAGAAAATACATGTGCAGAGGCCCCTCTCTGTTTTTCTGTGAACTGAAGATCGCAAGGCTTCCTAAGAACGAAACATTCAACTGTGATGAAAATCAGTCTCCCAACATATTCGAATTGTTAGTGCTAATTTGTCTAGAAAGAAACGCGTTTAAATTTCACGTTGAATGTCCAGTTTTTGCCCTGGGAACCTCTATCTTCCAACTCAAACGGCTGACTGAACCTTCATGGGTGGCTAACACCTCCTGGTGTAAAGAAAACTAGTCCATATGGAATCTTATTCCAGTATATTGCTGCTGTGATGCAATGCCGTTCTCCCCACCATGTATGCTTAGCTTTGGATTTGTCATTTTGTTTGCCTTTACGCTGCAATCAAGGGAAGAATAATGCACGACTAAGTGGAAAATATCATCCCCGTGAACCATTTGTTTGCTACTATCAGGCACTCCATCTCTTAGAACTTCAGAAGTGTGCAGACAAGGAGCAAATGGAGGAATCCGCTGTTTCGGCTGTGGTTGGCAGCCTAAGGGCATCTACAATGCTAGGAGCTTACATAGGCGCTTATGGAAAAAATAAATATCTGAAACACACCTAAGCGCCTCATCCCTCAACGCTAGACCCTAATTAACTAAACAACGTAGACGCTAAGTGCTGGAAGGAAAATGACCAAGCGCCGGGTGCGTGGTTTGGCGTCGATGCCAGGGTTGACACCAGGATTACACCCGGCAACCGCTAATCTGCCAGGATTACGAACCTGGCGCCTGGCCTAAGCACCCAGCAATGAAGATGCCCTAAGTGGCCTTGCTGTACAGGAGACATCCCTCCTTTTTTTTCGAAAAGGAGGAGACATCCCTCCTGTGCGGAGTCAAGGATGAAATGGTGTTCCTGAAAGAAGAGCTGACGCGGCTGCAGGGCTTACTACAGAGACAAGATCTCCATGACAAGCTGAGGCCAGGACATGCTACCCAGTACCATGGCCATCTCCGTCCGCCAGATCAAAGATTCCATTGAAGGTGCTGAGAATGTCATTGAAGATTGTGAGTACATGGAGAAGCGGAACGGGCTCTACAAAGGATTCATGCGTGCAGTTACAAGGTATGCTGTCTTACCATGTGATGTGATCATCCTCCATAAAGTTGGGTTTGAAGTCTGTGGCGTATAAGAAGGAAGATTTTTGGTATCATCAAAGATCATATGCATAACATAAGTAGTATTGTCGGTGTTGATGGGGTAGACATGCCGACTATGGAGAGTGCAGAGAGTTCGTTCCCTCCCTGAAGCAACTTCGCCACTATCTGGTCATACTGATGCTTGAAACCAACAAAGGTCATGTCATCATGTAAACTCTTGAGGGGTAAACTTATCATCCACATCTTCAGTGTGGCTCATGGGTGGTATGGGAAAACAACAATTGCTAGAAACATATTTACTGTACCTGTCGTGGTTTTGTCACGGCAGATGTCCTAGAGAAAGGACTTAGTCGTGAAGCCATCGCGACGGGTTAGCTTGAAGGGGTTAAAGCGGACACAAGGACGCAAGAGAGTTTATACTAGTTCGGCCCCTTCGATGAAGGTAAAAGCCTACGTCTAGTTGTGATGGAATTGATGGGGTTTCGATGACTAGGGAGCAAACAAGCTTCGCCTATGTCTCGAGTTGTTGTCTGTTGTCCTTGAACCGCCGCCGGGTCGTCCCCTTATATACACGGGTGACTCTCGTCGGCTTACGGAGTCCCAATACCAGCTCATAGATGTGTCCGGTTTGGTCTCTTCTTATTCCTAACTTACAATACAGGTTAACTACTACCGCCGGTTTACGACTGCGGGCCTTGAGCCGACCATGGGCCTTGAGCCCTCCTCTGTCTTCTTGAGCTTTAACTTACTTAACTACTGACGAAGTTAACCCGGCCCAGATAGGCCGGTTTACGCCCAGTAGTAATATCCCCAACATTAGGCCTCAGATTGATTTGAACGGGTTCATGTCAATCCTTTAATAAAAGCTTCATCTTCAACATCTTATAAATTGGTAAACCGCCATGATGTCATCTTCTCTGATTGCTGTAAACCGGAGTGACATCACCTGTCATAACAAAGCTATCCATTATACTTCTTTGTTTAATAGATCGGCGGAAATCGAGGCGACAGCTCCGTTTTGTGGCCCCTTGATTGTCGCGCCTGACTCATGTTCTTTCGCCTTATAAATAGGACCGAAGGGTCATTTCTTTTCTCCTTCCGTGCCTTCTTCATCTTCCTCGCGTCGCCAGCCTCGAAGCTCCGCCGCCGCTGTCGACCTCTGCCTCATTCTTGGCCGCTGCATCAACCTAAGCGCACCAGAACATCGCGGCAACCTTCCGCATCTTCCTCAGCTCCAGTAAATCTTCTATCTTTTCCCCCGCAGATCTGGCCTAGGGTTTCGCAGTTCTTTAGTGTTCATCGTCTGCCTCTTGCTCATACAATAGATCTTTAGATGAATCCACAAATCTTTATTCTGTGCAATGATAGTTGTTTGACCTTCGCCTTTACTTATGCATCTCAAACCATGGGTCTATATGAACGTTTTGCTCATTGGTTCGGTACTGCTCCTTTGAACCTCTAAGTATTTATCTCTTCTCTGAACTTGCTTCAGATCCAATGTTGTAAAGAAATGTTGTGAAACCTGTTTGTGCGTACTTGTCCATCCGCAGTCTCAGCTTTTCAATGCTTAGATCAGGCGGTTTAACCTTATAGAAAATTTTCCAAACCGGTATATGCCATTAGTCCCCTTGTTGAACCGCCAGATATTGGTTGCTTCATGAAACTCTGGTTCAGATAGTTCTGTCTCCGGTTTAACAGTGCCCATACCGACGTACCTTGATCAAATGCATTTTTGAACCGGGATCTTCTACCTTGTAGATTCCATCATGGCCAAGCAAGTATATGAGTGCAATTGGGTTCCTTCTCGCATCACAGAGGATCAACTGGACGATTTAGTCCTGATTGACGCTTTAGGCAGCAAAGATACCATCCATTGGAGGGCTCCTGGCAAAGAATGCCCTCCCACACCTCGAGAAGGAGAGGTTGTTGTTTTCGTAGATCACTTAGCCTGGGGCTTTAAGCCGTCCGGTTCTAAATTTTACGGGATGTTTTAGCCGATTTCCAACTCCATCCGCAAGACACTGGCCCCAACTCTGTTACAAATATGTGCCACTTCCAAGTGCTCTGTGAGGTGTTCTTTCAAGAGGAGCCCACAGTGGAATTGTTCAGAGACCTTTTTCATCTAAACCGTCGTACTGAGTTTACTGATGGCTCTAATACGGAGTTGGGTGGCATGGCGATTCAGAAAAGGAAAGAGGTCACATACCCTCACGCCAAGTTGCACAGTCACCCCAAGGAGTGGAATCAGACATGGTTCTATTGCAAAGACACCTCCCTTGCTGGTGAGAATCCCTTGCCTGGCTTTCGTTCGGAGCGGCTGAGCAATACACACCCTTTTCCTCAAAAATTGACTGCCCAGGAGAGAAGCAAATATGCTCCCCAGCTGTCAAAGCTCAGAGCCTTTATGGCCAACGGTTTAACAAGGGTTGATCTCGCTCGCTGTTGGATATCATGGAGCATACCGCCCCTTAGTCAGCGCTCCGGTTTGATGTGCGAGTATACTGACAGTGTTGATGACCCACTGCGACATTCAAAACTCCTGCTCTTCGATGAAGAAATCACAGAGGCTGTGCATAAGATACTGAATGAACCGGAACACGTCTGCGCTAGAACCGGCCTGCTTCTCTTCTGTGCCACCAACAAACCGCCAGCTGTAAGACTTTGATTTTTCTCTTTGCTGAATCTGTTATTGATATGTCTGGTCACTGTTTTTAATATCAGTGTCTGCATAATCGGGGCAATGATCCGTTTTGGAGCAAAAAACTGTCGCAGGAGAAACCAGAAAAACCAGACAAACCGGAAAGAGCAACCCGACAAAAGACTAAAGCTGTGAAGAAGACTGCCCACAGGAAAAGAACCACTGCATCTTCTAATCCGGCCGCTGATGATGATGTGGATAATCCGGACTTTGAGGTAGAACTTGACTCACTTGGTTCATTTTTTATGTGTCTTATTGATGATGATATTTGTCAGGATGATGCCGAAGCCAGCCACGCGGATGTTGCAGAGGTAATTATTCTCTTTTCCGATTCAGAAACTTTGCCTTCACAAAAAATCTGCCAGGCAAACCGGAAAGTTAAATTTTCTCATCCTCTTGCTTATTTGGATCCTAAATTTCTTATGAAGACCCAACAACACGAAGCTCGTCGCACAACCCGGCACAGCAGCCAGGTAGTTACCTCCGCTGGTTTACCGAATAGTTCGGTTCGGAAACGTCATTCAGAGGCCTCTAATTTGCTTGTCAGTGCTTGTCCTAAAGCGGGCTGCTTTCGTCAACCTCTTAATCCGCCTGACTTCGATTATCAGGTTACTTCCCACTCATCTTCTGGCGAGTCCTCGGCTACTCAGCTCCCACCGCTTAAAACGGTGCTTGGGTAAGCTATACTTATTGTGATGTTTGCAGTACATCGCCTTAGAACATATGCTGTATTTGATTTTATTATTCTTCTCAGGGCCAAACCTAGGCCAAGCAAGAAAGCCTGCCTGGACAAAGCGGCCGAAGAAGATGTCGTTCTTGAAGCAGACAAGACACCCAATGCTGAAACAGCTATTCCTGAGGATATTCCCAACGATCCACCGCAGCAAGATGATGATCTTATTGTTGAAGAGAGACCTATTGATACCTCAGGTCCTATCCATCAGCCTACAGGTTCCATCCGGATTGAAAGCTCCACCGGTCCAGCAAAACCTACTGACAAGCCAATAGCTCCAGTGCAAACCGGCGGTACCAAGGATGATGAGGTTGTCATTACTGGCACTGGCCATACTGAGCCAAGCAATCCTGTCGCTTTATCCAAACATTCTGCCAAGGAAGAATTTGCTGCCTTTGGCAAAGGCAAGTGGAACGCTGATCTGACGACTTAAGCTGCTCTGAAGGCCCAAGATATCCATTCCGGCTATCTGAACCGGTTGTATACCAGCCGTGACTATGAAGCCGGTCTGGTTAATATGATGAAAGATAAATATGAGGTAACTTCCATATGCTCCTTCCTGCTTGTATGTTTCCATTCTTGCTGACTCTCCTAACCCCCAAGGACCGGTTTGAAATATTCTTTCAAACCGGTACTTAATAATATAAATCTTGATGCTTTGAAATTTGCTGATGTAGCCCCCAAGGGCCGGTTCAACTTAGCGTAGTTAAACCGGTACTTTAAGTAATTGAAACTGCCGCATCAGAATATATATGATCAAATAGCCATTAGCCCCCAAGTGCCAAGTTGAATACTTGTATTGATCTTGGGACTTTGTAAACAATTGAAAGATGAAGATCGAATATGCATTAGCCCCCAAGTGCTAAGCACATAACTTGTTATGTGGTTGGTACTTGAATCCTTCTACCGATTTGTTGAAACATATATCTGTATGCATGCAGGCGGAGCTGAAGACGAAAGAAAACCAAGTCATCGATCTTCAAGAAAACCTGAAAACCCAACAGGCTGAAACCTCCAAAGCGAAAGAGGAATTGGCCAGTGCTTTAAGCGCCATGGAACAACTTAAGGAGAACTTCAAGAAGAAACGGGCGGATTGGGCCACTGAAAAGTCCGCTTTGATCAAACGAGCAGAGGATGCCGAGGCTGCACTAAAACCAGTGACGGATGAACTGACCAGCATAAAGCGGCACGTTCATGCTATGACCATTGCTATCTTTGGTAAGCCAGCTTGCCTTTTGAATTGGTTCTGCCTTCTTACAGAGTCACCGGTTTATTAACCCTTTATGGTATTTCAGGGACACGCATTGGTCACTTGGGGTCAGATGTGCGGAAGAAATTGAAAGCCGCCTATACATTGATTGAACAATTGTATACTGGTGCACAGCGGATCATCTGTACCGCGTCTCATAACAAACCGGCGCCCACTTTAATTCAAGATACTTTGATGAAACTGTCAGTGCTTCCTGCCCGGGTTGAAGAGCTGAAGAAATCTGCTGCTCGAACCGGTGCAATCAATGCCTTAATCCGGGCAAAAGCCTGGGTGCCGGATTTTGATCCTATTGAAGCGGCTCAGGGCTATCCCAGCTTGAAGGAAGATGGGTCAGAATTTGGTGAAGCGGATCTGCGAGCAATAAACCGGGAGGTACGTCCACTAGCTTGTCAGTTGGCTGAAGAAGCAGACTTGTCTCATTATCAAGCGCAATATGACAGTCAGAACAAGCGAATAGCTGCACCCATCCATGAATCGGAAAATCTGATCCCTCCAATCCGTAAGCATACTTACACTCCCGATATTAACCCGTCATTGATGAAGCTGTTTTTCAAGCATTAATGGGAATCGACTGGACAACTGTGGATTTCCAGCCACTGGGTAGAGAAACGGAAGCTGAAGCGGCACAGGATGACCCACAACCATCAGGCCAGGCTGGTGACCAAGCTTGAACCGGAAGCCGGTTTTAAAACTGCCTCTCCTTTGTGAAAAACAATTATATTATTATGGGCACCATGTTGCCTTGTAATAGGCTAGTTGATACCTTTGATGTTGATATGCCTTCGTGCATAACTTGTTCTTCCTGTGGTAATGAACTTTCCAAAACACTTTCTGAAATGAGAAATTCGTCAAGTGCCACCGCGGTTGTACCGTCAGGCGGAATATGATGAACTTGTGTACCTTGAATTGTTGACAGGAGCAATTGGTAGCCCCCAAGGGCCGGCTCATTATAATACGATGAGTCGGGTCTTCAATAAGACTAGTAAAAATGACTTTGCATTAGCCCCCAAGTGTCATGGTGCATGCTTGCAGCGACATGAGACTTGCATGTAATTTCAATTTGAATAATGTAGCCCCCAAGTGCCGGGTTGTAAGCCTGCAGCGACTCGGGACTATTCCTCCATTGTAGAATAAATCATATCCTTTGATAAAAGAGTAGACATTGCGCTATAGCGACTTTGAAAACCTTAATAATAAAAATCCGGCCATGTTGGCTATTCAAGATAATATAATCCGGTATGAAAACCTTATTCATTCAACATCATAATGAAATTTCAGCCAAGTTTGGCTATTTGAATAATATAACCCAATGATTTATAAGCGCATGATTCCAATGGCGCAATCCAAATATATACTGGCGACTTGTTGTCCAAAGCCAGGCTGGTTTAACAAATCTGTTTCTGCATACAACAAGTTTAAAGTGTCCTGGCGGTTTACCGCCGGACGGGTCATAATACCCAATATATAACCCGGGTTTATAACCAAGGCTGCACTTAAGAATAATCAAATATGAAATATATCATACCTGTGACATTGAATCACATTGTTGGTTTTACCAACTTTTTGTAGTAAGGGTGATAACCCAAATCTTGAGTACTGATAACTCCTTCCATATTGTGCCGGTTTATAATAAAATCGTGTCGGGTTGTGATAAACACTGTGTTACTCCATAAGAGGATGTTAACAGCAAGGATCAAACCGGGCAAATAGTCTCCGAATTGACGTGAACTGTGTTCCGTCAATTGATTGGTTAAAAAACTTTGTCGGTTTAAAAAACGCAATAAAAAGCAAAAACCCCCCTTCAAAGAAAAGTGTAAATCAAGTGCAATGACAAAACGTTGCAAAAAAAGGTTTATTTGAGCTGATCAGATGGTGTTACCATGGCCGAACACGGCCAAGCTCCCGTTAGGTGTAACTATGGTTCTAGTCAGCCAGGTCCCCAAATGAAACTGTGGCATTTATGCCGATCAAGTGGCATGGTCATGGTTCGGGTTCGACCAAGCCCCCAAGTGATTCTGTGGCCTTAGGCCGATCAAAAGGCATGAGTGGTTCAGACGTGACCAAGTCCCCAAGTGATCTGGTGGCTCTCGCCTATCAAGAGGTATGGTATTGGTTCGGACACGACCAATCCTCCAAGTGATATAACACAATGCTTTTAAAAAGCAAACTCAAGGGGTAAACCGGAGGCCGCTTTAGAACAACTCTGTGTAACCACACATGATGTAAAAGACCAGAGACCCCGCTTTATGAAGCAGAAGCCCCCATGTGATCAATAATATGTCAGGCCAGTAAGGCGGGATACCCATGTTTGAACCGCGCATCATGGCAGCAGGTCCTCTTTGGCAATTTTTAACTTTTTGCAAGAGATAAATTCTTCTTGAACCGGGATCTTGAACCGGATATGGAGACCTTCAAAGCTTTGTGGGAGACATCTTTCCCTTGAACCGGATTTTAAACCAGAATCTTCATTTTTAGCCAGAAATTTTCTGACGGCCTTTAAACTCGAACTTGCGAGAAGTTAATTCCTTTTTGAAACGGAAATTCTTAAACCGGATTTGAGAGCTTCAGAGCTTTGTCGGAGAAAAAAATTCCCTTGTACCGGATTGTAAACCGGAATCCTTTTCTGATGAACCGAAACTTCTTCATTGAGCCGGGATTTTGTAACTGTCATATACTTTCTAATCCGGAAATCTTCTGACAGCGCGATGTGAATCCGGGACCGGGTTATCTTTCCCTCCAACGTATTGGGGTTCTTGACTTCACTGAAAACCGGCAACGTTTGCTAAGTCATATCATTGTAGCCCCCAAGTCTCAAGGTGACTCGAGGAGTTGGCTTGAGATTCTCCATATTTGACCGTGATATAAACTGGCATAACTTGTATATCATTGGTGTTGACAGCATGATGTGAATCCATAGAAGGTTGAGGTGACTGCGGCGGGTTATAAATGATCCCGTATGAGCCGTGTCAGCAACTCGGCCAATGGTTCCTTCCAACTGGATCCTTGAAGTTTTAACCAAACTGTAGTAGCGGCGACTTATGTGCATGTCCATTGAACCATCCAGTGCAGACGACGGTTGATAATAATTTGCCTCCAATTTGTGGGAAGAAAGGCGGGCTTCCCAAGTAGTGACTTTCTCATAGTCCATAAACAGTTCATCCAGACAAGTGTGGCCCGGTATGTTGATGTAGACCAGGCCGCGAGAGACGGACGACAAAAGCGACCGTAACATCAGAGGCAGCTCGAATAGATGAATCGGCCGCGGCATTGTAAACCGGTGCGGACGCATAAATCGACCGTATGCTGAGGTAGACCGGACTGCGGGGGACGGCGGCCTGTGCACGCTTTATTGGGTAATTCGCACGGTCCTGACGAGTTGATGCAGATTGGATCGCGATATAAACCGACATGGGTTATCCAAAAGCTCGGCGATATAATAATCCCTTTTTACAATAGACAATTTGTCCTGCATTGGAAAACTTGCAAGCCAAAGTAATTGCCCCTTTTTTTAAGAAAGCAATATATAATATAAAAATATAATGGATGGATTTCACCTGATATGTTAGCCAGAAAATATCCACCGCGGAGTTGTTGATTGCCATGGTGAAACTGAAATCAATTACGGGCGAGTCGGCCATGCGAGCAGACAGATGAATTGGCCGCGACGTTGAAAACCGGTGCGGACGAGCAAGTTGTCCTCCGCGTTGTAAGCCGGCGCGGTCGTAAAAGATGGCCACAGTGCTTTAGACCGGAGGTTGCGAGAGATGGCCACAGTGTTGTAAGCTGGTGTGATCCGTATCCGCGGTGTAATGCCTCATTTGTAATGAACAATTTATCCTGCGAAAAATGCCACATACCAGAGTAACCATTCACACAAAAATTTATCTGTGTTATTAAAACAGACTGGACGGAACAGCTCCCAATCCGGCCATCTTGTAGCTGATAAAGAGATTCGGTTTCTCCGGTCGAAGATTCGTCACCGGAACAAACGATAGTCGCCCCGCGAAACTCCGATCTGTCCTCATAACTTCCTCCATGGATGACTCCCACGAAGGCACGCTTCATGGCCGGTTTAACCCGGGCGGATTGCGCACGCTGAGCCGTCTCGACGAGGTCAGTGCAGATGTCCGGCTCAGGGCCCGGTTCACCGATCTTGCCAATGAAAACGTGAATGCTACCAAAGGGGACCCGGTACCCGTACTCAATTGAGCCGGCCTCAGGGCGCCAGCCTGCGTCGTCGATGTAGAGCTTGCCGCGACGACTCTTAGTCATCCGGCCTACAGCGTAGCCCTCGAGTCCTTCAAAGCGGCCCTCCAAGAACCGGAAACCATCGTGCGATAGCCCCACGGTGGGCGCCAACTGTCGTGGTTTTGTCACGGCAGGTGTCCTAGAGAAAGGACTTAGTCGTGGAGCCATCGCGACGGGTTAGCTTGAAGGGGTTAAAGCGGACACAAGGACGCAAGAGAGTTTATACTAGTTCGGCCCCTTCGATGAAGGTAAAAGCCTATGTCTAGTTGTGATGGAATTGATGGGGTTTCGATGACTAGGGAGCAAACAAGCTTCGCCTATGTCTCGAGTTGTTGTCTGTTGTCCTTGAACCGCCGCCGGGTCGTTCCCTTGTATACACGGGTGACTCTCGTCGGCTTACGGAGTCCCAATACCGGCTCATAGATGTGTCCAGTTTGGTCTCTTCTTATTCCTAACTTACAATACAGGTTAACTACTACCGCCGGTTTACGACTGCAGGCCTTGAGCCGACCATGGGCCTTGAGCCCTCCTCTATCTTCTTGGGCTTTAACTTACTTAACTACTGACGAAGTTAACCCGGCCCAGATAGGCCGGTTTACACCCAGTAGTAATATCCCCAACAGTACCTGAGATAAAAAAGCACTTTGTTATAACTGTTTGGGTGTCCTTAAAAAAAGTACAACTGACACACTGAAGCATATGTACAATCAAATCGTTGAGTCCAACAACAACATTTGGGGTGTATAAAGTGGAGAAGAAGATATATGAGTTTTTAGTACAAAAGAGATATTTACTTGTCCTTGATGGTGTGTGGGACAAGGATACTTGGGTAAAATAAACAAAGTGTTCTTTCTAAAAGATGATGGATGGGTCAGTGCCTTTCCAAATGCAAGTAACGACAGTAGAGTATTGTTAACCACCCGTAGCATGCCTGTTGCTACACAAACAAGATATGCAATGCCAACAGATGTGCATCCTCCGAGTCGTATGGATGATGAAGCAGCTTTGGAACTCTTAATCAGCAATGCTTCACAACCATTCAGAAGTTCCAAGAATGGTCATGAGTGGGATGGATTTAAAGGTTAGGGAAAGAGCTTGTGGGCAAATGTGATGGGTTACCACTGGCCCTTGCAGTCATGGGAAATATCTAGCAATGAATCTCGACATACAGAAATGGAGGGACATTCTTGAATATTGGACAACACTCACAACAATAATTGGAGAAAAAAAATGATGAATGGCATACTAGGCTGCAGTTTCATTGATTTGCCAAGTCAACATTTAAAACTTTGTTTCCTCTGCATTGCTGCTTTCCTTGGAAATTATGTTATCTCTGTGAAATCTTATCAGATTATGGGTAGCAGAGTGCCTCATTCCACATGACATAGGACTCGGTCAGGAAGAAGCAGCATGTAACTATGTGGAGCAATTGGATACAAACAAGCATGGTCCAAGTTGTTAAAAATAACTCATGGAAGCGTCGAACAAATACAGATTCATGACGTTTTAGTGCATCGAAAAAGCAAAAAATGATGGGTTTCTTGATGTCATTGACAAAACTACACTTCAGGATCAGGGGGGGATTGACAAGGCACTTGCCCCCATGAGCCTCCTCCTCCCCATGGCAGAGGTTAATATTGCCATTGCTCCTGTCGGAAACTTGGTAAATCAGGTTAAAATCACAGAGCAGTAACCATTCCGAGGCTACCAGGGGCTTGCAGGCCTTCAATTCGTGCATGAATAAGATCTTCTCAGAATCCAACTGAGGACCGTAAACCACAATCAAGGACCAGGAGGAATTCGTCGTTAAATCAACAACTGTGCTAGAGAGGAAATGAGTTCCCGAGGCCGCCTGATCCAAAGTGATGGAGAAACCATGCGCTAGAGCAATAATAATTCCACCATGGGAACCAACAACCTCTTTTGCAATAAAGCTACCCGAGAAGTTTGTACCGAGGCACTCAGCAACCACAAATTTGTCCACCATAGCCAATTTGGTCTCTTTGCGGGCACCCTATGTTACAGGCAGAACCTTTGATCATATTGAAAACCGTCCGTCTCCAGGCCGGACTGTTTAGGCCCCTTACACTTCAATTTAATTTTTTTGGATCCATAACAACACATAGCAGTCAAAACCAACTGGCAACAACAACATCAGCGACCAGACCAGCCACAAGCCGAGCGCACACATGACGATGACCCAGCTAAACTGACAATAGACATGCAAAGACAAGCAGAGACAGGGGGGAGCTCTGAAACAGCAATCAGACCATCCCAAGTTCCCAACTGCCAAACTAGGGAAATGCAACTAACATTGAGAAAACTGATGTACTCTAGAGGAAACTATGACACTGACTAACAGAGCTTCAGGCCACCGCCAAGTTTCCCAAAGCTTCCTTGCGGATCGAAGTCGAGGCATCCAGCATGGTCGCCACGGCCCCCATGAACAAGGGAGTGAGCGGCTTCTGGTACATCTCCGCGTATTTCTTGAGCCCCTCATCCTTGGCCGCCAGATCCTCAGTGGCAAGGTTATTCTTCTTCATGAGCACCAACTTGACCTTGTCCATCATTGCCATCCCTGCCATGGGTTTTGCAGCCAGCCTTCCGCTTTGACGGATGAGGGGGGAGGGGGTGTCCGCGGCAGGTAGCGGCGACGGTTGGCTATATCTCCCATGTGTCGAGGCACGACTTAGAGGTATAATCGCATTTTGGTTTTGTCGCAAGAAGGGTCATCTTCACACAATCCCATGTAATGAAGAAGGATAAAGAAATTGTTGGTTTACAATCGCCACATCACACAATGATCAAATAATTCATACATCATTTAGAGTACACACATAGTCCGACCATAGACGAATCCAAATGAAAAGAAGACAACCCCAAATGCTAAATCCCGATCGTCTCGACTAGGCACCACTACTGATCATCTGGAAAAGACACGTAGTAACGACCAAGGTCCTCGTTGAACTCCCACTTGAGTTCGGTGGCGTCACCTGCACTGGTATTGTCGGCACCTGCAACTGTTTTGGTAGTATTGTGAGTCACGAGGACTCAGCAATCTCAAAACCCGCGAGATCAAGACTATTTAAGCTTATGGGTGGGATTGGGTTATGAGGTGGAGTTGCAGCAAGCGCTAAGAAAATATGGTGGCTATCATATGAGTACAAGAGTAAGAAGAGAAACTACGCAACGATCGTAAACTAGAAGCGATCAAGAAGTGATCCCGAACTACTTACGTTCATACATAACCCAACCGTGTTCACTTCCCGGACTCCGCCAAAAAGAGACCATCACGGTTACACACGCGGTTGATGCATTTTAATTAAGTCAAGTGTCAAGTACTCTAGAACCGGATATTAATAAAGTCCCATCTGCCACATAACCACGGGCACGGCTCTCAAAAGTTTATACCCTGCAGGGGTGTCCCAACTTAGCCCATCACAAGCTCTCATGATCAACGAAGGATATTCCTTCTCCCAGAATAAACCGATCAAACTCGGAATCCCGGTTACAAGACATTTCGACAATGGTAAAACAAGACCAGAAAGACCGCCCGATGTGCCGATAAATTCCGATAGGAGTCGCACGTATCTCGTTCTCAGGGCACACCGGATGGGCAAGACGTCGGGTTGGCTGAGACCCTGGTTGCCCAGGGGGCATTGGACATCGCCCAGCTTAGACCAGCACTCAGAGGAACACTGGCCCGGGGGTTGAATTTAGATAATTCCTCGGGTTAATTACTCCCTAGGCAAATTTTAGTTGTTATTAGGCAGATGTTAAAACCAAGGTTGGGCCTTGCCAGAGGATTTTTATTCAAAGCGAACTGTCAAGGGGGTCCCATAACCCCAACCGCGTAAGAAACGCAAAATCAAGGAACATAACACTGTATGACGAAAATTAGGGGGGCAAGAGTGGAACAAAACACCAAGAAAAAGGCCAGGCTTTCCATACTTTGCCAAGTATATAGATGCATTAATTAAATAAGAGATATTGTGATATCTTAACATAAACCATGTTCCAACATGGAATAACCTGCAAGGCACCTGCAACTAACAACGCTATCAGAGGGGCTGAGCAAAAGCGGTAACATAGCCAAACAACGGTTTGCTAGGAAGGTGGGTTAGAGACTTGACATGGCAATATGGGAGGCATGATAAACAAGTGGTAGGTAGCGCGACATAGCGATAGAACGAACAACTAGCAAGCAAAGATAGAAGTGATATTGGGGGTAATGATCATCTTGCCTGCAAAGTTCTCAGGGTTGTCAAAAGCTTGCTCCTCGTAAACGTACTCAACAGGATCCTTGTTCATGAACTCGTCTCCTGGATTTACCCAAAGCAAGAACACAAGCAACGGAACAACAATCAATCACCGTGCAATGCACAAGCAACATGATGCAAGACATGGCATGGAATGCAAGGTATGATGTGCAATGCATAAGGATACTCCGGAAGGGAAAGGATGATCATGGAATCAACTTGGCAAACCAAGCATGCCACTGGAAAGGTTGAGTGATTTCGGTTGAAAACGATATAAAGATCGCCGGAAACGGATGCACGGCTTGCAAATGACGAGCAAAACAAGAACAAGACAAAATTGCGCTTAACAACATCATAACACTTAAGATGCCACATGAAACTATGCTACAACACTCCAACATAGCAACAAAACACATGTCAGTGAAGTACAAGTGAAGTTCTACAAATCATGAACACTGAGCTCCTGCTAGAACTCGCTAGAATAAGCGTAAAACAACATGGCAAAAATGCAAATGATAACAGTTTCACAGACTTGGTGAAAATACTAAACATGACATAAACACCATCAGGTAGCAATGTTTAGAGCTAGTAAACAACATGCTACATGAACATATCATGGCAACCAAAGGTATGGCATGCTAGTACTAAAGGCAAAGAACAAAACTCCCTTACTGAACTTTAGCCAAAGTTGCACAGAAAAGATGGTAGCATCCATGCAAACATGGCAAGTGATATGAACAGTTTTAGACTTGGTAGAAAAACATAGCATGGCAGAAATAGATTCATGGTAGTAAATTTGCAAACTCATGCCACTCACCACAAAGCATTTCATAGCATCACAAGGTAACCAACAGTAAGAAGACACAATTATGAACCTAAACATGGCAAGAGCAAGTTCCTAGGGTGCATGGATCACTAACAAAACACATGGCAAAAATACACTTCATGTTAACAAACTGACAGCAACAACATTTAGCAAAAGTAGAGGATGGTAATGACAAGCTACACTACTCCATAAATACAATTAGGGGCATGAATGGATAGAGCATAATCATATCTTCAAAACACTCTTACTGAACTTCATCAAAATATGCATGGATCTACTTGTGGCAACAAGTCAATGATACGTCTCCAACGTATCTATAATTTACGAAGTATTCATGCTGTTATTTTATCATTCTTGGATGTTTTACAATTATTTTATAGCAACTTTATATCATTTTTTGGGACTAACCTATTGACCCAGTGCCCAGTGCTAGTTGCTGTTTTTTGCTTGTTTTTTACATCATAGAAAATCAATATTAAACGGAGTCCAAACACCGTGAAACTTTTTGTGAATTTTTATGGACCGAAAGGAACCCAATGGGCCAGAGCTACACTTGGGGGTGCCCCGAGGGGGGCACAACCCACCAGGGCGCGCCAGGGCCCCCAGGCACGCCCAGGTGGGTTGTGCCCACCTCGGTGGCCTCCCGCACCCCCTCTTTGCACTATAAATTCCCAAATATTCCAAAACCCCTCAGGGTTAATCTAGATCAGAAGTTCTGCCTCCGCGGGGCTCCGTAGCCACCGAAAACCAATCTAGACCCGTTCTGGCACCCTGTCGTAGGGGGGAATCATCTCCGGTGGCCATCTTCATCATCCTGGCGGCCACCACGATGAGGAGGGAGTAGTCCACCCTCGGGGCTGAGGGTTTGTATTAGTAGCTATGTGATTAATCTCTCTCTCTCTCGTGATCTATATCATGGGCTTTGTTAATATAGTCGGATCATATGATGTTTTTCCCCTCTCTATCTTGTTGTGATGAATTGAGTTTTTCCCTTTGATATCTCGTTGTCATCGGATTGAATACTTTTATGGATTTGAGAACACTTGATATATGTCTTGCAATTGAATACTCGTGGTGACAATGGGGTACCGTATTGATTCACTTGATATATGTTTTGGCACACAACTTGCGGATTCCCGTAGTGACATTGGGGTAATCTATGCATAGGGGTTGATGCATGTTCTTGTCCTTGTTTCTCCGGTACAAATCTTGGGGCACTCTTGTAGTTCTTTGTGTTGATTGAGTATTATGAATATGAATATGCTTTGGTGTTATTCTAGTATGAACTCTAGGATAGATCGAAAGGAAAAAATCTTTGCGTTATTTTAGTATGAACTCTTGAATAGATCGATCGGAAATAATAGCTTTGAGGTGGCTTCGCACCCTACAAACAATTCCTATCTTTTGTTCTCCACTAATAGGAACTCGGGAGTGATTCTTTGTTACACTTTGAGGGATAATCATATGATCCAACTATGTTAGCATTGTTGAGAGATTTCCCTAGCGAAAGTACAGACCCTAGGCCTTGTTTTTAAGCATTGCAATACCGTTTTTGTGCATGTTTACTATTTGATACCTTGTTGTTTTTATTTATTCAGATTATAAAAATATATTTCTACCATCCGTATTACACTTTTATCACCATCTTCGCCGAACTAGTGCACCTATACAATTTTCCATTGTATTGGGTGTGCTAGGGACACAAGAGATTTCTTGTATTTGGTTGCAGGGTCGTTTGAGGGAGACCATCTTCATCCTACACCTTTCACGGATTTATAAACCTTAGGTCATCCACTTGAGGGAAAATTTCTACTGTCCTACAAAACTCGGCGCTTGGAGGCCCAACACGTGTCTACAAGAATAAAGTTATGTAGTAGACATCAAGTTCTCTTCTGGCGCCGTTGCCGGGGAGGTGAGTGCTTGAAGGTATATCTTTAGATCTTGCAACTGAATCTTTTAGTTTCTTTTTTTATCACTAGTTTTGTCTATAAAAGAAAACTAAAAAAATGGAATTTAGGTTGCATCATATTATTGACCATCTTTATAATATCTTTCTTGAAAATGATGGTTCGGAAAATTGTGCTCAATTGTTAGAAGAAGAAGTCAATAAAATGTTTGGCACAAAATATTTGAATGATGAGCATGATTGCAATGTCATTAGTATGAATTCTTTGAATATCCATGATGCTAATGATATGCAAAGCCATAAGCTTGCGGATGATATATTTGATGAATATGATATTTTTAGCCCCCCAAGTTTTGATGAGAAAATTTATTATGATGATTGCATGCCTCCTATATATGATGATTATGGTGATGACATGTATGCTATATTGAATAATTATAAACATGAAACTTGTCATCATGATTTTAATTTCCAATCACATGAGAGTTATTTTGTTGAGTTTGCTCCCACAACTATTGATGAGAATAAATTTGCTTATGTGAAGAGTGACAAAATTTCTATGCTTATGCATCATGAAAAGAATGCTTTATGTGATAGTTATATTGTTGAATTCATTCATGATGCTACTGAAAATTATTATGAGGGAGGAACATATGCTTGTAGGTATTACAATAATATCAAGTTTCCTCTCCATGTGTTGAAATTTTTGAAGTTTTGCTTGTTTTGCCTTCCTATGCTAGTTGATTCTTGTTCCCATAAGTTGTTTGCTCACAAAATCCCTATGCATAGAAAGTGGTTTAGGCTTAAATGTGCTAGTCATATGCTTCATGATGCTCTCTTTACATTTCAATTCCTATCTTTTATGCGGGCATCATTGAAATCATCATGCCTAACTTAAAAGGCATAAAAGAAAAGCGCTTGTTGGGAGACAACCAACACTTTTACCTACTGTTTTTGTGTGTTCACATGCTTATGCTACTGTAGTAATCATGTTTTATTGCTTTTGTTTCAATAAAGTGCCAAGTAAAGCCTTTAGGATCTTGATTGGGTGATAGTTGCTTTGATCTTGCTGAAAAACAGAAATTTTTGTGCTCAGGAAAATAATTTCCATTTTTAACAGAAGCGTGATAAAATGTTGATTCTTTTTCAGAATATTAAAAGACTAATTTCTCAGGTTGTCCTAATTTTTCCGAATTTTTGGAGTAGCATAAGTATGGTTTGAGTACAGATTACTACAAACTGTTCTATTTTTGACAGATTCTGTTTTCAATGCATAGTTTGCTTGTTTTCTAGTTTCTATGGCTTATATTGCTCAATATAAATTGTAGAAATGATATGATATAGTAGTAATTGTGTGATAACAATTATGAATCTTATATTTGGCAGTACCAAAAGTGGAATGGTTTGCTCTTTATCATACTAACATATCTCACAAAGTTCCGTTAAGTTTTGTTTGATTGAAGTTTTCAAGTTTTGGGTGAGATATCGATAAGAGGAGAATAAGGAGTGATAAGAATCTAAGCTTCGGGATGTTGGAAATATGCCCTAGAGGCAATAATAAAATGGTTATTATTATATTTCTTTGTTCATGATAATTGTCTATTGTTCATGCTATAATTGTGTTATCCGGAAATCGTAATACATGTGTGAATACATAGACCACAACACGTCCCTAGTGAGCCTCTAGTTGACTAGCTCGTTGATCAAAAGATAGTCATGGTTTCCTGACTATGGACATTGGATGTCATTGATAACGGGATCACATCATTAGGAGAATGATGTGATGGACAAGACCCAATCCTAAGCATAGCTCAAAGATCGTGTAGTACGTTTGCTGTAGCTTTTTCGAATGTCAAATATCATTCCTTAGACCATGAGATTGTGCAACTCCCGGATACCGTAGGAGTGCTTTGGGTGTGCCAAACGTCACAACGTAACTGGGTGACTATAAAGGTACACTACAAGTATCTCCGAAAGTGTCTGTTGGGTTGGCATGAATCGAGACTGGGATTTGTCACTCCGTATGACGGAGAGGTATCTCTGGGCCCACTCGGTAATGCATCATCATAATGAGCTCAATGTGATCAAGTGGTTGATCACAGGATCATGCATTATGGTACGAGTAAAGTGACTTGCCGGTAACGAGATTGAACGAGGTATTGGGATACCGACGATCGAGTCTCGGGCAAGTAACGTACCGATTGACATAGGGAATTGTATACGGATTGATTGAATCCTCGACATCATGGTTCATCTGATGAGATCATCGTGGAGCATGTGGGAGCCGACATGGGTATCCAGATCCCACTGTTGGTTATTGACCGGAGAGGCATCTCGGTCATGTGTGCATGTCTCCTGAACCCGTAGGGTCTACACACTTAAGGTTCGGTGACGCTAGGGTTGTTGAGATATTAGCATACGGTAACCCGAAAGTTGTTCGGAGTCTCGGATGATATCCCGGACGTCATGAGGAGTTCCGGAATGGTCCGGAGGTAAAGATTTATATATAGGAAGTCAAGTTTCGGCCATCGGGAAAGTTTCGGGGGTAATCGGTATTGTACCGGGACCACCGGAAGGGTCCCGAGGGTCCATCGGGTGGGGCCACCTATCCCGGAGGGCCCCATGGGCTGAAGTGGGAGGGGAACCAGCCCCTAGTGGGCTGGTGCGCCCCCCTTGGGCCTCCCCCTGCGCCTAGGGATGGAAACCCTAGGGGTGGGGGCGCCACCCTTGCCTTGGGGGGCAAGGCACCCCTTGGCCGCCGCCCCCCTAGGAGATTGGATCTCCTAGGGCCGGCGCCCCCCCTAGGGCCCCTATATATAGTGGGGGGAGGGAGGGCACCCAAGCCCCTGGCCTCTCCCTCTCCCTCCCGTGACACTGCTCCGTCTCCCTGCGCTTGGCGAAGCCCTGCCGAGATCACCGTTGCTTCCACCACCACGCCGTCGTGCTGCTGGATCTTCATCAACCTCTCCTTCCCCCTTGCTGGATCAAGAAGGAGGAGACTTCTTCCCAACCGTACGTGTGTTGACCGCGTAGGTGTTGTCCGTTCGGCACTTGGTCATCGGTGATTTGGATCACGACGAGTAAGACTTCATAAACCCCGTTCTCTTGAACGCTTCCATGCACGATCTACAAGGGTATGTAGATGCACTCCTCTCTCCCTCGTTGCTAGATGACTCCATAGATTGATCTTGGTGATGCGTAGAAAATTTTAAAATTCTGCTACGTTCCCCAACAGTGGCATCATGAGCTAGGTCTATGCGTAGTTACTATGCATGAGTAGAACACAAAGCAGTTGTGGGCGTCGATATTGTCAATTATCTTGCCGTTACTAGTCTTATCTTGATTTGGCAACATTGTGGGATGAAGCGGCCCGGACCAACCTTACACGTATGCTTACGTGAGACCGGTTCCACCGACTAACATGCACTAGTTGCATAAGGTGGCTGGCGGGTGTCTGTATCTCCCACTTTAGTCGGATCAGATTCGATGAATAGGGTCCTTATGAAGGGTAAATAGAAATTGTCAATTCACGTTGTGATTTTGGCGTAGGTAAGAAACGTTCTTGCTAGAAACCTATAGCAGCCAAGTAAAAACTTGCAACAACAATTAGAGGACGTCTAACTTGTTTTTGCAGCAAGTGTTTTGTGATGTGATATGGCCAAAGGATGTGATGAATGATATATGTGATGTATGAAATGATCATGTTCTTGTAATAGGAATCACGACTTGCATGTCGATGAGTATGACAACCGGCAGGAGCCATAGGAGTTGTCTTTATTTATTTATGACCTGTGTGTCAACATAAACGTCATGTAATTACTTTACTTTATTGCTAAAGCGTTAGCCATAGTAGTAGAAGTAATAGATGACGAGACAACTTCAAGAAGACACGATGATGGAGATCATGATGATGGAGATCATGGTGTCATGCCGGTGACAACGATGATCATGAAGCCCCTCAGATGGAGATCAAAAGGAGCAAATGATATTGGCCATATCATGTCACTATTTGATTGCGTGTGATGTTTATCATGTTTTACATCTTATTTGCTTAGAATGACGGTAGCTTAAATAAGATGATCCCTCGTAATAATTTCAAGAAAGTGTCCCCCCTAACTGTGCACCGTTGCGAAGGTTCATTGTTTCGAAGCACCACGTGATGATCGGGTATGATAGATTCTAATGTTCGAATACAACGGGTGTAAGCCAGATTTACACACGCAATACACTTAGGTTGACTTGACGAGCCTAGCATGTACAGACATGGCCTCGGAACACAGAAGACTGAAAGGTCGAGCATGAGTCGTATAAAAGATACGATCAACATGAAGATGTTCACCGATGTTGGCTAGTCCGTCTCACGTGATGATCGGACACGGCCTAGTTAACTCGGATCATGTTTCACTTAGATGACTAGAGGGATGTCTATCTGAGTGGGAGTTCATTAAGTAATTTGATTAGATGAACTTAATTATCATGAAATTAGTCTAAAATCTTTACAATATGTCGTGTAGATCAAATGGCCCACGTTGTCCTCAACTTCAACGCGTTCCTAGAGAAAACCAAGCTGAAAGATGATGGCAGCAACTATACGGACCGGGTCCGGAACCTGAGGATCATCCTCATAGCTGCCAAGAAAGATTATGTCCTAGAAGCACCGCTAGGTAACGCACCTGTCCCAGAGAACCAAGACATTATGAACGCTTGGCGATCACGTGCCGATGATTACTCCCTCGTTCAGTGCGGCATGCTTTACAGCTTAGAACCGGGGCTCCAAAAGCGTTTTGAGAGACACGGAGCATATGAGATGTTCGAAGAGCTGAAAATGGTTTTCCAAGCTCATGCCCGGGTCGAGAGATATGAAGTCTCCGACAAGTTCTTCAGCTGTAAGATGGAGGAAAATAGTTCTGTCAGTGAGCACATACTCAAAATGTCTGGGTTGCATAACCGCTTGACTCAGCTGGGAGTTAATCTCCCGGATGACGCGGTCATTGACAGAATCCTTCAGTCGCTTCCACCGAGCTACAAGAGCTTTGTGATGAACATCAATATGCAGGGGATGGAAAAGACCATTCCTGAGGTATATTCAATGCTGAAATCAGCAGAGGTGGAAATAAAAAAGGAACATCAAGTGTTGATGGTGAATAAAACCACTAAGTTCAAGAAAGGCAAGGGTAAGAAAAACTTCAAGAAGGACGGTAAGGGAGTTGCCGCACCCGGTAAGCAAGCTGCCGAGAAGAAGCCAAAGAATGGACCCAAGCCCGAGACTGAGTGTTTTTATTGCAAGGGAAGTGGTCACTAGAAGCGGAACTGCCCCAAATACTTAGCGGACAAGAAGGCCGGCAATATTAAAGGTATATGTGATATACATGTAATTGATGTGTACCTTACTAGTACTCGTAGTAGCTCCTGGGTATTTGATACCGGTGCGGTTGCTCACATTTGTAACTCAAAGCAGGAGCTGCGAAATAAGCGGAGACTGGTGAAGGACGAGGTGACGATGCACGTCGGGAATGGTTCCAAGGTCGATGTGATCGCCGCCGGCACGCTACCTCTACATTTACCTACGGGATTAGTTTTAAACCTCAATAATTGTTATTTAGTGCCAGCTTTGAGCATGAACATTGTATCAGTATCTCGTTTAATTCGAGATGGCTACTCATTTAAATCCAAGAATAATGGTTGTTCTATTTATATGAGAGATATGTATTATGGTCATGCTCCGATGGTGAATGGTTTATTCTTAATGAATCTCGAGTGTAATGCTACACATATTCATAGTGTGAATACCAAAAGATGTAAGGTTGATAATGATAGTCCCACATACTTGTGGCACTGCCGCCTTGGTCACATAGGTGTCAAACGCATGAAGAAGCTCCATGCAGATGGGCTTTTGGAGTCTCTTGATTACGAATCATTTGACACGTGCGAACCATGCCTCATGGGTAAAATGACCAAGACTCCGTTCTCAGGAACAATGGAGCGAGCAACCAACTTATTGGAAATCATACATACTGATGTGTGCGGTCCAATGAGTGTTGAGGCTCGCGGTGGCTATCATTATGTTCTCACCCTCACTGATGACTTGAGTAGATATGGGTATGTCTACTTAATGAAACACAAGTCTGAGACCTCTGAAAAGTTCAAGGAATTTCAGAGTGAGGTTGAGAATCAACGTGACAAGAAAATCAAGATCTTGCGATTAGATCGTGGGGGAGAATACTTGAGTCACGAATTTGGCACACACTTAAGAAAATGTGGAATGGTTTCACAACTCACGCCGCCTGGAACACCTCAGCGTAATGGTGTGTCCGAATGTCGTAATCGCACTCTATTGGATATGGCGCGATCTATGATGTCTCTTACCGATCTACCGCTGTCATTTTTGGGGCTATGCTTTAGAGACTTCCGCATTCACTTTAAATAGGGCTTCGTCGAAATCCGTTGAGACGACACCGTATGAATTATGGTTTGGGAAGAAACCTAAGCTGTCGTTTCTAAAAATTTGGGGATGCGATGCTTATGTCAAGAAACTTCAACCTGAAAAGCTCGAACCCAAATCGAAAAAATGCGTCTTCATAGGATACCCTAAAGAAACTATTGGGTATACCTTCTACCTCAGATCCAAAGGCAAGATCTTTGTTGCCAAGAATGGGTCCTTTCTAGAGAAAGAGTTTCTCTCGAAAGAAATAAGTGGGAGGAAAGTAGAACTTGATGAAGTATTACCTCTTGAACCGGTAAGTGACACAGCTCAAGAAAATGTTCCTGAGGTGCCAGCACCGACTAGAGAGGAAGTTGATGATGATGATCATGAAACTTCAGATCAAGTTGCTACTAAACTTCGTAGGTCCACGAGGACACATTCCGCACCAGAGTGGTACGACAACCCTGTCTTGGAAATCATGTTGTTAGACAACGGTGAACCTTCGAACTATGAAGAAGTGATGGCGGGCCCGGATTCCGACAAATGGCTGGAAGCCATGAAATCCGAGATAGGATCCATGTATGAAAATGAAGTATGGACTTTGACTGACTTGCCCGTTGAACGGCGAGCCATAGAAAATAAATGGATCTTTAAGAAGAAGACAGACGCGGATGGTAATGTGACCGTCTATAAAGCTTGGCCTGTCGCTAAGGGTTATCGACAAGTTCGAGGGGTTGACTATGATGAGACTTTCTCACCCGTAGCGAAGCTGAAGTCCGTCCGAATCATGTTAGCAATTGCCGCATTCTATGATTATGAGATATGGCAAATGGACGTCAAAATGGCATTCCTTAATGGTTTCCTTAAGGAAGAATTGTATATGATGCAGTCGGAAGGTTTTGTCGATCCTAAGAATGCTGACAAGGTGTGCAAGCTCCAACGCTCGATTTATGTGCTGGTGCAAGCATCTCGGAGTTGGAACATTCGTTTTGATGAGATGATCAAAGCGTTTGGGTTTTCGCAGACTTATGGAGAAGCCTACATTTACAAGAAAGTGAGTGGGAGCTCTGTAGCATTTATCATATTGTATGTGGATGACATACTGTTGATGGGAAATGATATAGAATTCTTGGAAAGCATAAAGGCCTACTTGAACAAGTGTTTTTCAATGAAGGACCTTGGAGAAGTTGCTTATATATTAGGCATCAAGATCTATAGAGATAGATCGAGACGCCTCATTGGTCTTTCACAAAGTACGTACCTTGACAAGATATTGAAGAAGTTCAAAATGGATCAGTCAAAGAAGGGGTTCTTGCCTGTATTGCAAGGTACGAGATTGAGCATGGCTCAATGCCCAACCACGACAAAAGATAGAGAAAAGATGAGTGTTGTCCCCTATGCCTCGGCCATAGGGTCTATCATGTATGCTATGCTGTGTACCAGACCTGATATAAACCTTGCCGTAAGTTTGGTAGGAAGGTACCAAAGTAATCCGGCATGGAACACTGGACATCGGTCAAGAATATCCTGAAGTACCTGAAAAGGACTAAGGATATGTTTCTCGTTTATGGAGGTGGCGAAGAGCTCGTCGTAAAGGGTTACATCGATGCTAGCTTCGACACAGATCCGGATGACTCTAAGTCACAAACCGGATACGTGTATATTTTGAATGGTGGGGCAGTAAGCTGGTGCAGTTGCAAGCAAAGCGTTGTGGCGGGATCTACATGTGAAGCGGAGTAAATGGCAGCCTCGGAGGCAGCGCAAGAAGCAGTCTGGGTGAAGGAGTTCATTACCGACCTAGGAGTCATACCCAATGCGTCGGGCCCGATGACTATCTTCTGTGACAACACTGGAGCTATTGCCCTTGCCAAGGAGCCCAGGTTTCATAGGAAGACCAGGCATATCAAGCGTGGCTTCAACTCCATTCGTGAAAGTGTTCAAAATGGAGACATAGAGATTTGTAAAGTACATACGGACCCGAATGTGGCAGATCCTTTGACTAAACCTCTCCCTAGAGCAAAACATGATCAACACCAGAACTGCATGGGTGTTCGATTCATCACAATGTAACTAGACTATTGACTCTAGTGCAAGTGGGAGACTGTTGGAAATATGCCCTAGAGGCAATAATAAAATGGTTATTATTATATTTCTTTGTTCATGATAATTGTCTATTGTTCATGCTATAATTGTGTTATCCGGAAATCATAATACATGTGTGAATACATAGACCACAACACGTCCCTAGTGAGCCTCTAGTTGACTAGCTCGTTGATCAAAAGATAGTCATGGTTTCCTGACTATGGACATTGGATGTCATTGATAACGGGATCACATCATTAGGAGAATGATGTGATGGACAAGACCCAATCCTAAGCATAGCTCAAAGATCGTGTAGTTCGTTTGCTGTAGCTTTTCTGAATGTCAAGTATCATTCCTTAGACCATGAGATTGTGCAACTCCCGGATACCGTAGGAGTGCTTTGGGTGTGCCAAACGTCACAACGTAACTGGGTGACTATAAAGGTACACTACAGGTATCTCCGAAAGTGTCTGTTGGGTTGGCACGAATCGAGACTGGGATTTGTCACTCCGTATGACGGAGAGGTATCTCTGGGCCCACTCGGTAATGCATCATCATAATGAGCTCAATGTGATCAAGTGGTTGATCACGGGATCATGCATTACGGTACGAGTAAAGTGACTTGCCGGTAACGAGATTGAACGAGGTATTGGGATACCGACGATCGAGCCTCGGGCAAGTAACGTACCGATTGACAAAGGGAATTGTATACGGATTGATTGAATCCTCGACATCTTGGTTCATCTGATGAGATCATCGTGGAGCATGTGGGAGCCGACATGGGTATACAGATCCCGCTGTTGGTTATCGACCGGAGAGGCGTCTCGGTCATGTGTGCATGTCTCCCGAACCCGTAGGGTCTACACACTTAAGGTTCGTGACGCTAGGGTTGTTGAGATATTAGCATACGGTAACCCGAAAGTTGTTCGAAGTCCCGGATGAGATCCCGGACGTCACGAGGAGTTCTGGAATGGTCCGGAGGTAAAGATTTATATATAGGAAGTCAAGTTTCGGGGGGAAAGTTTTGGGGGTAATCGGTATTGTACTGGGACCACCGGAAGGGTCCCGGGGGTCCACCGGGTGGGGCCACCTATCTCGGAGGGGCCCATGGGCTGAAGTGGGAGGGGAACCAGCCCCTAGTGGGCTGGTGCGCCCCCCCTTGGGCCTCCCCCTGCGCCTAGGGTTGGAAACCCTAGGGGTGGGGGCGCCACCCTTGCCTTGGGGGGCAAGGCACCCCTTGGCCGCCGCCCCCCTAGGAGATTGGATCTCCTAGGGCCGGCGCCCCCCCCTAGGGCCCCTATATATAGTGGGGGGAGGGAGGGCAGCCGCACCCAAGACCCTGGCCTCTCCCTCTCCCTCCCGTGACACTGCTCCGTCTCCTTGCGCTTGGCGAAGCCCTGCCGAGATCACCGTTGCTTCCACCACCACGCTGTCGTGCTGCTGGATCTTCATCAACCTCTCCTTCCCCCTTGCTGGATCAAGAAGGAGGAGACGTCTTCCCAACCGTACGTGTGTTGACCGCGAAGGTGTTGTCCGTTCGACACTTGGTCATCGGTGATTTGGATCACGACGAGTACGACTCCATCAACCCCGTTCTCTTGAACGCTTCCGCGCGCGATCTACAAGGGTATGTAGATGCACTCCTCTCTCCCTCGTTGCTAGATGACTCCATAGATTGATCTTGGTGATGCGTAGAAAATTTTAAAATTCTGCTACGTTCCCCAACAGGGGATGCCCAAGGCACCCCCAAGGAAATATTCAAGGAAGATCCAAGGAACTAAGCTTGGGGATGCCTGGGCATCCCTTCTTTCGTCTCCAACATTATCGCTAACCTCACTTGGAGCTATGTTTTCATTTGTCACATGATATGTGTTTTGCTTGGAGCATCAATTTATTTTGTTAGGATTTTCTTGCTGCTATTTAGAATAATGTTTTTCATCGTTTATTTCAATAAAAGTGGCAATGATAGCCTTTGCCATGCTTATTTTGCAAGTATACTTGTTGCTGTTTGAAAACAGAAAGTTTACCGCTGTTGCAAAGATTCCCTAGAAAAGTCAGAATGTGATAAAATGTTAAAACTTTTTGCAAAATGAGATCTGATAAATTTTCTTCAGTGTGGTAAGTTTTCATAATGTTTGGAGTTGAACAAGTATTGATACTTTTCTTTTCTTTACAGACTGTATTGTTTTGGCAGATTGTTGTTATGGTTGCATATGTTTGCTTGTTTAATGATTCTATTTGCGGATAGGAGTATTAAATATGCAGATGCATTTAGTATGCAATGTTGAATCATAATTTTAGTGATTTGCTATAGTAGAGAATGATAAGGTTTTTGCATTGGTAACTTATCTCACGAGTCCTTGTTGAGTTTTGTGTGGATGAAGCTTTTGAGATTTAGGAAAACCGTGATATGGGAAGAATTAAGGAGACACAAAAGCTCAATCTTGGGGATGCCCAAGGCATACCAAGATAATATTTTCAAGAAGTCTCAAGCATCTAAGCTTGGGGATGCCCCGGTAGGCATCCCATCTTTCTTCATCAATAATTATCGGTTAGTATCGGTTGAGCCTAAGTTTTTGCTTCTTCACATGAGTTGTGCTATTGTTGGAATGCCATTTTATTTTGTTTTCCTTACTGTTTTAATAAAGTACTTAGATCTGAAAGTTTTTAGATAAAATAGAGTCCTCAAATAATTGCCAGGGAGGCTAAGTAAGTGGCATTCACATCCCGTCAACGAAGCTCTTTTCTATGTCATTTACTCTTTTGCTTCACTTATATCCTATGAGTAAATTGTTGAATAAATTGAATGTCATGAAGTTGAAATCATATCATGCCTAGTGGTAGCTTCACATTGGGTTTAGAAAGTGAAATATTTTGAGACTTGACAATCACAATATTCGTCATACAAGCAATTCACGAATAATTAGTATAAGGAAGAGAACTTTCACATATAAATACACTATCATGGAAATATTTTGTGATTGTGAGCCCCCATCAAAATATTATATGCCAAAATTGTTGACGTTGGACAAGGGAGACAACATAATGGTTTATGTTTGTTCATATTCACATAGAAGTTATATTGTCATAGATCCTTCAACATGTGGTGCTTGCCCCCCCCCATCTTTGCTAGCCAAAAAATCCGCACCAAGTAGAGATACTACTTGTGCATCCAAAAACCCTTAAACCCAAATCTTATTTTCAAGAGTCCACTATATCTACCTATATACGGTATTCTTTTGCCGTTCCAAGCAAATTTGTATGTGCCATCTCTAATATTCAAAATAAATTTATCTTTTGTGTGCTCGTACCGCTTGCGAGGCGGTGAGGGGTGGCCAATATTTTCCATGCTAGATGTGTTATTCTCACGATGAGTGTTTATTCACTTGTCATTGCACGGGAGTAAGGCAAAGGTATTAGGGATGCTCAGTCCCGAAATGAAAAAAATGAATTTACTTTATGTTGTCAAATAATAAATTTCTTGGAAAGTGTTGGTATGGAGGGCACCCCTGGATACAGTTAGCCATGGAAAGTGAAAGCATGGTGGAAAAAGAAATAAACTTTATTTTCTGTTTGGGAACCACCTATGATATATCTAGCATGGAAAGTGTTGGGAGCTCTAAGTCGTTTTTGTTGGTGGGAAAAGTATGCCTCTCAAAATGTTTTTATCTCTCAATTTTCGCTTTGAGCTCTGGCACCTCTACAAATCCCAACTTCCCTCTGCGAAGGGCCTATCTTTTACTTTTCAGTATTTACTCTTATGCAAAGAGTCAAAGTATTCCTCTCTATTCCTTTTTATTTTCTCTTTTGGTAAGCATCATGTGGTGAGGAAAGATCTAGGCACATATGTCCAGTTGAATATGGGTAGCATGAGTTATTATTGTTGACATCACCCTTGAGGTGAATACGTTGGGAGGCAAAACAATAAGCCCCTATCTTTCTATGCGTCCGGTTGAAATGTTTTGCTCATGTGTACAAGGTGAGTGTTAACAATCATAGAAGACTATATGATGGTTGAGTATGTGGAGCTCTTACTTAAACTCTGTTGAATAAGTTGAATTGCAATTGCTTGGTGACTAAGAACATAAGTTGTTGAGTTTAAGAGAATTCATTATTCGAACCTTAACATGTGAATTGGTTGCCAGTATAACATGAGAAAATTTATTAGAAAGAATTGTTGTTATGATGCTAGGAAAAGTGATTGAAATTATCATCGATCAAACTTGTGCACTTTGCTAGCATTCACACTTCATAAATTATTTCTTTTATCATTTACCTACTCGAGGACGAGTAGGAATTAAGCTTGGGGATGCTAATACGTCTCCAACGTATCTACAATTTATGAAGTATTTATGCTGTTATTTTATCATTCTTGGATGTTTTACAATCATTTTATAGCAACTTTATATCATTTTTTGGGACTAACCTATTGACCCAGTGCCCAGTGCCAGTTGCTGTTTTTGCTTGTTTTTTACATCATAGAAAATCAATATTAAATGGAGTCCAAACACCGCAAAACTTTTTGTGGATTTTTTTACAGACCGGAAGGAATCCCAATGGGCCAGAGCTGCACCCGGGGGTGCCCCGAGGGGGGCACAACCCACCAGGGCGCGCCAGGGCCCCCTGGCGCGCCCAGGTGGGTTATGCCCACCTCGGTGGCCTCCCGCACCCCCTCTTTGCACTATAAATTCCCAAATATTTCGAAACCCCTCGGGGTTAACCGAGATCAGAAGTTCCAACGCTGCAGAGCTCCGTAGCCACCGAAAACCAATCTAGACCCGTTCTGTCACCCTACCGGATGGGGGAATCATCTTCGGTGGCCATCTTCATCATTCCGACGGCCACCATGATGAGGAGGGAGTAGTCCACCCTCGGGGATGAGGGTTTGTACCAGTAGCTATGTGATTAATCTCTCTCTCTCTCTCTCTCTTGTGACCTATATCATGTGCTTTGTTAATATAGTCAGATCATATGATGTTTTTTCCCTCTCTATTTTGTTGTGATGAATTGAGTTTTTCCCTTTGAGATCTCGTTGTCATCGGATTGAATACTTATATGGATTTGAGAACACTTGATATATGTCTTGCAATTGAATGCTCGTGGTGACAATGGGGTATCGTATTGATTCACTTAATATATGTTTTGGCACTCAACTTGCGGATTCCCGCAGTGACATTGGGGTAATCTATGCATAGGGGTTGATGCCCGTTCTTGTCCTTGTTTCTCCGGTAGAAATCTTGGGGCACTCTTGTATCTTTGTACGGATTGAGTATTATGAATATGAATATGCTTTGGTGTTATTCTAGTATGAACACTAGGATAGATCGAACGGAAAAAATAGCTTTGTGTTATTTTAGTACGAACTCTTGAATAGATCGATCGGAAAGAATAGCTTTGAGGTGGCTTCGCACCCTACAAACAATTCCTATCTTTTGTTCTCCGCTAATAGGAACTCGGGAGTGATTCTTAGTTACACTTTGAGGGATAATCATATGATCCAACTATGTTAGCATTGTTGAGATTGCACTAGCGAAAGTACGGACCCTAGGCCTTGTTTTTAAGCATTGCAATATCGTTTTTGTGCCTGTTTACTATTCGATACCTTGCTTTTTTATTTATTCAGATTATAAAAATATATTTCTACCATCTGTATTACACTTTTATCACCATCTCTTCGCCGAACTAGTGCACCTATACAATTTTCCATTGTATTGGGTGTGTTGGGGACACAAGAGATTTCTTGTATTTGGTTGCAGGGTCGTTTGAGGGAGACCATCTTCATCCTACACCTCTCACGGATTGATAAACCTTAGGTCATCCACTTGAGGGAAAATTGCTACTGTCCTATAGAACTCTGCGCTTGGAGGCCCGACACGTGTTTATAAGAATAAAGTTGCGTAGCAAACATCAGTCAACATAGCAACATATTGTAACAGGAAAAGACTTAGCAGAAATACTAAGTGTGTGAAATCAGCAACATCATATAGCCTACTTTGCATGCTTGTGCTAGTCACCATAGAGCTCATAAAAATACAAGACTTGCACCACTGTAAAGATGGCATGAAGATTCTCCTAAAACATGTAGACATGATGCTCAAAGGATGCACGCACAGAAATCTATGAAAACGACAAATCAGCAAGTTGTGATGGATTCCAGCAAACAACATCATGTATCACTTTTGCAATGAATATTAAGGCATCAATATGGACATTAACATGCATGCAAATGACACTAGCATGATGAGCATCACGAGACGAACATTTCGGTATATCATATGCGCAAATCCGAGCTACGAGCATGGAGATATGGCATGTCAAACATGAGCACATGAGGTAGAGTTATTTTGGGACAGAGGAATTTCACCTCACGGAAAAGTCAACGGGTGGACGAGGATATCCTGGGATGGCGGGGAATTGGGACGGGGTGTCGTTTGGTTGGCGGAGCGGGTGGATCTCGTCCACCCGACGGGATCCGGTGACGAGGCAGCCGGCGAGCGGCGACGACCGATGACGGCGAGGCGACGACGGGGCGTGCGGTGGAGGCGGCGGCCGGGCGGCGTGGAGGAGGCGAGGTGCGGCAGGCGGCGGCGCGTCGACGGCGGAGGCGAGCTCGGTGGCGGCGGCGGCGGATCCTGGCGAGAGGCGCGGGGCGGCGCGGCCCAGCTGTGGGCCGGGGTGGGCCGGCCTCGGGCCTGGCAGCGGCACGGGTGAGCGGGGTGCTGTGGCACCGTCCGATTCACCGAGGGGATGGCGGCGGACGTGTCCGGCGCTGGGCGGACGTGTCCAGCGGCGCGTGGAGCGGAGTGTCTAGGGTTTGATGCGGATTTTCGGGGGAGAGGGTCTATTTATAGGTAGGGGGAGCTAGGAGAGTCCAAATGAGGTGCGATTTTCGCCCACACGATCGTGATCCAACGATGCAGAGCATGGAGGGGGTTTAGATGGGCTAGTGGGTTGTTGTGGAGGGGTGTTGGGCTGCGAAGAGAGAGGGGCTTTTGTGGTTACCCGGTTAACCGTTGGGGCGTCAAACGACCTCCAAATGGAACGAAATTTGACAGGCGGCCTACCGATGATGTACTAAGGTCACTCGACAAACCTCGGCCCATTCCAAGAACGTTTTTCTCCCGCTCACGAAACGAGATCTGAGAGGTGCAACGGGTGCATGTGGGAGTGTCGGACTCTGAAACGGACAACGGGGAAAATGACCAGATGCATGAGACGAACACGAACGCAAATGAGATGCACATGGTGACATGAGATGAAATGCATGACATGAACAAAATGCAAAACGAAGACAAAACCCAAACACAGAGGATATAACATATAACATAGCCAGAAATGGAAAAGAGTTGGAGTTACAATTATGGAATGTTACATCCGGGGCGTTACATGGCAGTAGTGGACGGTGGCGCCGTGGGAGGGGACTGGATTAGGGGAGCGGTGGTGGGGGACAGGAGAAGAGAGGCGAAGGAAGTCAACTTCTTCGATCCCACCGAGCCACCACAATCTAGTATGTCAAGCAAGCCTGGCATTCCTGGAAATGGGCTACCCTCATTCCCATCGATCGGTATCCCAGGCCCAGGCAAGGACCCAGACTCCTCATGCGCCGCGTCCCTTTCGATCGGGATTGCTGGCCCAACCCGAGGCCCGGGCTCCTCCTACACCGAAACCAGGGCGATAAGGCCGAGGCCGGCACAAGAGGAGGCCCGGACGAAGACAACTAGTCGAGCCCCAAGATCGAACCCACGGTGCACGAAGGATCCATTTGCACCAGGTCAACCAGATCGGCATCATCAACAGCATGGAGCGGTAGGGCTGTCTACCCCTGATCCACCTTGGTCCCCGAGCATTGGCCCACCTCAGAGAGGCCAGCATGCACGACGAAAGGCCTAGGTGTTGCTTTGTCGATCGGTAGCTGAAGCGTTTCCACATATTGAATCGACAGCGGGGTCCGTGCAGTACCATGGACATCCATGTCCATCAGGCTAGTGCACAGGGCATCGATAGTCCCCATCTTCACGCCGGTTGGCACCACTTGCAGACCCGTAGCAGTCGGGCTTTATTAATGCAAAAGGAAGTTTGCATGGCGTGGTGAAGTGGTTGCAGCGTCTGGGCAAACCACTTCAGTGTTGTCCATGGCAGGCCGCACCATGCCTGGCAGGGCAGGCAAACCGGAGAGCTGCCCCACACTAGCCCTCTCTGAGAGCACATCCAGGTCCACCATTCGCACACGTCCATCAAAAAAGTGGCCAGACACCGGTGAGGGACGCACATCCCCGCTAGTGGCCGCAGGCCGGGCATCCCATCTTGTGCGTCTTCCGTGTGTGACCTTTCGCCGTACTAGCCGCGCCCACTGTCTCCGCCACCTCTCGGGAAGTGCAGACGAGTGTGCACTGATCCATGGAGTGTCATCGGCGGGAAGGTGTTGTCTTCGCAGTCCAATTTCCAAATGTAATGTCACTTGATGATCTCGAGGGAGTACCTGTCAGAAGGGATGCCGCTCATATCACTGTGAGAGCTGGAGAGGCTTTCCGGACTATTCGCTGGCGAAGGACAATAGTAGTGCACCCAGTCCAAGTGGATCAGGACCGGATGCGTCGGCATCTTTGATACGTCTCCAATGTATCTATAATTTTTTATTGTTCCATGCTGTTATATTATCAATCTTGGATGTTTTATAATCATTTTATATCATTTTTTGGTACTAACCTATTGACATAGTGCCAAGTGCCAGTTGTTGTTTTTCACATCGCAGAAAATCAATACCAAACGGAGTCAAAATGCCATGAAACTTTATGGAGATTTTTTATGGACCAGAAGACACCTAATGGGCCAAGGCTGCGCCTGGGGGTGCTCCAAGGAGAGCACAACCCACCAGGGCGTGCCAGGAGGCTCAGGCGCGCCCTCGTGGGTTGTGCCCACCTCGGGTGCCCCTGGACCACCTCTTTTCTCTATACATACCCCAATATTCCAGAAACCATAGGGGAGTCGACGAAAATCAATTCCAGCTGCCGCAGAGTCCAGAACCACAAGATCCAATCTAGACACCATCACGGAGGGGTTCACCACTTCCATTGGTGCCTCTCTGGTGATGCGTGAGTAGTTTTTTGTAGACCTTCGGGTCCGTAGTTAGTAGCTAGATGACTTCCTCTCTCTCTCGCTGGATTCTCAATACAATGGTCTCTTGGAGATCCATATGATGTAACTCTTTTTGCGGTGTGTTTGTTGGGATTGGATGAACTTTGAGTTTATGATCAGATCTATCTTTTTATATCCATGAAAGTATTTGAGTTTCTTTGATCTCTTTTATGGATGATTGCTTATAGCCTCATATTTCTTCTCCGACATTTGGGTTTTGTTTGGCCAACTTGATCTATTTTATCTTGCAATGGGAAGAGGTGCTTTGTAGTGGGTTCGATCTTACAGTGCTTGATCCAAGTGACAGAAGGGGAACCGACACGTATGTATCGTTGCTACTAAGGATACAATGATGGGGTATATCTGTACATAGATAGGTCTTGTCTACATCATGTCATCGTTCTTATTGCATTACTCTGTTTCTCCATCACTTAATACACTAGATGCATGATGGATAGCGGTCTATGTGTGGAGTAATAGTAGTAGATGAAGGCAGGAGTTGGTCTACTAATCTTGGACGTGATACCTATGTAATGATCATTGCCTCGATATCGTCATAAGTATTTGAAGTTCTATCAATTGCCCAACAGTAATTTGTTCACCCACCATTGCTATTTTTCCCAAGAGAAGCCACTAGTGAAACCTACGGCCCCCGGGTCTCTTTCTCATATTATTTGCCTTCGCGATCTATTTTATTTGCTCTTATTTTCAGATCTAGTAAACCAAAATACAAAAATACCTTGTTGCAATTTATTTTATTTGGCATTCGATCTATCAATATTTACAACTTTCTCCCGTCCACGCACCAATTTCTGGCGTCGTACCCGAAAGGGATTGACAACCCCTTTAACACGTCGGGTTAAGTATTTGTTATTTGTGTGCTGGGGCTGTTTACATTGTGTTGCTTGGTTCTCCTACTGGTTCGTTAACCTTGGTTTCATATCTAAGGAAAATACCTACCGCCCCTGTGCTGCATCATCCCTTCCTCTTTGGGGAAATACCAACGTAGCTTCAAGCGACATCAAAAGGAATTTATGGCGCCGTTGCCGGGGAGGATGTTCAACATATATGGGGTTCCTAATCACAAATCTCATCTCCTCGCAATTTACATTATTTTCCATTTGCCTCTCGTTTTTCTCTCCCCTACTTCACAAAAATTTGCCGTTTTATTCGCCCCTCTTTTTCGTCTGCTTTATCTCTTTTCTTTTGTCGCCATGGTCGACCCCAAAAAGGCTAAGTGTTTTCTCCCAAGTGCTAATGCTTTGGATAGCCCCTATGTCCTCTCTAAGCTCATAAATAATGATGCTATGGAAACGCTTGCCGGGATTATTAGGGAAAATTCTAACGATCTTGATGAAGATGACTCCGGAATTTTTCGTTATTTGCTTGATGAATCTATGAAAGATGCTTGGGATAGGCTATTGATAATCCAAGATAGTTATGTGCCCATAGATTTTATTGTTCTTGATATTGATTGCAATCCTTCTTGTCCAATTATTCTAGGCAGACCATTTTTACGCACTATTGGTGTCATGATTGATATGAAAGAAGGCAATATTAAGTTTCAATTTCCTTTGAGGAAGGGTACGGAACACTACCCTAGAGCAAGAATTAGGCCACCATATGAATCAATCATGAGGGCATTTTGTGGATCTCGAAACAAAGATGACAAAACTTAGATCCTTGCTTTATGCCTAGCTAAGGGCATAAAACTATAACACTTGTTAGGAGGCAACCCAATGAATAAAATTTATTTTTGCTTTTGCTTCTTGTTTTTGAGTGTTAGCACAATTATTCTACTGTTATGATTATGTTTTTTATGTTTTAATTAGTGTTTGTGCCAAGTAAAGCCTTTAAGATCTTCTTGGGTGATAGTTGTTTGATCTTGCTGAAAAAATAGAAACTTTTGTGCTCGCGAAAATAATTTTCATTTTAACCAGAGAGCGATAAAATACCCATTCCTTTTGAAGTAGACTAATATACAAATTGCTCGGGACTTCCTAATTTTCAGAGTTTTTGGAGTTACAGAAGTATTCGAAACACCCAGATTGCTACAAACTGTTTTGTTTTTGACAGATTCTATTTTCTTTGCATTGTGTGCTTGTTTTGATGGCTCTATGGTTTCCTTTGATGAGTTTTTTCCATAGAAAAGTTGGAATATAGTAGATATAATGCAAGAACAAAATATTAATTGGTTTGATACATCACTTATAGTAGTGATTTGCTTTCTTATACTAACGGATCTCACGAAGGTTTTGTTGAGTTTTCTGTGATTGAAGTTTTCAAGTTTTGGGTTATCTCACGATGGATGAAGGAATAAGGAGTAAGAAGAGCCTAAGCTTGGGTATGCCCCGGCATTCCAAACTATTATCCAAAAGGGAGCAAGCAACTAAGCTTGGGGATGCCCCTGAGTGGCATCCCCTCTTTCTTCTAACAACCATCGATATTTTACTCGAAGCCATATTTTTATTCATCACATACTATGTGTTTTTCTTGGAGTGTCTTGTATGATATGAGTCTTTGCTTGTTTTATTTTGTGTTTTAAGTCTTGATTCCTTGCTGGACACACCTATTTTAGAGAGCCAAAATTATGTCATGACTTGTTAGAATTGCTATCTATGCTTCACTTAAATTTTTATGAGCTATGGACTTGCTCTAGTGCTTCACTAATATCTTTTTGAGCATTGTGTGCTTTAGTATTTTTGAAGAAATGATCTCTTGCTTCACTTAATTTATTTGAGAGTTAGTAAAATTTTCAAGAAATTCTCTCTTGCTTCACTTAAATTAATTTGAGAGAAAGAAAAATTATGCTCATGATCTTCACTTATATTTGTTTGAGCTTATCAAAAGCAACACATGAAAATTAGTTCCAAAGTGATAGATATCCAAGAAGAATATAATAAAAACTTTCATGAAGATCATTGGACAAAGTAAACTTGATTCTTAGTAATAGTTTTGAGATATGATGATGTCATATGTGAGTTATGTTGATAAGTAATTATTCTTTAGTAAGAATATTGGTGTTAAGGTTTGTGATTCCCTATGCAAGCACGAAAGTCAATAATTATGCAATGAAATTATATCCTACTTGTGGTGCATTATTCAGTGTTAATTATGGTTAATGCTCTCTTATGAGATTATTCGTTTCTTGGTTGGTCGCTTCTCAATCTTTTGCTAGCCTCCATTGTGCACTAAGTATGATCACTACTTGTGCACCCAAAAACCTTTAAACTAGTTTTGCCACGAGTCCACTATATCTACCTATATGCGGTATTCTTTTGACGATCTAAGAAAATTTGTATGTGCCACCTCTAATTTTCAAAATAAACTTCTCTTTTGTGTGTTCGTGTCGCTCGCGGAGCGGTGAGGGGTGGCTAATATTTTCCATGCTAGATGTGTTATTCTCACAATGAGTATTTATTCACTTGTCATTGCACGAGAGTAAGGCAAAGGTATTAGGGATGCCCAGTCCCGAAATGAAGAATGAATTTACTTTATGTTGTCAAATATTAAATTCCTTGGAAAGTGTTGTTATGGAGGGCAACCATGGATACGACTAGCCATGGAAAGTCAAAGTATGGTTGAAAAAGGAATAAACTTTATTTTCTGTTTGGGAACCGCCTATGATATATCTAGCATGGGAAGTGTTGGAAACTCTAAATTGTTTTCGTTGGTGGGAAGGATACACCTCCCAAAATGTTTTTATCTCTAAGTTTTTTGCTTTGAGCTCGGGCACCTCTACAAATTCCTACTTCCCTCTGTGAAGGGCCTTCCTTTTACTTTATGCAATTTTTATTTTTGAATTTGAGTTTCCATCTTCTCTTATAAAAGCACCAACTAGGAGGCACTATGATTGTACTTGACCATTGGGTGTAGTTAATATATGAGTGTGTTTCATGAATGGATCAATGATTGAGCATGATGGGCTAGGGATAACCTATTTTAGCGTTGCTATTTTGAAAGACATGGTTGCTTTTGATATGCTTGAGTATTTAAGTTATCATGTCAAAACTAGTTTTGAACAATATAAAAGTCCAAATGTCCATGCTATAAAGAAAACAAATATGATATGACATGTTAGGAAGCATTCCACATCAAAATTCTGTTTTTATCACTTACCTACTCGAGGACGAGTAGGAGTTAAGCTTGGGGATGCTGATACGTCACCAGCGTATCTATAATTTTTGATTGTTCCATGCTATTATATTATCAATCTTGGATGTTTTATAATCATTTTATAGTCATTTTATATCATTTTTGGTACTAACCTATTGACATAGTGCCAAGTGTCAGTTGCTGTTTTTTGCATGTTTTTTTACACGTAGAAACTCGATACCAAACGGAGTCCAAATGCCACGACACTTTACGGATATTTTTTATGGACCAGAAGCAACCTAATGGGCCAAGGCCGCGCCCGGGGGTGCTCCGAGGAGAGCACAAGCCACGAGGACGCGCCAGGAGGCTCAGGCGCGCCCTAGTGGGTTGTGCCCACCTCGAGTGCCCCCCGGACCGCCTCTTTGCTCTATAAATACCCCAATATTCCAGAAACCCTAGGAGAGTCGACGAAAATCAATTCCAGCTGCCGCAGAGTCCAGAACCACCAGATCCAATCTAGACACCATCACGGAGGGGTTCACCACTTCCATTGGTGCCTCTCCGATGATGCATGAGTAGTTCTTTGTAGACCTTTAGGTCTGTAGTTAGTAGCTATATGGCTTCCTCTCTCTCGCTGGATTCTCAATACAATGGTGGAGTCCATATGATGTAACTCTTTTTGTGGTGTGTTTGTTGGGATCGGATGAACTTTGAATTTATGATCAGATCTATCTTTTTATATCCATGAAAGTATTTGAGTTTCTTTGATCTCTTTTATGCATGATTGCTTATAGCCTCGTATTTCTTCTCCGATATTTGGGTTTTGTTTGGCCAACTTGATCTATTTATCTTGCAATGGTAAGAGGTGCTTTGTAGTGGGATCGATCTTTCGGTGTTTGATCCTAGTGACAGAAGGGGAACCGACATGTATGTATCGTTGCTACTAAGGATAAAACGATGGGGTCTATCTCTACATAGATAGATCTTGTCTACATCATGTCATCATTCTTATTGCATTACTCCGTTTCTCCATGAACTTAATACACTAGATGCATGCTGGATAGCGGTTGATGTGTGGAGTAATAGTAGTAGATGCAGGCAAGAGTCGGTCTACTAATCTTGGACGTGATGCCTATGTAATGATCATTGCCTAGATATCGTCATGAGTATTTGAAGTTCTATCAATTGCCCAACAGTAATTTGTTCACCCACCATTTGCTATTTTACTCAAGAGAAGCCACTAGTGAAACCTACGGCCCCCGGGTCTCTTTCTCATATTATTTGCCTTCACGGTCTATTTTATTTGCTTTTATTTTCAGATCTACTAAACCAAAAATACAAAATTACCTTGCTGCAATTTATTTTATTTGGCGTTCGATCTATCAATATTTACAACTTTCTCCCTGTCATGCACCAATTTCTGGCGCCGTACCCGAAAGGGATTGACAACCCCTTTAACACGTCAGGTTGCGAATATTTGTTATTTGTGTGCAGGGGATGTTTACGTTGTGTTGCTTGGTTTTCCTACTGGTTCGATAACCTTGGTTTCATATCTGAGGGAAATATCTACCGCCGTTGTGCTACATCATCCCTTCCTCTTTGGGGAAATACCAACGTAGCTTCAAGCGACATCAATCTTCACCGGGCCAGAGCAGGTCGGGGTCTTAGCAAAGATGCCGAGCTCCGGGAAGTGTCTATCCGGCGATGGCGGATCCACTGGCTCCTCCAAGAGCAGCATGCCCTTGGTTGCCAGCCTGCTGATACCTCCTTTTATTGATCCGGTATTGGAACAGAAAAGAGTATCCCGCACCTATTCCCCCAAAGGCGACCCTGGGTTATTGAACCCATGAGAGGAAGATTCCCTTGAAGCGATGGTCTCTAGCATGCTTTCATCAAAGTGCCAAATCCTGCTTTTGACCGGATCAACAATCAAATAGCTAGTGATTCAAACACTTATAATAAAAAGAGGTATGAGTATGAGGTCTTATGCTTACAACCTTCTATTTGCTCTGGGATCAAATAAGATATTAATTTGTGCGCTTGAAGTCACCCGTCGAGATGTGCTTATTATGGATCGAAGTGGGAGATGTGTCCAAATAACATCTTGACTGGCACAAGTCCTGCATCAAGAATCAGTTGTCCTACCACAGCCCTATCCGTCGCGCGGGGTTGCCTCGATAATTAAGATAATGAAATCAGACAAGCACTTTGGTCGTTTAATGACTACACCTCATTTTCCCCAAGGATATGATCCCTGTTACCCTACTGAACCTTATGTCACCGGTTTTCGGTATAACACTTCACGGTCTCCTTGCTCCTAGCCTCACCGGTGCTCGATCTCCATGATCCTGGGTACTTGCAGGGATGAAGATCATAGACAAGACAAGAGACATCTTCACGGAACAGTTTTATTTCACACATACGGGACGTTATATCAAAGTCTTCCATTGATCCCCTCAAAAATACCTCAGGTTACAAGGTTTATGCCTCAACCCACACCTTACCGAACTACTCACACATGGAGATCGGATTGGGGGAAGAAAACATTGGAGAACACATCTTGAGATTGATTGATTGCAATATGTCTTACAATGGATGCCTTGTGTGATGCACGATTACAAGTATGAATGGGATGGATGAGCACTATGGTGGTGGAGATGGCTATAGAAATGGCGGCGGCTAGGGTTTGCGGATGAGGATGATGATGAAGAGGTTCTGGCTTCTGTGCTCGTCTCCGTGTTGAAATTTTGACATAGTCTCTTTAACAAAAGTTGTGTTAGGTGGATGATCTATCTCGGAATTCACACCATACACGCACTCACACCCGTATGGAACACCGTCTTTTGTGTCGTCTTCGCGCAAACGTCTCCTGGTGATTCCTTCTTCCTCCATTCTCCTTCCATTCCATTTCTGCACGTGATTTCTTCCCTTTTAGCCCATTTCCCATGGAAAAACATCAAAGAGAGGATTGTGGAATCCTTTGCATTCATTAGTCATTAGTACCAATATCGGAGCGAATATCTCTTTTTAAGTGAAATATCTCAGTTTAAACAAAGGTGAAATGAGTGTAAAAATATCACTCAACTCCCCCAAGCTTAAACTTGATAGTCCTCGAGCAACATAAAGATAAATCTGAATCATAAGTAACTCAGTTGTTTAAACAGAAATAATGAAAAGGTTTTGGTTCACTTGCGATCAGTACGCCTAGATAGCCCTCCACTTCTTTGCCTGAAAACTTAGAATAGTTGTAGTGGTGGCACGGTTGTGGTGTAAGTGTTAGTGAAGCAAAGATAGTCAACACAAAGTTCTTAATCTACTAGATAAAACAACTTTGCAAAACTCTATTCTATTTATTCTAGACAACACCTGTTTGTCGGGAATGCACGAAAGAGTTTTCTTTAGATAGAGCCAAAAAACATAGATTAGGGAGTGAAAGCATGTGGTAAAATATGATGCTCTAATGCTCTCAAGCACACCCACAATCATTCCTCCTCAAGGCTCTCAAACACTTTATTTCAATCATTGTGTTCTGGAACTTTGATTGTCACGTGAAGGGATTATGCCAACTAAGTGATCATGCATAGATTTTCGTTGTGGCTTAATGTTTAGGAACTATGGACCTTTGATATGTGTCTCTTCTGAGCTCTTTTGATCAGTCCCTTTTATTTACCACATACACACCATTTCAATAGAAAGCTGAATAATATGCATTTGTAGTGTTGCCACCACGTACGGTAACAAACCCATAGCCGAAATCTGAGCTATCGCTCTTGGTGGATCATTCATTGGTCAGCGGGGTCCTCAGCATAACATCAAGAAAGGTGACGAAGCCACATTTACACACGTACACGTTCATATAGTAGCAGGGCCATGGCACCAGCAAGGAGTTGAAGTACCATGTAAGAGATACAACACAGATTTTTGGCATAATCTTGTTCATCCTTCAACTAAGTTCCTCTAGATAATTCAATCCATAAGTGCTATTAAGTCTATTAAAATTAACAACATGGGGATGATCTGTTTTTTGGCAGGGAGCCGATGCGCAATGTTTGCGGCCAAGTACCCCGCTTTCCGGAGTTCCTTGATGTTCCTCTCCATGACGGAGGAAGCCATCCACTTGCCCTGCGAGCCGAATCCGGGCATGGCTGGAAGGGTTGGGCGGTGGAAAAGGTTTAAGCTTGGGCGCTAAAGCTCGAGGATGGGAAGGCTGAGGAAGGAAGAAGGCGTGGGGGTAAAAAGATGGATCTTTATCCGCTTATATAGGCAGTGAATATCAAGCGCCCCCACTAGCCTTAAAACTCGCCTATTCCCAAGGGGTCGTACGCTTGGCACGGTTGGATTACCCAAACCCGTATTGATGAAAATCTCACAATAAAGGGGCACGATCTCTGCTTTGACAAGACGTGTCAATAGAGGCAGCGCCTCGAAACATGAAGTGGGAGGCCAAAAAAGGGTTCAAAATAATAAAAAGGCCAGACGTGACGTTTCACCAAAAAAGCTGTCAGTAGATATGCCTTATTAAGTATTATGCCCTTGTGGTTGAGGGTTGTGACCATTATACAGAGCCAGATATAGTTCTCTTGCTCAGAAGACTGCTTTGTATGCGGAGAAGGAACTCGCCTTGCAATGCCGAAGACAATCTGCATGCCGAACACATCGTCATTGAAGACTGGTTCATGGGATACTGAGGGAGTCCTGGACTAAGGGGTCCTCGGGTGTCCGGGCTATTTGGTGTGGGCCGGACCGATGGGTCATGAAGATACAAGGCAGAAGACCTTCCCCTGTGTCCGGATGGGACTCTCCTTTGCGTGGATGTCAAGTTTAAATGTCTGGATGTGTATTTTCCTTTCTCTGTAAACCGACTATGTACAACCCTAGGACCCTCCGATGTCTATATAAACCAGAGGGTTTAGTCCGTAGAGGCTATCAGAATTCATACAGGCTAGACATCTAGGGTTTAGCCATTACGATCTCGAGGTAGATCAACTCTTGTAACCCCTATACTCATCAAACACAATCAAGCATGACGTAGGGTTTTACCTCCATTAAGAGGGCTCAAACCTGGGTAAACATCGGGTCCCCTTGTCTCCTGTTACCTTTGATCCTCAGACGCACAGTTCAGGACCCCCTACCCAAGATCGGCCGGTTTTGACACCGACAGTGAGAACATGAATGTTAACAAGGGTGTTACCGACAATGGGGCAAAGGTGACTGTAGTTGAGACCAAGAGCGTTGGCCAACATGGTGATCACTCCTCCACACATGACATCTCCTTGTGCATGATTTGCTTGATGCACGAGGTGTAGCTAAAGTATTGCCCCTAGGTTGGGCGAATAACCAACGTCAAGGTTTGTTGCTTTCTACAACTAGCATGTTCTCTTCATTCATCTTAGAAACTTCTCCTTGTGCCTGCAATGAATTAGTGATAACATAATAGAAATAACATATAGCAGGACTTCCAATGCAACTAGCTCTTGAGCCTGGCGTGCTCATCATATTAAAAGTTTGCCTCGGGTGCAACTCAGTTTAATCATAAACATGGTGGATGTCATCATCATTGTTTGTAAAGCCCAAGTAATCACACCACTACTGAAAAGTGATGTTGAAGTCTTGGTCTAGGAGACGGAAAGTGATCCTCTTCTCCTCATATGCACTGGGCATCAAACCAACATTATGCGAGAGAGTACTATGAAACTCAAGCATCAAGCATTCATATGTCTCACATCCCTGATAAACAAAATGGTGCAACCCGGTATTATGATAAAGCAAATTGAAATCATGAGTAATCCTGGATTGGCGAGTGTTATCGCACAAGCCCATTTGGTTGCTTTGATCTTCCTCGAGCTTAGTTTCCTAAACTTTCTTCTTGCTCCACGGTCGGTCAAGATGACCCCCAGGTAAAAACTTGTTGTGGCGGTGCGGTGGATGAACTCGAAGCATTGTGTACGCGAGAAGACCTCCGTGTAAACATCTGTAAAACAATTTTTTAGTCCAACACATTTAAACAATATTGATCTTACGTCAATCATAATGTCATACTCCTCTAAAAACATCAATTAATCCAAGCCAAACTCAAATTGGAATGAAGAAATGCATCTCCTAGTCATGACAATGCTAGGCATGTAGAAATTGGATTCATGGAAAATAACTCGGGGATCGAAGGAGAAACATACCGTAGATCAATCACACGGAAGGATTCGAACTGAAATCGAGCGAGAAGAGAGATCGGGCGAAGTTTTGCTAGGGTTTGGAGGAAGACGAAGAAGAAAAGAGAGAGATATGGGGAAAAATTACCTTCTTCCTCGGACTTATTGGGGCCGTCAAGATTCGAAACGGCCGCTCATGCGGATGCAAGCACCCGCATAGAACGCCGTCATTCATCATGAAAACTTACCTGTGTTCGTGCTCATTCCATGTGACCGCTTATACGGGCGGGATCGTGCGTTTAAAACGTCGTCTTCCCTTCTGTTGTTTAATTCTTCTGGTCAAAGGTGCAAAACGACCGCTCGGACGGGCGCACGAGCCTGTTTGGAATGCCGTCGAACGCTCTAGAATTTTTCTTCATTTTCTAAAAAGGAGTCAAGAAACCACTCGAACGGGCGCTCGTGCCCTTTTGAAACACCGTCTTTGCTCCTGCTGCCTCCGCTTTTTTTGCGTTGGAACCTCCAGCAGGTCATGTGACCGCCCATATGACCACTCGTGGTCATCTGAAACGCCATATTTTTATCTGTTTCTTTCGAAACGTTTCTTTTCCTTTGCTCTCCTGCATGATTAGTTCCAAAACAATAAATAGACATATTTCCAGGCATCCAAACATCGATTCAACACATAATTAAACTTGCACATCATAAAGCCTACATTAGAACCACTCTTCCAAACTTACTTCTTCATATAGAACTTCAATCACTCTTTTTATTGAAACAAAAATAAAAAAGTTACTTGTCTACTTTATTCACGTGGATTGCCTGCCACAAAGTGCTTTTTCAGTCGGTTAGCTCGACCACAATGGTGATCAAGGTGGTGCAAACACACCGAGACCGTAGCTTTTGGCATTCAAAATGATGCCTTCTCCTGAGTAGGTCTTCATTTTCTTTTTCCTTAGGAAATGTCTTCTAAAAGGATCTTTAGCGTGTAAATCAAATCTAATATTCCCCTCAAACACATTTATCATAACTTTGATAGTCCTTAGAAAAGGTCTACCGAGAATTATAGGAGCTATTGGATCTTCAGGCTTATCTACTGTGACAAGATCAATCACGATAGGGCAATCATTAATTTGAACTATAACACCATGCTTAATGCATACTGCCTCAGTAAAAGTAGAATTAGCCATATTCAAAATTATCTATTGTGACAAGATCAATCACGACAAGACCGAGATTAAGACTATCATAGACTGATTTGGGGATAGCGGAAACACTTGCCCCTAGATCAAATAGAGCACTCAATTTATTCAATCCTATCTCAATTTTTATAAAGCATCCTCTTGCTTAGCTGGTAACTTAGTGTAGAGCTTTTTTCCTTTCATCATGAAGTTCACGTACCTTGGCTGCAACATGTTGAACAAAGACATTATGTGCTTCATTATTAGTTACCTCCGGTAGTGGATACTTCATGGATATCATCTTCACAAAATCTGTAATGGTATAACTGTACTCTGGCACATGGCTTGTGTCAAGCACTTCAGCTTTCTCTTCTTTGCTTATTACCATTTTAACGTCTTCAATTGGGGTAGGCTCTGGTTTACCTACAAACTTAGCCAAAAATAGTGTTTGACTCTCTGCTATTTTAGGCACTTGTGCTTCCATATACTTGGATCTTCCTTCAAGCACAAGCACATCATTTGTAAGTCCAACAACCTTACTGGTTAATTCACCAAGTAAGTTATCATGGTTCTTCAAGATATTCTTGAAGTTCTCATTCTGCTCAGTCTGACTAGCAATAAAACTTTTAAGAGTTTCTTTAAGAGTATTTCTATTGCTAGCATTAGCTCCATTAAAATTATTGGATGCTCCTCCATTACCAGGATAAGGAAGTCTATAAGCATACCCATCATTTTTCCAATTAGGATTATAGCTATTACAAGCGATAAAATTCAGAGCACTAGTTTCTTTATTAGTGATGGCAGTTACGTTTACCTCTTCTTTATCTTTTATCACGTAGATAAGTTCATCAAGCTTGGTTGTTAACTCCGTGCTACTTTCTTCCATGACATTCACCCTTTTTAGTGGTGATTCTTTCAACATGCCAGTGGGCATGGTTCTCTTGCATATCATCAAGTAGTTTCTTGACATCTACTATGGGCTTTCCCATGTTCGTTCCTCATATAGCTGTATGAAGCATAGTTTTTGGCATATGATTCAAACCATTATAAAACATATGGAGGATTAACCATTCCTCCACTCCATGATTGAGATGGTTTCTTATAGCTTCCTTCATTCTATCCCGCACAAGCGTTAGTGACTCACGTTCCTCTTGCTTGAAACATGTAATCTGAGAACATAATTGCATAATCTTTGCAGGTGAACAATACTTATATAAAAATTTACCTCAATAATCAGCCCAAGAACTACCTTAGGTACTGCAAGAAGCCATTCCTTAGCTTTTCCTCTCAAGGAGAAAGGAAATAGACGTAATTTCAGTGTGTTAGGATCATAATCCTTTATGCGTGTCATGTTGCACAATTCAGTGAAATTGTGTAAGTGCATACCGGTATCCTCAGAAGCAGAGCCTCCAAATTGGTCTTGTTGAACTATGGAAACTAAGTTCGGATTAATCTCATACTCGGCGGTTGCTACCTCAGGTTGTGCTATGGGTTCACGCATGAAGTTGTTGCTGGGAGTAGCTAAAATCCCAAGATTACGAGCCATAATAATCTTCAACACAAAGAAGTGAAAAAACTGAAAATTAACTTTAACAAAAACTTTAAACACAAAGACTAGGGATACTAAACTTCTCCCCGGCAACAACGCCAGAAGAAGGACTTGATACCTCCTTTTATTGATCTGGTATTGGAATGGAAAAGAGTATCCCCACATATTTCCCCAGAGGTGACCCTGGGTTATCGAACCGACGAGAGAATATTCCCTTGAAGCGATGGTCTCTAGCAAGCTTTCGTCAAAGTGTCAAATCCAGCTTTTAAGCGGATCGACAAGCAAATAGTGATTCAAACACTTATAAGAAAAGAGGTACAAGTATGAGGTCTTATGCTTACAATCTTGTATTTGTGCTGGGATCAAATAAGATATTAATTTGTGCGCTTGAAGTAACTCGTCGAGATGTGCTTGTTATAGATCAGAGTGGGGGATGTTCCAAAGAACATCTTGACCAGCACGAGTCCTGCATCAAGAATCAGTTGTCCTATCGCAGGCCCTATCCGTCGCGCGGGGTTGCCTCGATAATTAAGATAATGAAATCAGACAAGAGCTTTGGGTGTTTAATAACTACACCTTATTTCTCCTCAAGGATATGATCCATGTTACCCTACTGAACCTTACTATCATCGATGTTCGGTATAACACTTCATGGTCTCCTTGCTCCTAGCCTCACTGGTGCTTGATTTCCATGATCCTGGGCACCTGCAGGGGTGAAGATCGCGGACAAGACAAGAGACATCTTTGCGGAACAATTTTATTTCACATATACAGGACGTTATGTCAAACTTCCATTGATCCCCTCAACAAATACCTCGGGTTGCAAGGCTTATGCCTCAACTCATACCTTACTGAACTACTCACACACGGAGATCAGATCACGGGAAGAAAATATTGAAGAACGCATATTGAGATTGATTGACTGCAATATGTCTTGCAATGGATGCCTTCTGCAATTCACAATTACAAGTATGAATGGGATGGATGAGCAGTACGGTGGTGGTGGAGATGGCTATGGAGATGGCGGTGGCTAGGATTTGCGGATGAGGATGATGAAGAAGAGGTTCTGGCTTCTGTGCTCGTCTCCTTGTTGTCATTTAGACGGGGCCCCTTTAACAAAAGTTGTTTAGGTGGACGACATGCCTCAGAATTCATGCCATACCATATTTTGTGTTGTCTTCGCGCAGACGTCTCCTAGTGATTCCTTCTTCCTCCATTCTCCTTCTATTCCAATTTCCAACGTGATTTTGTCCCTTTTAGCCCATTTCCTGTGGAAACACATTAAAGAGAGGATTTATGGAATCCTTTGCATTCATTAGTCATTAGTACCAATATCGGAGCAGATATCTCTTTTTAAGTGAAATATCTTGATTCAAACAAATGTGAAATATGTGTAAAAATATCACTCTTCAACAGTTGGTACGCCTCCATCCTATCTATAATTTTTGATTGTTCCATGCCAATATTCTACAACTTTTACATACTTTTGGCAACAATTTATATGATTTTCTTGGACTAACATATAGATCCAGTGCCCAGTGCCAGTTCCTATTTATTGCATGTTTTTTGTTTCGCAGAAAATCCATATCAAACGGAGTCCAAACGCGATAAAAACTTACGGATATTTTTTTGGAATATATGTGAATTTTGGGAAGTGGAATCAACGCGAGACGATGCCCGAGGCGGCGGCAAGGCAGGGGGCGTGCCCCAGGGGGTAGGGCGCGCCATGGGCCCTTGTGGCCACCCCATAAGGCGGTTGGTGCCCTTCTTCGTCCACAAGAAAGCTAATATTCAGATAAAGATCATGTTCAAATTCAGCCCAATCGGAGTTACAGATCTCCGTGAATTTAAAAAATAGTGAAAGGCCAGAATCTGGGAGGGCGGAAACAGAAGGAAACAAAGAGAGAGATCCAATCTCGGAGGGGCTCTCGCCCCTCCGCTGCCATCACTACAAAAAAAGACACATCCGTGACATTTTGGGCCGAACGATTTTTTTTTCTGTCATACATATGACACTTCTATGATGATAATTGTGACAAAACCCGGTATCATCCTAGATGTGGTGGGCTCCTACTTCTATGACAAAAAATCATGACAGAAAATGGGCTTTTCGTCCTGGGCGGGCCAGAGACGCAGCTGCATGACATTCTTTGGGCCGTCCATGATGGAAAAAACCGTGGTAGAAGCGAGGGGGACGAAAATTTCGGGGAGTTCCCGGTTACGGTTGGAGGTCGGGGGCCAAGCGATGCGCGTTTCTCTCGTACATGTACGCGCGTGTGTGCGAGGCGTTGGCTCTAACTGAACCCGAGCGAGGCGTTGGGCTCTAACTGAACCCGAGCGATTGCACTGCAGGCTACGCGTTACTGAACCCGAGCGATCGATCGATGGCTGTTAACTGAACCCGATCGAGCGATTCCTTGGCTACTGCTGCTAACTGAAG
>NC_041382.1:531570713-531657155 GCF_002162155.2 Triticum dicoccoides | reverse complement strand
GTTTTGCGGTACGCCACACCCTACCCGATGAATAGGACCCCCGTTTAGACCATAGCGCTCCAACACAAGTCCGTTTCCTCCGTTTTGCGGTACGCCACACCCCTCCCGATCAACAGGATCCCTGTTTCGACCGTAGGAGGTCCGTTTCCTCCGTTTTGCGGTACGCCACACCCCTCCCGATCAACAGGACCCCCGTTTCGACTGTAGGAGGTCCTTTTCCTCCATTTTGCGGTACGCCACACCCCTCCCGATCAACAGGACCCCCGTTTCGACCGTAGGAGGTCCGTTTCCTCCGTTGTGCGGTACGCCAGGCCTCGTTTCCATCGCCTCTTCCGTCCAAGCCCTCTCGATGAACACGACCACGCATTCCGTTCCGACCCATGAACACGACGACGACGCTGTTTCTCCGTTCCGACCCAGCCATGTACACGAGCCCTCGCCGTACGTATGCACGAGTAGGCGTTCAAGACCCGGCCCGTATGTACACATACATGGCCGTATTTTCTTTCTTGCACCCTGGCCGCCTCTACTACAACACGTGCGCGCCTCTACATCCACCAGTATATATGTACGTACACGTTCGCGACCAGAATGACAACGCTACGTACACTTCGACCAGGTGGGTCCCGACTGTCAGGCACTTCCTTGCCTGCGAAGATGTAGCTGGTGGGTCCCAGCAGTCAGGGGGGCGAAATACGGTGGCCCATCCAGTGGGTCCCCACTGTCAGGTGGAGGAATAATTATTTTGCACGTAATAAGGAGGCACTTCCTTGCTGCGGCCGTGGACCCAGCTGTCAGCCTCTCCATGTACAGTCCACGTCTGATGGAAGTCGTTCCTTGACCACGTTGACCACGCCGCCCTGAGAGCACCAGGGCGGTGGACGACGGCGAGGCCTAGGAAGGGGACGACGCGGAGCCGGGGAAGACGCGGCAGTGGATGCCCACGCATAGAGGAGTACGAGGGTTCACTAGTTCGCTGCGGTGTGAGGCTGCCGTCGCCGCAGAATAACAGGGGGTGTGGGTGAGTAGAGGGATGGCCTGGCCAGCGGTGGAGTAGTAGAGGGGGCGGTGAGGCCTCCGCCGCATCGCAGCCGGCCACGGGAGGCAGGAGCATGAGGCACGACCGGCGCTGGTTTGGGTGGCTGGAGCAAGAAGACCAGAGGTTGAAGAAGAACTACGGCCGTCGGATGGACATCGTATGGTCATTGGAGCTAGAATCGTGCATATTGACTAAGTTGACAAAGCCCTCTGTCCCCGTCAACTTAGTAGGCCCACAAGTCAGCCTCCCAGCAAGGTGGGTCCCAGCTAGCCGGGGGAGTATTCATTTTTTTATGCGTAATAAGGAGGCACTTCTGGTGGGTCCGAGCTGACAGCGGGGGGAACGTTTTTTTCGCGAAATACGGTGGCCTGTCCGGTGGGTCCCAGCAGTCAGGGGGAAATGATTTTTTTTCGCAAAATACTGGTGGCCCGTCCGATGGGTCCCTGCTGTCAGGTGGAGGAATAATTATTTTCCACGTAATAAGGAGGCACTTCCTTGCGGCTGCCATGGACCCAGCTGTCAGCCTCTCCACGTACTGTATTCTTTCGATGGAATTCGGTCGTTGACCACATTGACCACGGTGCACCGGCATCACCACGACAGTGGACCACGGCGAGGCCTAGGAAGGGGACGACACGGAGCCGGGGAAGACGCGGCAGTGGATGCCCACGCGGAGAGGAGTACGAGGGTTCACTGGTTCGGCTACGCTGTCGTCGTCACAGAATAATAGGAGGTGTGGGAGAGTGGAGTGGAGGGATGGCCTGGCCAGCGATGGGAGTAGTATGGGGGCGGTGAGGCCTCCACGGCAGCACAGCCGGCCACGGGAGGCAGGAGCAGGCGGCACGACCGGCGCTGGTTTGGGCGGCTGGAGCAAGAAGACCAGAGGTTGAAGAAGCACTACAGCCGTTGGATGGACATCATACGGTCAGTCGAGCTAGAATCGTGCATATTGACTAAGTTGACAAAGCCCTTCGTCCCCGTCAACTTAGTAGGCCCACTATACTGGGTCCCAGCTAGCAGGGGGAGTATTCATTTTTTGTGGGTAATAAGGAGGCACTTCCTTGCGTGCGAAGATATATCTGGTGGGTCTGAGCTGTCAGCGGTGGTAACATTTTTTTGCGAAATACAGTGGCCGTTTCAGTGGGTCCCAGATGTTAGGTGGAGGAAATCATTATCTTGCGCGTAATAAGGAGGCATTTCCTTGCGTGCGGCCGTGGACCCAGCTGTCAGCCTCTCCACGTACAGTCCACTTTAGATGCATGTCGGTCGTTGACCATGCTGACCATGCCACACCGAGAGCACCAGGGCGGTGGACGACGACGAGGCCTAGGAAGGGAACGACATGGAGGCAGGGAAGACTCGGCCATTGTTTTTGTTTCCCACACGGAGGGGAGTACGACTGTACGAGGGTTTACTGGTTCGTCTGCCGTCGCCGGAGAATAACAGTAGGTGTGGGTGAGTAGAGGGATGGCTAGGCCAGCGATGGGAGTACGGTGGGGCAGTGAGGCCTGCGGGGCAGCATAGCCGGCCGCGGGGAGGAGGGAGTAGGCAGTCCCGCCGGTGCTTGTTTGAGCGGCTGGAGTAGGAAAAGCAGAGACTGAAGAAGCACGACGGCCGCTGGATGGACATCCAACAGTATACAGGCCATCTGTGGAAAGCCTCAAATCTGTGGAAAACAACATACAACCCATCTGCCATTATTTCAAATAATTTACAGCCCATTTGCTAATTCTTACGGGTTTTTTTGGAGCGCATATTCTTTATGTTAGCATTACAGCCCATATTGTGGCCATGGTTAAAAAATTATACGAAATTTTGCATATGTCGGTGCGGTCTGAACTGTTTTTAATCCTGAAATTTCGAGTCACATTCAGACTGATTTTAAAAATAAATGTATATAATATAAAATCAAATAAATTGTCCACGCATAAAAATCAATGCAATTTAAAATCTCGAAATTAAAAAAAGATATTTGAAAATAATTGCCGGTTTGATGTGTTTTAAAAATGTACAGCCCATTTCTCATTACTGATAGGCCATTTTCTCGGCCAGCCGAATGAAGCTCTCCTCGTCTTGAAATATTTGCAGCACAACAGGCCTGATAAAGAGACTTACTTGGCAAATCATAAAAAAACTGGGCTAGCCATTTTCAGAAAGAAAAAAAAACTACTGGGCTGGTCTGTGGTAAACATAAAAGAAAAGGCTATCTAGACAGGCCAGATTGTCCCGCACAGCCCAGTTGACACCCTGCTTCCGTCTCAAAAACAAATTAGATAAATGCCACTCCAATTATGGCGATTCATAAAAATGCCACTGCAATTTTTGCAAACTTTGAAAAACGCCACTCCAGACTTCGAAAAATGCCACTAGAAATAGCATGAAATGGCATTTTCAAAGTTTGGAAATTGCAGTGGCATTTCTCGGATACAACAGATTTGGAGTGGCATTTATCAAATTAACCCAAAACAAAAATCACTGGTGTCAGCCGCTCGTTGTGCAATTCTCTCGTTTATTGACTACGTTGACAATGGCATGGGACCCAGATGTCAGAAATCCACTAGGAGGAGCCATTTTTTCTATTGGCTTGAAATAAGGAGGCACTTGCTTGCGTACGAGCTTGTCAGTTTCTTCAGAGGTAGGCATTTTTATTCAAAAAACTGCCACTTCGCATCTTGCGTCGCAAATAAAACTGCGAGGAGCGCATTTGTAGGCTAGCTAGTGATCGATCAATAACTTGTAAACACTGAGCGAATAGAAATAAGTAAATGTTAATGTATCTCAATGATTCACAGATCATATACAAATATTTAGCTCCAAAAGCAAAGATCAGCCACTTCGGATCTTGCGTCGCAACTAAAACTAACTAGTACGACTCTCATACATAAGATCAACATGTTAATGCATCTCAATGACTCACAGATCATATACAAATATGTAGCTCCAAAAGCAAAGATCTAGAAAAAACATCTGTTCTTCCTACTAACATGGATGCTTCTATTGGCCAACATTCAGTATAGACTGGAAGACAAATTTGTTTGTGAAGTCTACAATTCCTCTTGCAAACATAAGTGGTTTCACCAACAGCTGGAACCATGAGAATGAACCAGACATGATGGAGGAACATGCACTTCAATATGATTTGGTCTTCCCTCGATCACACTGCGAGACTATTTTCGGAATACAAACTTTAACTTAGGCAAAATGATGTCCATTGTATAATCAGACCAAAGCAATGAAGCACCTAGTGTTGGCCAATAAATAGTACAGTGCTACTTTTCTGCAGTCCATGAAGTGACTATCCAATCTTTCTGTGTCTATTTTCAAATGGCACTGCATGCAGTGACTATACTATTCTCTTGTGCAGTTCAAACAAAATTGCGGGCACTTTGTTGGTTTGCCAAATAGCAACGGGCAGACATCTCTGTCTGCACAAATATCAAGCAGCTAGTAAACATATACCACACCTTGTATTTTTGGTTTAAACATTTCTCTTCCGCTTAGCATCTGTCATGTTCTGCACTGGACAATCTGATACAGTTATGTTTTGCCCTGGACAATTTCATACTGAATTGATTTGCTGGTTCAGAGCAGAAATATAGCGCCTATTCTTCATCAGACCAAGGATATCCATGTTCGCAGTGATGGAAGAGGTGAAATCGATACAACCGAAATTGAGCACCCAATCATTGAATCCTGTCCTGCACCTCCAATGTAGGTCCACCCTGCCAATAAATTCACATGCAAACCACTAGTATTACTATCTAATGATAGTACAAAAAGAGTAGAAAGATAGTAGCAAACCATGTACCTTCGTAATGAACAGTTCATAGTGCCACCAATTGGATATAAAGGTTGGGAAAAAACATGCTCCTAATGTTGAACCAGTTGGACTTTTTGTGCAGTTCCACTAAAATCGAGCATCCCTGTTTGCATAGATATTGAAAGTGTGATTACTCTAAAAGTGGCACTACTTGAAGCATAGACTCACAAATATAAGCATTCCAATTTCTTAATGGGAAAAGGTAGCAAGACTGTTTCTAACCACCTGTTTGAAGGAATAAATAAAGCAACAACGGCTGATGTGAGGAAGGCATACATAGTTTTTCTGGAAAAGTGAGCCATTCCTGACCTTTCCTCTTCTTTTAAGCAAATTTTGTGCAGTTCTACTAAAATAAAATGCCATCACCGCCTTGACAATTCAGTGACACTGTACAAAAGGAAATGACTTAACATTACATCATGATGTTAGGTATGTAGTCGACAGGCATTAGAGACAAACATACAGACCTCCTCAAGAGAATAGCCGGAGGAGGAGGTGCCCACTCTTGACCTTTCCTCTTGTCTTCATAATTGTCTGTGCAGTTTAACCAAAATAAAATGACATCAGCGCCTTGGCATTTTGGTGACACTGTACAAAAAAATTAACTTATCTCATGAAAGTGAGGTATGTAATCTATAAGCATTAACAGTGCAAAAATCTGATGGGAGTAACAAGTTTCATCGTTGGTATACTGGCTGTGCAACAGCATTAGAATGCCTTATAGCTAAAAAATCTTTAATACATCCACAATCAACAGCTAACCCTGAAATAATCCAGTGACATTAAATGGAATTGCTTAAATTTATGGGTGGCATTAGACTGAGAGCGGCATTAGTTAAATGTGGCATCACTTTAGCAGTAGCATTGCTTGACTTGACTAATGGCGTTATACTAATAGCAAAAAAAGTGGCAATAAGAGCATGGGAGGCACTAGTACGATGTACCTCCACGGACGCAGAGTGGTGAGGGAGGTATGGTTGCCCAGAGCAACAAATATCTAGGCAGCATATGTGGATTACGGTCCCATTTTTGTTCTCTTTAGCCACCTTTTTCCTATGCGAGGAAAATAAACCGATCGACCTGGTCATTGTCTATTGCGTTGTCATGCCTTTCTACCCTTCTTCAACCAAGAGACATGAGACTCGTTCCTTAGCTACTGATTTTCCCCTTTTCAACCTAGATGCGGGTTCGATGCCTACTCTCTTGGATAGTACAGTCTCCCTTCCTTTCCTTATTCAACCCAGACATGGATTAGTCTGCATAAAGTAGGGTTTCCTTTAATAGTGCAAATTATGGTTTCGTCTGCGTGGCCAGCAGAGTAGAGGATAGCAAATTGGGAAGATGGTGGAGTGGAAAAAGATCCACATGCAACAACGTAGTAGATGGGGCAATAGAACAAGGTTATGGCTCGAAAAGAGGTAGCATACCTGAGGGTCTGCGGGAAGTGGCTTCGCTCGTGGTCGTCGTCCTCCACACACATATGGCAGCGAGCTTGGGGAAGGAGGCCATCTCGCGCGGGCGCTAGGTCTGAGAGGACGGCCTTGTCGTTAGTGCGTGACCTCGCTCGCCGACGACGAGTGCGTCAACGCTGCACGTCCTTTTCTTCCCCGGCGGATCTGTGACCACCGGTGAGGAGGGAGAGAGGGGCCGTCTTTTTAGATCTGGAGAGAGGGTGGTAGTGTGAGAAGCAAGTGGGCAACCCTTAGCAAGAAAGCGCTGAAGCTCCAGCCTATATATATATATTATACTACTAGTACTGGAGGTGGGGTAGTGGTAGAGTAGTTTATATTTTCTCTGCGTACAGTACCAGTTAGTCGTGCTTCAAAACTGATCGGCACGCCATTAAAAAAATAAAGGTCGATAACTAATGCGGCACCTCGGGCCAATGCGGCCAGATCGCATTTTGCACGAGAAATTACACACCATGTTTCGTTGACATGTGGTCCCGTTCCAACATATCAGTGAGACGACGGCGAGTAGTAGGAGTATTTCCGAACGGACGTGTAGGCCAGGGCGCCTCTTCGTGAACCGTGGCAAACTCGCAACCGTCCACTGACTCTTCGCCTTTCCCTCTCAATTTGGAACTGTTGTCGCACGCTCTTCCTCTCCCTCCTCCATTTTCCTTTAGCCATTCACCCTTTCTTCTGCCATTGTTTGATCGTCTTCTCCATGGAGGGAACAGGCCGGAAACGACCTCGTTATTCTTGCCCCGATCTGAAAGATGACGTGGTGGAGGAACTCATTGATTGGTGCAACGTCATCACCTCGGCTAGCATGGTAGGTTCGTTCCAGCCCATTCTCAACTCAACTAATAACATCATTGCAAGGAACCCAAGGGTCAAGGAGTGGTTTGATCTCCCCTATCTTCTTCGCCGTGACCCTGATGACTGGCGCCGACACGACGGAGGCCTCGCCCTGTGCAAGTTGATGCCGCTTGATAATGATACGTGTGATGTTAAGATGCCATCGCTTGAGGGCAAGGCTTGGGCGGGCGCAAATGGAGATTGGGTTGTTTACATTGGGTCCAACTGCGAGTGGGAACTTGTGAATGTGTACACTTGTCACCGGGTTCCACTTCCAAAAATCTCAGCACACTGCACAGAGGTTGAGCACACCGGTAATGTACGCATGTTCAAATATGATCATGGTGACTGTCGTCTATGGAAGATAGCAATTTGTCGAGTTCCCAACCGCTCTTGGAATTACAAAAACTATGATGTTGTTGCTATCTTTGACAAGCTTGTTGCCGTCTTGATGGTTTCACTCGATGGATATTGCTCAAAAATCAGTTTCTGTACATGGATGAGTACTGTGATGCAATTGAATACGAGGGCCTTGTGTTTGCTGCCACCACTCGTGGCACTGTATTTGCATGGCATCCTCGTTGTTTCGGTACGTTTGTCTTCCACCGTAATTATAATTGTTTCATCCACATGCATGCGGGTTAGCAAGTTTCCCTTTACTAATTAACCTTCTTCTTGTGTTTCCAAGGTCTTGTGAACATCCCACCACCTATACTTGAAGATTTTTATAACCAAGGGGGAGATGACGATGGTGATGATCACGAGCATGAGGACGAGCAGCGCCGATATACTCTGTGGCGCCTGGCAACTAATCCCGATGGATCACCTCTTCTTGTGTGTATACAGCCCACTGATGATGTTACTGCTAAGGAAGCAGGTGTAGTCTCCCATGGTCGCACTCTCCGGACCTATTCCAACACCTGTTGCATGGTATTCGGGATGGATACTAGGGTGCTAGCACCAACTCTTTCTCCCTGGCACAGAATTGATAGTCTTGGAGAAAACTCGCTCTTCCTTGGACAAAACTATCCGATGATGGTGAAAGGCGATCCAACTGCTGTTGACACATTTATGAGAAGCAACTGTGTCTATACCTCGGACATTTGGGTGGTTCCCTACCCTGGTACTGATATAGTAGGCCGCTTCAGCCTGGATGATCAGTCCTGTGTTGGTCTCCATATTGACAACAGATGGCCCGTCCCAGAGAATCACTTGTGGTTCAAAGCAAGCGTTTCCAACGCCGCGGAATGGTTGAGTTGAAGTTCATTTCATGGCTTGTTATTTGTTGTGTGGTGAAAACTTTAGTATTTATAATGTATCCTAGTTGTCGATGTGGGTTGATGACCTGTTGTACTATGTAATAAAATGATATGCCTGTGATAAACTTACTAAATTTAATGGCTTTCGAGTCGCTTCTCTGAGTGAGTGGTGCGACGAGGCAAAAAATATATTTTCCGAATACATAATTGTACGTGCATTGCAACAGGTTATCGGATGAGGCCAATCAACAATAGTAGTACACTATTTGTACTAGCTTCGCGCGTCGGGCGGGTGTTTTTACTATAGCCATATGTTAATGTGTTCGTTGTACGTAACCAGCACCTCTAATCCTCGATATACTAGTAGTATAGTATATAGTAGGAGTAAGTAGTAGGAGTAGTAGGGTGGCATGGGCCAGAACAAGCATTCACATCCAGGAGTACGGCACACGCCACCACCACGACATCCATCTGACACCATATTATTTCTTGGAGTCCGTGCGAGAGGAATCTCTTCAACCTCGTTGTTTCTTCAACTTCAGCCATCGCGCGGCGGGCAAGGTGGGGGTTTGGCGATAGTCGGTTTCCTTAACTGCGGTCCCACTTGTAAGGCCAACTCCAACGCACGACCCCAAACGGACCTCCATTTTGCACGAACTCCAACGATAATTTTGACTACTCCTGTAGTAAGTTGGATTAGTGCCTTCTCGATGCATTCATTGTTGATCCGCGGATGCTCGATCTTGCGTGCTTCTTTCTTCTTCGAGTGTAAAGAAGTAGACGTTGCTTCCTCGCATCTAGTCTCATGTCTAGCCTCTATTCTATACTAGCTAAAAGTGATAGAACATCTACTAAATTGCGCTCTATCAATATATGGATGTACTCTTCTTCCCAATATAAAAACTTGCATCCATTCTACTCCCACCGTTGCACAATACTACGTGCCTTCTATTTGTCAAAATATATATGTATCTAGACATGTCTTAGTATATAGGTACATCCATTTTTGGACAAATGGAAGTCAAGTATTTTGGAACGGAGGGAGTACACAATAAAATTTTTAAGTTAGCACAACTAGTCTAATCCGAGAGCAGAACTGAAGATTTGGTCGGGTTCTTCCTCCTTTTGTCGACACGTGGGACATCCAGCATCCAGGTCGTGTCATGAAAGAAAATAGAGTGGTAGTTGAAGCCACGAGATGTGCATCTTGGGTTAAACTGTAAATAGAATCTTACTACTCTTGAGTAACTCCAAAAGCGGCCACCGAAGATCTTTATTGGATTTGTTTTTCATCACCAGCACGTCAAGGTGAAAGATGTGCAGGTTCAGTGGGTCCTCTTGCGTTTTCACTAACATGTGGGGCCGCATGTGAGCAAACAGACGATGGGCTCCGCGCATCCGCTGGCTGGCTGAGAAGAGAGATAGAGGAGGGCTGAGCACGGACTACAGGAAATTTGTTCTACGTACCTCGATATAGACTCGATATAGTGGGGTGGCATGGGCCATAACTAGCATTCACGTCTAGCAGTATGGCACATGCCACCCACACGAGTCCCATCCGACACCAATTTTCTTGGAGTCCATGCTACAACCATCTCTTCTCCCTCATGTCCTCTTTTCTCAGCCATCGCGCGGTGGGCGGGGTGGGAGTTTGCCGATAGTCGGTTTGCTCAACTGCGGTCCCACTTGTAAGTGAAAATGCAACACCGCATGCATTCCCGCTTGAGCGGTGTGCCGGACCAACCGTGTGGGGGTGCGACGCGAACACGGTAGGCTTTTCCTTTTGAACTCGTAACTTGTAAATTTTGGTTCTGCTCCATGGCGCGACCGATAGATAGAAAATAACGATTTTGCCTAGAGTAATGAGAAGTTTGCTTCTGGCGCCGTTCATGCATGGAGTACGTATGAAAATTATGAAGTTGATGCGAAAGGTAAGATAATTATTGTAGTATCATATACTACTACATGGATTTGACGGAAGGATAAAAATACATACGGATCCATCAACGTTCAACGACATCCTCACGCCCTAGTGCGCCGGGTCACCAACCGACGTGTCAGGAGCAGCGGCGTTGGCGGTGAGCTCAACGTGCTTCTGAACAGTGCCGTCCAAGGTTTCCATGCGCTCCAAGAAGGCCAACGTCCTATCGTCCTCCTCTTGCATGTACTAGTCCTTGTGGACGATTTGCGCGTAGACGTGGGTGATTATGTCGATGGTGTCTTGCTGCGCCAGGCACTACACGGCGAGCGCGACCTCGAGGTGGACATTCTTCGGCGCGACGGCGGGCAGTCGCAGGGCCACCAGTGCGTCGTAGAGGTTGTTACCATAGTGGCCGTTGAGGGTGGCGGGCATCGCAGAGCCTAGGCGCGTCGGCTGGAGGCTTACGTCAAAGTCGTCCGCAAGCTTCTTGACGACGGTGAACTTGTCGAGAAACCGACGAGGACCTCATCGAACAAGGATGCGAAGCTGTCGTCCAAGCGGCCCCTCACCCTGGCGGCCTCAAGCAATACTACCTGCCGGGCCGCAGGCCGGCGTCGTGGACCATCTGGCACAGCCGGCTGATGCTCGCGCTCATCGCCTCCATGGGTCTAGCATAGCTTCTAGTCAACTGATCTTGCGATTTGAGTGATCACTCAGCCCTTGGTTAGCGTGCGTAGGTGCGTAGGATTTGGTACTACTCCTCGACCCTCTACTGCACCTGCCTTTGCCTGTATGATAGGTGGGCCAGCCACCCCCTGGGGCCACGTGTCATTCACCTCCTGACCCGTCTCTCACACACACCCTGCTAGTGTATATACTCCCTCCTTTCCGGTTTATAGGGCTTATCTCAAAATTTTAGTTTTTCCATTTCATAAGGCTCAATTTGGTTGTTTTCCATCACATGTTCAGATTCCAAGGTGCATTAAATCATTGCATGCAAGTACTAAGAGAAAATTGACCAATGCATGTAATTTATGCATGCATGCATTGCAATTAATGCATTGGTAGACATACTTTTTTGAGGAAAACAAGAGCATTAATTGGGTGCTTTTGCAAACTACAAAAAGTATTCCACCACTCACCATCTACCTTGGTTGTTGAGAATTTTGAATTGAGCCTTATAAACCGGAAAGGAGGGAGTATAGTGGTTTTCTTTTTCTCTCCATATCAACCATTTTATATTGCGTACGTGTCATTCAAGAGTGAAATGATGGTTGCTTCTTCCGACTAACTTATTGTGTGATTTGACTTCTCCTTAGTGGCCCCTACACGTACGTGCGACGCCCTAATGCATGCATGTTCGAGCACACAACGGAACACACACGGTGACGCTCAAGTGCTCAACCTACACGTGCATGCACACACATACTCAGTCAGGGTGAGCTAGTGACCGTATGAACACCGGAAAATATATATATTGAGCGCAATGAGTGTATTATGAAGTCCACTGACCGTATTTTTACAAATATACAGTGACAGACGGTGTATTTATCTCGTTTGAAATTAAGCCATGTTAACCGGAGAGGAGGCAGCATGGACTAGCATTACTTTGCTGTGTCCCGTCAACTTGCCGAACGAGGAGAAGGTTGCAGGACAGGAGAAGCTTGCGCGCGGTGGCTCGCAGGACAAGGAGAAACTTTTGACTAATGCAAGCTCTCCCTCGCTCAGGCGGTGGACGTGCAACAGTTAATTCGGTGTCAGATTGCCAGAAGCATACTACACTATACTACTAGGAAGCGGATGGAGGAGCGTCTGCACTCTTATTATAATTTTAAAATGTGATAAAGCAATCTTCAACACATTTGGTTCTCTTCGAGGGTTCTCGCATGTGATAATGGAAGTTGATTGCATGGAACACTCGCCATAATTCTCGCTTAATTCTGGCTCATATCCTGTTACAAATAGTAGCGCTCAGTAATATTTCCTCTTTTTTTGTTATTCAGCATGTAAACAGGTCAGGAAACCTTGCGGCGCATCTTCGTGTGAACCGTGCTTGCTGCACTTTGAATGTGGCTGAGAGCTGGCTTGATGAAACACCTCGCTTCCTACTACTTTTTTGGCTTCCTAGTGATCAATGTCTTGGCTGATCGTCCTAAGAATGCTTATATATGAATAAAGCTCTCTCATTTACCCGCAAAAAAGATTAAGCCATATTAACCAGAAAGGAGGGAGAATGGACTAGCACTACTTTTTGGCGTGTCCCGTCAACTCGCAGAACAAGGAGAAGCTTGCAGGACAAGGTGAAGCTCGCTTACACCTTTTGACTAATGCAACCTACCCTCGGTGGACATGCATCAGTCCATTCAGTGTCAGATTGTCAGAGGCATACACTGTAGTACCCAACATGCGGAGTACCATCATTGTTCGACTTCACGAAGGGGCGAAGAGCCAAGCGCAGTACTAGTACGCGTACTTGGTTTTGCACCTTCATACTACTCCACCCTCTGTCACAGTTTACAGGGCGCACTTCATTATGATGCATTTCTCTCAATGCATTTCCACCACCAGAGAGACTTCAGACGCATTTGGTTTAATGCTCAATTAATTAGGGCGTGGTAACCGCAATCAAGTCCACAATTTTCTCTCCATGTACTGTACTACTATGAAGTGCATGCATGTGTGTACCCGGGGCGGAAGCACTGCATGCATGTGTGTACGCATTATTCCCTCTAGTAATAGACGCCGTGCTATAACTACCAATGGTATTTTTCAGGCCGATCGCTAGTCGCCTTGGTCCCACAGATTTTTTTTCTTTTTTTCTGAAGCGCGCTGTATAAACAATGATGGATGGAGTAGTATGAGAAGATTCAAAGAAGAGCGTATTGATGGTTGCTTCTTCAGAGCAACTTACAGTGGGAAAGGTGGGGCTTATGATTTGACTACTCATTACTCACTATTAATGCGGCGCAACGACCGGGCTGAGTCTCCCATGCGGTTGTGCACTACCCCCTCGATTCTTAAATATACTCCGGAGTATTTGTCTTTCTAAAATATGTTGAAATCTCTGTTAAGACGAATAGAATATTTAGGAATGGAGTGAGTACACATATGAAGCAAAATGAGTGAATCTACACTCTAAAATATGCCCGTTTGAAATTTGTAAAAAGACAAATATTTAGGAATGAAGGAGTATAATTTAGTGCATGGCACATGACCCGGATGATGAAGAGGCTTTTGGCAATGCTATCAAGCTTCCATCATTTGTTTACATAATTGATGTACTATACAAATAATTTTCCAGCGACATGAAATTGTACAATGGTGTGAACTTTCAGCTTTTGTTTCGCGTGTCTTGCCATCGATGCTCTTTCAGAAACAATAAAAAACTAACTTCCTTGCTAATGCATGTCAATTATTAGCAGATCAGAGCTAATAATTACATCACAACTGAAGACAAAGTTGTGAGAAGGTGTTAAATTAAAATTGATCCATGCTTTCATTGGCAGCTACGTCCCCCGAGCTCTATCTAAATCAACAAGGCATGTTGGGAAAAAAAGTAGCTGTCTAGAGCATGCAACATTCCGATCATTTTGTGCAGTTCCACTAAAATAGAGCTGAGCGTCCCTGTTCCAAAGATATCAAGTGTGATTACGATAATAGAGGACTGCTGATGAAACAATAAACACACAAATAGAAGCCGGTCACCTTTGCGGTCTCTCTTAAGACTAACTAGTTGGAGAAGATTAGGCTCGGAGTTGGATGAGGAGGATAGAGCAACACCAATCTCCCTTTGTGCAGTCGCACTGAAATGTAGAGACGTTGCCCGTGTGACATTTTAGTACAACTGCACAAAACACTCTTAAGAAAAAAGTGATTTGTGCAGTTCACCAAAAGGTCGCAATAGCAATGAGGTGAAATGGATAACCCTATTTGCAAAAAAGAGGTAGAAAGGAAACAATTACTGGCCAATAATAGTTGATGACACATGCGACGACAAAAAAGAAGCATATTCCTTGTCCTAAGGGAAGATAACAACACGGTTGTGTTTGTCTAAAACGGTGTGAGGACGAGAATGCAATATGGAAAGTACGTCGGACGAGCTACGTTTTGGGCAAAGAACTATGGAAGATCCACATGCAGCGACGTGGGAAAACGGGCAGTGGAGCAAGGCCGGAGGGGATACCTGGAGGTCGTCGGGATGTAACTAGGTGAGCGGCGGCGGGCGGAATCTACGAGCAGGTGGCGTAGGCCCTGCCGCGTCGGAGCTTGGTCAGAGAGAACGGCGTGTACCGCAGATCGGGACATGCTGCCTCGGCGCCGTCGAACGGAGAAATGATGCACTTCCTTCCTTTCCCCCGGTGGACGGGATGCGGACGAATCAGTAACCAACGGTGAGAGAGAGAGGCCACCGCACTCCTTTTCCCCCGGCGGACAGGATGCGGCCAGATCAGTGACCAACGGTGAGAGAGAGAGAGGCCACCGCACTCCCTTTCCCCCGGCGGACGGGATGCGGCCGGATCAGTGACCAACGGTGAGAGAGAGAGAGAGGCCACCGGAGCCTTGTGTGACATACTCTGAAGAGCGGACTACCTTTTCCTCCATAAAAATCATTTTATATTCTGTGTACGTTCCATTAAGCGCTATAACTTTATTTAAAAATAACGCGGCAACGCGTCAAGTCAAACTTTGTTTTGTGCACGCGTGGTACACGACCTCCCTAGGTAAACAACCGCTACAGGCGTTCAAATTAGCACGTGGGCTGCCATTTTGTAAAGAAATGAGCTCCACCGTGTACCCGCACGGGTGTGGCTGGGCACGAAGCGTGAGTACGTGCACGGTGCACCTATTCTCTTCTTGTATATGTACACCACCTACGCGGGGGTGTGTGAGAGAGATACAAACCTAGAGAGATATAATGTGTGGGTTCTTGAGAGTTTTTTTTGGGGGGGGGTCAATCAAAAAATTTAACATATGCAATGTGTGTGAAATAGAGTCCTGGATATAACATATATATAGAGGGGGTGATCCACGAGAAGAGAGTGGAGGTATCATCGGCTTGAGGTGTCTATAGAATCGAAGAGAGGGATGATGTGTGTGTGTGTGTGTGTGTGTGTGTGCACGCGCGTGATCGATAAAGAGTGCCATCGAATTTGTGTGTGCCCACATTAAAGATATAGAGTGGCTGGCCTACTGGAATGTGAGATGGGACATGTGCAGTTTGTCTCTGTGGCATGGATACCTACCTGCAGCGCTCGACTATCGGTGTGTGGTGGGGGAAGAGGGAGGCCCAATTAACTATAGAGGTACAATGGCTGGTATATGTGTGGAGGAGGAGAGAGGCCTACCTCATGTATTAAGGAGATCAATCTGCCTCATGTATTAAGGGAGATCGATCGGCATCCATGCATATGTGCAGGAGATGAATAAGGTTGGGAGAGAGACAGAGCTAGAGTGTTGGAGGGGGTGGTAGTGGAGTTGCTTCTAACAAATGGTGGGATAGGCTTGCTAGACAAACGGAGGGCACGCCCGCAATATCAATAAGAGAGGAGATGGCTGCTTGTTGTCTGTGCACGTGCTTGTGAGAGACGAGTCAGGAGGCATGCACGAACGATGAGGGGGACGATGTGGTTGTGGTAAGCAGACATAACTACATAGGAAGATCAATCGCCCTTTGTAAGCATAACTTGTGAGGTACGTCGATCGATGGGGGGGTAGTTAAAGTCGATCTAGGTATATGTTGGGAGATCGATTGGTATACATGCATGTGTGTGTTAGAAGCAAATGAGGCACGAGGAGAAGGATAGAGAGAGAGGGGTGCATGTAGGAGGTGGTACGAGAGGCATACTATATCGAGGGGGAGGAGTGTGCGAGTACGAGAACGATGAAAAGAGTGGTGGGAGTGAGGCATGGACGGTGACAAGAGAAGAGGGGAAGCTTGTGTTTTTGCTAGGCACACCTGGCTAGAGAGGCATACCTGGCTAGAGAGGCATATCGATCGATGTGTGCCGTAAAGAAGGAGCTGGGGGGCCTACACACACCATGGGTGAACGACCTAAAGTGAAAACACGAATTTGCGCAATGGAGCTAGAGAATGCTGAGGGAGGGTGAGAGGGATGCGGGCGTGTGCATGCACAAGAGAAAGTTAGCGCTAGCTACAAAGATAAGAGGGTTGTGTGGGTGTAAAAGACGAATAGAGATCATATATACTTCATTATAAAAAGCGAATTCGGATATTTGAAGAATTTACCATAGTGTTTAAAACCGACAGATGTGTGAATATATATAACGGTGATAAACATGGTGTGGTTATGAACATGGTATACTACATTTAATATATTTTATCTCTACTCTTATAAAAACAGAGTTGTTGATGATGGTGTGCCTGCCATCCTGCATTATAGACCGTCTGATTTATATTTGGCGGATAGCAAGGAAACTTTGATGGTTGAAGTTGGCAACAATCATGATTGTAGATTCTTATTGAAATAGAGAAACGAATTCAAATTTAGTTCGAATTGCAGCGGTAGTATAGACATTTGGAATGCACTAAAATGTTGGTATGAGTAGGTTACATGCATTATACAGCAAGCAAAAATTTCTAATCGGACATAACATGGATTAATACTCCCTCCTTCCATCTACATAGGGCGTAATGAGATTTTTAAGACCGCCTTTGACTATTGACAAGATTAATAGTACATGACATGCACAATGTGAAAATTATATCATTGAAATAACCTTTCACAGATGAATTTAACGATGTGCTTTGTGTAAGTTGCATGTCATATATCATTGCTCTAATATTTGGTCAAAGTTAGCATCGAAAAATGCATTAGGCCCTATATAGATGGAAGGAGGGAGTAGCTTTGAATAGCATTTGTATAGTAAAACGGGGCAAGACTCTCTCTTTGTGTGGTGTGAATAGTTTTATTTTTTTCGTTTTCTTTTTGGTTGAGGGAAGTGCGAATTGATTTGGTACGTACAAGTACAATATTACAACACGTTAGGCTTGTCCCTGAAATTCAACCCGTGTCTTGTTATATCCCGAAAATTCAAATATCGTGCTCCCAAAACTGGCGTCTTCATAACCCGCGCCTTGCTATCCCGAAATTACAACACGCGCGAAAACTCCCTCCAGCTGCCAAATCCCGACACGCGAAATCCCCCTTCTAACCCTGAGCCGAAAGCGCCGCTAGTTCAAATCGGTGGGGTGTACTTTTGTAACACACCCTACATTTTGGACAAGCGCGTTCCTAAGTCATGCTTCACCCCCTCCCATCACCCCCTTTTCGCCATTCAAAATCCCAGGCCGCCATAACCTCTCCGCTCCAGCCGCGAAACCCCACCTTCCTCCGTCCGCCACGTCACCGCTGCCCAGCCGGAGCCTCTTCCCCGACGACGTCGTCCACCGCAATGGCTCGACGTCCCTCGTCCACCTCCCCAGATGAGGATCCGTCGTCCATCTTACCGTCCCGCCGGTTCATCCGCCCCGTCCTCCACCTCCAAGGAGCTGCTCTGACGATCGCCTCGTCTATCGCGGCTGCTCCATCCCCATAGCACCGCCTTAACCTGCTCCACCGGAACCGCAGCATCCTCACTGACTCCTCGGACGAAGCCGAGGCCTACTCGGCGCCACCAAAGAGGTTGTACACTCATCGCATCACACCTTCTCCTTAACTCGACCTCCCGGCGCCGATGGTGCTCCATCCCGCACCCCCATGGAGCGGCTACCTTGAAGCCGGCGCCGCGTGCGACATCTCCACGGCGGCTCTCCCCCAGTGCGAGGCCCCTTCGGCGGCCGCATCCATACCAGCCGGATCTGCTGCTGTTGCTCCGGCTCTCGCTCGATCGCTCGCTCGCCCAGCTGCTGCTACTGCTCTCCCCCTCGCTCGTGCTACTGCCCTGCTCCTATTAAGCCACACTTCAGTCGACTGAATCGACTTTTGGGTCAGTCGATTTTCAGGGGTTGGGGGGGCTCGCCGGAGTTAAGGAAGAACCACCCGCAGCGGGGACGGGGGCTCGCCGGAGAGGTACCCCACTATCTATCTTAGGGTTCAGGGTGGGGGGGGGCGGGGGCCTAGAGGGCTAGCCGGGGCGGCGGTGGCGAGTTGTTTCGGGGCGGCGAGGCGGCGCTGGGGCCGGCGGTTCGGCGAGTGGTGGCTGGCGGCTCAGGGGGGTGCTGGTTGAAGATGAACTACATGCCCTCCCTAAACTACATGTCAAGTGCCTCTCTGCTACCATTGCATTCAGTTTCGACAGTAGCATTCAGATTCCACACTAAAATTCAGTTTTGACTGTTAAGTTTAGAGTCAACAGTTTTTACCTCATCTGTTGTAGTCAGGTGGTTTTTGGTGATGTTAATTTTACATCCATTTTACATCATCTATTGGAAATGCTATTAGAATCCCACTTGAGATTGACGATGTTTGTCTTGTGCTGCTTCAGCCTTGACGTCTTACGGCTCACCGAAGCTGCTCCAACGACAGAACAATCCATCACAACAGAGCAGTGCCCTTGTCGCCGTCTACAGATTCCTTAGATCTTCCTCCACACCTCCGACAGCCACCTCTACCTCAACTGCTTCAGCGACCAACCCAATGATGCTGAGGTCGACACGGCTACGGCAAAGAGGTTGTACACTTGTTGCATCACTTATTACTATACATTCACGTTGATCCATTAGGGATATTTTGGTTCAACGGAAAAACATCGATCCACTGGTTGTTACCATCACTCTAAATTTCTGCATGCTCTCCTTACATAATCTCACCATATTTTTTTGTATGCATGTCAGATATTGTACACAGTCATGCTGAACATGTAGAGAAAAAGAGAAGAGTTTTGCGCGGCAATACAATGTCATGCAGACATCGCTCCATGGTGGGTTCAATGGCAAACCCTCCCCACCCCTCTCCAAATTGTAATCCAGAGGAAGATATCTGTTCTGAGGCGGATTCGGACGCCGCTGACCACTCCTATTTACCCCCAAGGTGTTTGCTCTACCTTGGCATGATGATGTTAGTCATATCATGCATATGTTGCCTTGCAGTGCCTACTTTTGACATCATGTATGTCATCTGCTTAGTTTAGACATGTTCTGTAATGCCACATGTTTAGTTTCTATATCATATATGGGAATTATGCAGTCTCATGTCTTTTAGCCAGCCATAATATATGTGAAATGTGCAATGCCATCCTGTTTAACCAGGCATCATATATTTGAATGATATCTTGCCCATCCTTTTCTTCATTACATTTCCATTTGTCGACAATGTTTGTACATTAAACTACTCTTCCTGTGAATTGGCCATTTGGGTGGGAGATGGAAAATCTGGAGTGAAAACAAGGCCTTCAGAGCAGACAGTGCTACCTGTCGAAGCAGATCTCTTGTTGGGCTCAGAGATGGATTCAGAGACAGATGACCAGTCCTATTCCCCCACTGAGGTGTATACTCTAACTTGGCACGGTCATACTGCTCATATCATGCATACGGTGTCTTGCATTGCATAGTTTAGACATCATATACACAATATTCAACACCATGTTCTTAGTTCAGACATCATATCAAATGCCCTCTGTTTAGCATATAAATCATATATGTGAATTAAATGATGCGATCCTGATTACTTAGATAACATGTAGGTGAATTATGTCAGGCGATCCTATTTAGTTAATCATCATATCTTTGAATTATGTTATGCTATGCTATGCAGTTTAGATAGACATCATATATGTGAAATTATGTCATGCTATCCGTTTTAGTTAAACAATACATGTCAACTATTTCATGCCCTTTTTTTCCACACTATCTATTGCATATGTCTCTCATACAATGTATGTACATTCAACTATGTTTCCTGTTTATCAGCCATTTGAATTGGAGCGGGTGATGCCAGTATCTAGCGGACTAAAAACACGGTCTTCAAATAAAACAGTGCTACCTCTTGGTGGAGATAGCACCCCGGTTGTACATGCACAAGAACCAGCCCTACCACACATAACCCAAACTCTCGCAGATTGTACCCCTACTACGATGGACAGAGAACCAGCTTCACCCAATCCAACCCCAACCCCAGCCGATAGTAACCCAGTTCCTGTTGACACAGCACCATCTCCACCACAGAGCTCCCAAACAAGAGCATTTAGTAAGGCAGCTCCAGTGCCCAAAGGGCCAGTACTATCATGGCGAACCCCAACTCCACCAGTTAGTACGCCTATTCCTGTGGAGGAAGCACAACCAGCTAGTCGTAGTTTAGCATCTATCGCATTTGATGTTGTTAAATCGTATGTGCGTATCTTCCCATCTTGGAAATATTATACTGAAGATGAAGGAAAATGCCAGTTGCAGGTGTTTGTCCAGGAGTTATGTGTAAGTAATGTTATTCATGGCAATTACTTTGCTTTGTCCCATACATCCTACCTCCATGATGGTTATAATACATCAAAATTTCCCATTTTTCTCTATAGAGAAGGACCGATTTGGAAACTCAGGATGAGGTAACCTGTGCTAATACCTATGCTATCTTCAAGAATGCTTGGTGGCAGTATCGGAATTACCTAAAGAAAACGTACTTCACTGGCAAAGAAACTCATCCAATTCCCTTATGTTCTCCTGAGACACATTTACTGGACGATGACTGGGAACGCCTTGTTCTGTACTGGTCCCGAACCAAGAATGTGGTAAGGTCTATGACCTCATTTTCTATTTTTTAAGTATTATATTCTTGCGTCTTACTGTACTCTGTTCATGTAGAACAAGTGCCTAAACCTGAAGAACAACTGTTCTAATTTAAGATTCCATTGCTACCATAGGACATAGATATATGTTTGTTTGATGCTTTTATTATGTACTAGTACTTGGCAACAGAAGACTTGGTAGTTTAATCCTGTCCACCTTACTAATGAACTGGTTCACCGAAATGAGTTTCATATACTAGTACATGCTAAACTTGTTATGTGTCTGCTTGCTTCTTCTTTTAGAATGCTGATAGAATATTGGGGAAGAGTGCCTTATTAAGCAACGGTAAAGGAAGTAATGCAGATAAGGTTCAGGATAGTGACACATCTTGTCTTGGTTTAGTGTTGGAGTTACTGGCCACTACCGCTTGCACAAGCTATTCAAACTCACTGTCTGAATCTGTTCGGTTTGTTGAGTCTCAACTACAAGCTGAAAGACATCGATCAGCTGTGCTGCGACAAGAAGCGGAAGGACTGCGGAAGTCCCTGGAGCATTCAGATGCATACTTTCTGGTGCAACAGCAAGCGTTGGAGGATTTTAGCGCCAAACAGGACAAAGCTAATCAGCTTGCTAAGCTTATTGCCAGCATGGTGGATACCCAGGATAACATTTCTTGAGCTCTTCTGAAGTTGTTTCAGTTATGCTCTTGTTTTGCTGCCGCGTTTATTTGCACTAGTGGCCAATTTTGACGGCCAGTGTATATGATATGCTGCTTTGTTCCCTATATTTGCACTGGTGGCGAACTTTGATGCCCAGTGGATGTAATATGTGTAATAGCCGTGATAGCCTAGCGTTAGTTGCTTGCTTATTTATTTCCTTGTTGTCTTGTTTATTTGTTTGCTTGTAGTCATTGCAGTTCTTTTTCCGCGGTTAACTAGTGGCTACAATAACCTATTTTTTAAAACTAGGCCACAATAACCATGGGCTAACATTTACTGTAGTGAGACTGTGCCTCCTACGAGCCGTAGAAACAGTGGGCCTTTTACGAGCCGTAGAAATAGTGGGCCTTTTACGAGACGTAGAAATAGTAGGCCTTCTACGGGCCGTAGAAACAATGGGCCTTCTACGGGCCGTATCATCAATGGGCCTTATACAGGCTGTATGATCGATTGGCCAACCATGGGCCAATAATAGGCCGCATTATGGCCATAAATGGTCTAGAGTTGGAATCGTCCGTTCATGGGCTGACCGTAACGGGCCATCATTAATAGGCCGTATTTGATGACACTATGAAAATGGCCCAACGTATTAACAAACCACAAACGGGCCGACTGTAACCACGGGCTGAATTTGGCCCACAAGCAGAAAATGACAGTAACAGGCTGTAAGTAAATGAATGCTGGAAATGAGCCCAAGAATAAATGGGCTCTGAGAAGACCGAAAGATAACATGGGCTGGAAACGGCCCAACGGAATAACGAGCCGTTAATGGGTATAAAGTGATACACTGTTCATTACGGGCCAGTTTCACCACGGGCCGTTAATGGGTGTAAAGTGATACACTGTTCATCATGGGCCAGTTTCACGACGGGTCGTTAATAGGCCAAGAGTTACATAGGGACTCATATGGGCCGAAAGACGTCATGGGCCATGCATGGGCCAGAAGTGAAAACGGACTGGAATCATATTGGATGGCCCAGATGGCGCTACTGGCCTAATTCGGATAAGGCGTAACGGGCCTTGGGTTAGTGGGCTGTAAATGGGCTATATGCGAACAGGCCGTTAACAGGCTTTCCATGGGCCGGCCCGCCAGCTTTTGACCAAGTCAAACGGGCCGGCCTTTTCACAGGAATGGGCCTCTGTTGGGCCGTGACACGTGTCGACGTATCATAGGCGCCTATCTGACCAACTGACGAACTGACAAGTGTTTCGTCCGGCCAATAAGAATTTTACACATGGAAATTTCCCATTGGCCGGGGCTGTTAACGGGTTATCGGATCCAAAACCCGACCCGATAGCTTAACGGCGTTCCGTTACGGTGGATGCCACGTGTCGGTCACCCTTGACGAAAGCACTTCTATGACGCGCGATTTATCGTCATGGAAATGGACACTTCCGTGATGATAATTTTGGTAATGTCATGGAACACTTCTACGACAGCACAGGTATGACTATCTTGGTTCTGTCATAAATTTTTCATGGATGTACATGCATGACAAAAAAGCGACCTACTGCGACAAACACGTATCATCACGGAAGTGTATTTTTTTGTAGTGCATGGAGGCCTTGGAACAGAGGGGAAACCCTTCTCCCATCTAGGGGGAAGGTCAAGGAAGAAGAAGAAGGAGGGGGGCTCTCTCCCCCTCTCTCCCAGTGGCGCCGGAACGCCGCCGGGGCCATCATCGTGATGGCGATCTACACCAACAACTTCGCCGCCGTCATCACCAACTCTCTCCCCCTCTATGCAGTGGCGTAACACCTCTTCTCCCCGCTGTAAGCTCTACTTAAACATTGTGCTTAATGCTATATATTATTTCCCAATGATGTATGGCTATCATATGATGTTTGAGTAGATCTGTTTTGTCCTATGGGTTGATTGATGATCGTGATTGGTTTGAGTTGCATGTTTTATTATTGGTGTTGTCGTATGGTTCTCTCCGTGTCGCGCAAGCGTGAGGCATCCCCGCTGTAGGGTGTTGCAACATGTTCATGGTTCGCTTATTGTCTATGTTGCGGGGGTGATAGCAGCCTAAACACGGATAAGTGGGTTATGGCGTATGGGAATAAAGAGGACTTGATAATTTAATGCTATGGTTGGGTTTTACCTTAATGATCTTTAGTAGTTACAGATCTTTGCTAGAGTTCCAATCATAAGTGCATATGATCCAATGAGAGAAAGTACGTTAGCTTATGCTTCTCCCTCATATAAAATTGCAATAATGATTACCGGTCTAGTTATCGATTGCCTAGGGACAAATAACTTTCTTGTGACAAAAAGCTCTCTACTAAAACTAACTTAATTGTTTCCTTATCTAAACAGCCCCTAGTTTTTATTTACGTGCTCTTTATTATCTTGAAAACCTATCCCTTTACACCTACAAAGTACTTCTAGTTTCATACTTGTTCTAGGTAAAGTGAACGTTAAGCATGCGTAGAGTTGTATCGGTGGCCGATAGAACTTGAGGGAATATTTGTTCTACCTTTAGCTCCTCGTTGGGTTCGACACTCTTACTTATCAAAAGAGGCTACAACTGATCCCCTATACTTGTGGGTTATCAACAGTCTTCACACCCAAATCTCGAAGAACTCCATTGCAGACCACGCTGCTTTGTGAACCGATTAGACAACCCACTGGAGGCAACAGAACCGAGTCTTTGTGACACGTTGATCGGGGATCATCTCCAAGTCTGCCAGATCCTGATGGTGTTGTCTTCATCCAAATTGATCAAAGAAGAAGAATGCCGCCGCAATCCGCACACCACACTCCAATACTCCTGCATACTCTGCACTACTTTGACATTGTCGCCTGAGAAGAGGCCAAGCACCAGCTACCACAACCTAACATCGTCAAAACCAAAATCCGACGAGACAAAGGGGCTACCTGCTTCCCGACGCTGTCGATTGAAGCATCACCAGAGTGGGGAAGAAGCATAGCCAACTTACTCCGACACGGTGTTGGTTCCACCACCATTGCAACACCTCCAAGAAGACTATTCCTATCCTATCTTGTAGCCGAAGCGAAGTCACAGGGTCCCCAGCCTCTCGGGCCGTCGAAGTGGTGGCCAAAGAGGTCGAGGACCCGCAGTCACACTGGCGAAGAAAGGAGGCAGCGAAAGTTGCCTTCCAATCACCTGTGCGAGGCAGTTGACAAGAGAGAAAAGTTGGAACCACAACTGGCCAATAGCAAATTTGCTTTCAGCTGATAACGAGCACAACGCGGGGGCTTAGGCCATCTAACGAGAGTGTATAGGAAGCATATACTATTGGATTTTTGCAAGAAAAATAAATTTCCAAAGAAGGAATGAATTAGTGGCATTGGTATTACCTTTAGAGAAGAAAGAAAATGAAAGAAAAACTAAAAAAAACTTAAATAATGACGTTGTGTAATGAATTAGTGGCTTTGGAATTACCCTTTAGGAGGAACATGAATGGAAAAAATAAAAATAAATAATAGCAAAATTTGCAGACAATTTACAAAAAATTATGATTTTTATAATATGCTAGACTAATAATATAATAGAGGAACTTTCATGAAAAGAAAGTTTCCTAAGAAGGAATGAACTAGTGGTCTTGGTATTACCATTAAAGAAGAAATAAACTAAAATAAAAACTAAGATAGAACCAAAATAATGAAGTTTTCTAAAAATGGATTAGTGGCTTTGTTATTAGGCTTTAAGAAGAAATAAAATGAAATAAAAACTAAACTAAATCAAAATAATGAAATTATCTAAGAAAGAGTGAAAAATAATAAAACAAATAATGAGAAATTTGCACACAATTCACATAGAAATTGCATTTTTATAATATGTCAGAATAAGCATATAATAATGAAATTTTCAACAAAAATGAAATTACTTAAGAAGGAATAAATTAGCGGGATTGGTACTATGATTAAAGAGTAAATTGATGGCTTTTGTATCACCCTTTAAAAATAAAATTGGAATAAAAACTAAAATCAAAATAATAAGGTTCTCTAAGGAAGAATGGATTAGTAACATTGGTATTACCGTTTAAAAAGAAACAAAATAAAAAAATAAGTTACAATGAAAAAAGATGCATATAATATATACAAGAACTGTGATTTTTTAAAATATATAAGAATAAGTGTATAATAGTAGAATTTTCGCAAAAAACATGTTTCCTAGGAAGGACTTAATAGTGGCATTGGTATTACAGTTAATGAAGAAATAAAATATAACAATAACTAAAACAAAATTAAAATAACAATTTTTTATAAGGAGCAATCCATTAGTGATATTGGTATTAGTGTTTAAGAAGAAATAAATTGAAGAAAAAACTTGCACACAACTTTACACTGAAAATGCACTTTTTTTGTAATGTGCAAAGAATAATCATATAACAGTGTAATTTTTGCATATACTTTATAGTATTTGTGTGTTTACATTTACACTCACCCAACATCCCAAAATACTCACAATATAATAAAAACAAATAATAAATAAAAAGTAATAACAAAAGCACAAAATAAGTAAAAACAGAAAAATAGAAAAGAACATAGGAAGAGAGGGAAGGGTTGGGTCCAGGTAATGGGCCTCGGCCCGTTAAGGATGACGCAAAATCTGTGGCCAGTCAAAAAAACAAGCCAAAAACAAATCATAGACGTATTCTTATTTGATCTGACAGCTAGATACCGAAAACACAGGAGGGCGACATGCTTCGGTTTCAGGGATTGGAAGCTAAACAAAGAAATTTAGCTAAGCTATCAACTTCAAAGTTCCTCCTTCTGGATTCACAGATGAATTCACAGGCCTCAAAGTCACTGTTGTACGCTATAACCAGTTTTCTGATGCTTCCAAAGCTCCCACATTCATGATGGCGAGGACATGCATGTTGGTCCCAAGTTTGTTAGTGCGCCAATCCACCAACCTTGATCTTATCTGTGGCACCCAATCCAGTTTGTTGAGAGCTAAACATACGGTATTTCAAACCTCCCTTGCCAAGACACAATCCAGAAAGATGTGATCAATCATTTCTTCCTCTTGTGCACAAAAAGGGCAACTCACCTGATGGTCCAAACCACAGCTTGCAAGACGGTCGGATGTGTAGATTTTGTTTTGCAGTGCAAGCCATGCAAAGAATCGGCACTATAACAGGGCCTTTAATTTCTACGTAAAGTTAGCCGTGAGTGAACTTCTCTACCCAAAAACTTTGTCTTATTTGCCGTCTTTGACAAGTAGTTGCCACTAGACTCCCAAGCCCAACAGATCGAATTTGTGGCATTCTGGTCGAGCTCCACTTGCAACCACAAGCCAAGGAATTCACTGAGCATTGCTGCCGTCAGTTCCTGGCCAATGTCCCTCGCCCAAACTCCATCTGATAGTGCCTATGCAACCGTTCGAGACAAGGATTTTTTGTCCAAAAGGACCACCTGCCGAGTGTAATTGACAAAAAAGACTGTCACTGGATTAAATTGCCAAAAAAGACTAGCTGAGCCGTGACGGCAGGTGCGGCAACTGACACGTGGCACCTGCCGCCACGAGCGCAGGCGGCAGGACCTGCCGCCACTTATGCAGGCGGCAGCCCAGCCTTGACAGGTTTCTTTGTCCACGTGCCAGTTACAACAGAATGCCGGAGTGGTACGGCTACTGCGCGTACCGTGACAGGCCAGGTGGCCCCTGCCGCCACGGCCCGAGGCGGCAGCCGCTGCTGCTGCGTGACGCAATATGTATTGACATGTCCTTTCCTTGCTTCGACAGCTTCAATTTTGTCAGAGATGTCATAATGCAAGATTGATCACTAATGAAGGCAATGCCTGAACGCCCAAAAGCTTTGTATTGATGCGCTTTTTCTCTGGTTCAGGATTACTGGAAAGCGTGAGAAGATTTGTTCATCCGTCTTTGATAATGTCAAATACATAAACTCCACCCAGTCGTTGATGGATACATCACCACCTGACACAAATAGGCATATAATATTATACTCCTCGGTTGTAGATCAGCAGCAGGGGTTGCCGCCTCTGGCCGTGGCGGCAAGGCCCATCTGGCATGCCGCGGCACACGTGCAAAAGCAGCTGCTGCCTGGCCATTCCGTTGCAGCTGACGCGGACGAAAAAAACCCTGTTACGATCGAGCTGCCGCCGGGGAGTGTGGCGGCAGGTGTTGCCGCCGGCGGGTGTGGCGGCAGGTGCCACGTGTTACCTGCCGCGCCTGCCGCCATGGTGCAGCTGGTCTTTTTTGTCAATTCATTTTAAAGGTGGTCTTTTCTGGTAATTCGACTCGACGAGGGGTCTTTTTAAACAAAAAATCCGAGACAAGCTCCTCTACTCTGAAGCCGTTCAACCATCTATCCTCCCAGAAGAGAGTATTCATACCATTCCCAAGTGTCGTGTGGGTCACTGCCCTACATATGTGATGCGATTCTTTCCAGCACATTGATGTCAAACTCTACACGTCATCTCGAGCTGCCAGTCCTTTGCACAGCCACTTGATGTACTCGTCCGAGACCAACTTTGCGTGCCGCTAATGCGCATGCCGATGTTCCATATACAATGGGTATTTAAAGAGATACTCCAAATTAAATATTAAGGATGCTCTATTAGTTTTTTATTTGCTATTTGGTTAGTTTTTTTACAAGTTTCCATCTTGGTTTTTGTCCAGTTCTCTGTCTATTTTGTCTTTGGTCTATTGATGTTACGTTATCTTTTCTAAAAAACTTATGAACATTTTTAAACAACATGACCAATTTTCAATTTTTCAAATATTTTCAATATTCATGGATATTTTTCAAAAACCTTGACCAGTTGTAATCATTGATGAAAATTTCTTCAATAATATAGATCTTTAAAAAAATGAGATTTTTTCAAGACAAGAACCATCACTTTTTGAACTGTTTTTCTAAAGGAGTGACCAGTGCCATCTTTTTTCTCGAACGGGAGCACACTAGGAGCGCTTATTGGGTCGGGTAGTCCTTGGCATAATGCGAAGAATAGTGAAATCTGCGTCTGAGTGCAGAGTGAACTGCACCTGATGAACAGAAAATTCAATAGAAATAGCAAAAATCTGAATTTTTTGGCATGCAAGATGCTCAGGTGCGAGAGATGCCTGCAAAATTTCATGGTTTTTGGGCATTTGAGGAGCTCGTGGAAAAAGAAGAACTAGTCTACAATGCATTTTTTCAAAGTTTCTTTGAAAAGCCGAATCTGTTATTTTGCCCCAAACTCCTCAAATGTCCAAAAACTATGAATTTTTGCATGCACCTCGCAAAGCTGAGCATTTTGCATGCCAAAAAAATCATTTTTGGAAAAAAAATATATTAGTTTTTTTACTAAGCCTGGGCTCTGAATCGTCCAGTCCGAAGAATAGGACCTCCTTGTCTAGATTGTAATTTTTAGTGGAATCTAGGCTTGAACTTAAAAACAAAAAATCTTAGGCTTGGCCACAGTTTTACCTTAAAGTCATCAGGTAAAGTTTTCCTAAAAAAATCATCAGGCCAAATTTGGCCCACATAATATACCTAAAACCTTTAGAGTGCACACGCACTATCGAACCAAACCGGGAGGCCGCGTCCTGGCCGCACGACCGTGCCACGGATCGCGCCCAATATGTCAGGTGCTACCTAGTCTGATTGGCCCCGTCTGCGGTCGTGGGGCGGTTTTGTCCCCATACAGACATGGGCGAGGCCCACCTGTAAGCGATAGAAGAGAGGGGAGAGGGGGTCGTGGGCAGCGGTTTCGAAATTGGTGCCTGAAATCACTCGCGTCGGTTCTCTCTCCCCATTCTCCCCATTTAGTCTTCATTCTCACCTGGCCTCCCATCTAAATGGGCCGCAATACGGGGGAGGCGTGGCGGAGTCCTCAAGTCGGTGGGGGGCTCGCGGGTGGCTCTTTGCGGAGGGAATCGTTTGGTGCTCGTCGGCGTCGATGATATGCTCTGCCTCTCCTTGCTTCTCCTTCCTCTTTCCGTCTCGCTGGGTTGCAGATTCCCTGGAATGCGAGGGGGATGCTTCCTAGGGTTAGAACGGCGTGAACTGCTACTTATGGTCAATTTAGCACATCTCTCCCTCTGATGTGGTTGAGCCTTTTATCTGGCTTTCTCTGGTAGCACGCCCCCAACTGTGGTCGGGATCTACGGCACAGTGGTGTAGTTGGGTAGGCCACGGGTACTCGTTTTGCTACGGTGTTCGAAAGCTAGCATGGGATGCACGTCTAGGGCGCCTGTTATGCGATTTTAGGGTGATAGTGAGCGGTTCTTCGTTTGTCCAGGTTGTTGCTGTTAAGGGGCAGGGGTTTGAGATCTGTTCATGATTTCTCCTAGTCCTTCTCCAAGTTATATGTACAGTTCTATGTTGTTGTTAGACGTGCGCAATGTTGTATGCAATGCAATGGCTGATTGTCCTTGAACTTGTTGTATAGGTAGAGTTTTTTGATTAATTGCACAAAATTCTCCCCAGTTGGTTGCATCCATCTAGTAGTTGGCTGTCCATATGCTCTGCAGTTGCACCAGTTGTCTTGTTCAGTTGGCTTATTATTTGTACTAGTTGGTTGTCTAGACGTTGTTCAGTTGCGCAAGTTGCCTGCTGAGTTGGCAACATCACTATACTAGTTGGATGTCCATGTGTTCTACACTTGGCACTAGTTGCCCTGCTTTAGTTGGCTTGTTGTTTTGTGCTAGGTTGGTTGTCTATACGTTGTTCAGTTGAACAATTTGCCTGATTAGTACACACTAGTTGTCATGCTTAGATTGCTTCCTATTTTGTACTAGATTGGCTATGTATATGTTATTGAGTTGCACAAAGTTGCTCTGCTTCTGTGTTCTAGTTGCCCCCATAGGCGCCCTGCTAGTGCACTGTGACAGCCTGGATTTTTGCCTTCTCTCTTTTTCCAGACTTGCCTTCTCTCTGTTTCCGGACTTGGTTTTTGCCTTGCCTTGATTTGGATTATGGAATCGTTTCAAATGGACTTGTCACCTGGGCATACCCTTGACTTTCACCCAAGTGATCTATCTACTTCCCATTCAACCTTATCTCTCTGATAAATCCCCAAAATAATCAAATGAATATTTTTCATAAAGGAAAAATATTCATTTTCCTCCCTTAAACCCTTTTCAGAAACTTGTGCTCCAAAGAAACCCTCATTTTTAATGCTCCTAAAAATCTGAGATAATTCCTGAATATTCTTTGGACCTTGGCACACCTTCCCAAGCAAAAAAATTGTCTGACTTTTTGTAATATTTTTGCTATAGAAAATCATTTCTCTTCTGGACCAGAAGTGCACATTGTATAGCAAGTGCATTTTTCCTTGATCTTTTGGCCCTGATCTTTCTTGAGCTTAACTACCATCCTAAGAGAACCTAAATCCTAGGAGGTCAGCCCTAATGGACATCTAGAAGCCAGCCAAACTTGGTGACCAAGTTTCTGGTCAGAAACTTGCCAGCTTGGTTGAGTCAATTCTGGTCGGCCTGGGTATGAGCTTTCAACTTTCCTAGACTAAACACTGCATGTACTAGATCGTGGACAAGGTTTGGCCGCGTTTGAGCGTCTTCTTGACCATGCCAGCATGGTGACCACGTGAAGACACGGTGCCTGGCAGCTACTCGATGCGCTCTGGGTGTCGCCATCTCCTCTGTTCAACACGTGCTCGATCCAGCACTCGCCGATGACTGCCGCGTTGCACCACCAGCCCCGATCCATCACCCTTGACCTCTCCCTGGCGCTCGCCGATGCTAGAGACGCTACAGCAAGCACGGGCACGTCGCGGCCAAAAGCCACAATGCGCGCGTGCACTTGTTCGCTTCCCCCTGCGTCCTGTGCTTGTCCACGAGCGTGGACAGCCTCCCACAGCGACGTTGCACGCATGCCCCCTCGCACTGGAGCGCTTCGTCGCCGTTCGCCGGCTTCCAGAGAGCTCCGGCGGTGACACATTACCCCTTTGCTCCGGCTATATATAGAGCCTTCCTCCTCGTTTCCTAGCCATGCACCACTCCTCACCACCTCCACGTACACGTAGAAGGGCCATAGCTCGGTCGGGCAGGCCTCTGGCCGGCTGCCCCGACCAAAGAACTCCGGCGGCCTCCGCAGCTCGGCCACCTCGCGTCTGTGCCTCTCGAGCTCGACCAGCTGCCCAGGCGTGGCATCGGAGGTCGCTTGGTACTGTCTGCATGCTGCTGAGCCCCTGGAGCCACCTCTAGCCATCGTCTTCATCCACTCCGACGAACCCCGTCCGCCACCGAAGCTTGTGAGCTTGACCGCAAGCAGCTTCGGCCATCCCACGACAAGCCATGGGTACGGGCAGGTGTGCCGCAAGCCCAGCTTCAATCCTATCCCTCTAAACTAGCCTCAAACCCCCTCCTCGCCGGCGTGCACCGCCGCGTTCGGATCTCGTTTCCCCTCTCTCTCTCTCTCCTAACGTGAGGGACCCGCTCTTCAGCCTCACCACTCGCGCCTAAAGCGGTACGAGTGGAGGCGTATTTCTCTTACGCCTTGAACGTCACCCCCCCCGGAATTTCTGTTTAATTCAAATTTATTCAGAAATTAACCCAAACTTTGACCAACCACCATTTATAAACCATAAGTCCAAATGATTTGATTCTTTTTGCATTGTCTTTGTTTCAGAAAGCTCTAGTAGCACACCAAAAGGTGGTTTTTTCCTTTCTGTCTAGAATTTCTGGTGATTTTTAGAATGGGTTTTGATATTTGTTTTTGTGGTGTTTAATTACTTTCAGAAGGAGAAGCTTGTCTTGAAGCAAACCAAGAGGGGTGTGATCCTCCCCTACACTAAGGCAAGCCACACCAGCATTTGGATGGTGTTATTTCAATATCTATGATTTTCTACTTGAATATGAGTTTTTTACTTGCATTTAAAATTTGATAAATAAATTTTGTTGATTGCTAGTTACTTTACCATGTTTGATATGCTTGTTTTAGTTACTGGTAAATTGCATGAACTTGTTTGGTCAAGTAGAGTAAAATTTTACATTAGTCATTTTACTATGGTAGAAAATGATAGTTCTTTTACTAAGTGAGATTTTCATATAAATGATGAGTTAATAAAGATATTGTTGGATAATAAAAATGAATTAGGACCAGTGAAGTTTTTGGATCCTGAATATTGCAAGTTAATTATGTAGATAAGTTTGATCCATATCCTTGTGTTCTTTGATTGCATGTCGATTAGTTGCGTGATTAAGTCACATTATCATTGTTATTTATAAAAAGTTTTTGTAAAAGTTAAACTTGATTAAGTTCAACTTGAATATGATGTTGATCACATCATGGTGCCACTGAATCGAGATTTTATTCAGTGCGACCACATTTACCTTGTGGGAAGGTCTTGATTCGGTCCTTTGTTGTGCCTCTCACCGGTGCCTCCCGCGAGGGAAGGTTATGGGCGTGCATACCCTGACCCGGTAAGCAGACATAACCTTGTGTGCTCGTTTTTGTTTTTATGGTACCTTGTCCCTGTTTGGGACTGTTTTGCCACGACGGTGGCCGTTGGTGCCTTTGTTAGGCACGGGGCCACCCAAGACCTAGCCCTGAGAGGGAGTTGGTCGGAGTGGACAGGAGAGTGCCATGACAAAGGGAGGGTTTCGTCGGAACACTTTGGTCCATCCGAATGGGAGTGCGAGGTCAGGTGTTCCGTAGTGTGGGTAAAGTGGGCTACCTCTACAGAGTGTATTTAATCTATCGATAGCCACATCCTCGGTTATGGGCATAGCTCGGAAGTAAGTCACACCATGGATCAACTTTTGTAATTAATCTTGCAAACTAAATGATTGTTGAGATGCTGTGTGTTTCATGAACTCTCAAGTTGTTCATGAGCAGTTGGTTATCAGTTGTGACCCCGGTATGGTCACCGCTTGGTTACGAGGTAACCGTCTGGTAAGCGAGTCTGTGGGACTCGGTGCGCGTATTGGTTTCATTGCATGTTTAGTAACTCTTGCTTTTGCATTAATTTGATTAATTTTCATGATATTGTGTGTCACCGTGCTTATGTTTGTTTTGAGCTTGCAAGTACATTCAATGTACTGACCTGGCGTGTCATGCCAGCTTTCAGACAAGTCGATTCGCGTCGGAGCGCATCTCGCGTCTAGGTCGTGTCCACGTTGGTGTCCCTGTGCTATGGAGTTCCACTTCGTCATTCTTCCGATGCCGCGTAGTTCGTGTGATCGAGGCCCTCGTCATGTTCATTAAATAATGTACATGCCGTTCAGAAGCACCGTGCGTGCCGCTTGGCCTCGTATCTCGATGTAATATCAGACTTATGTAATCTGCTAGCATCGATAAAGCGGTTTTTTCTGTACCAAGTTGTTGTATATTGCCAGAAGACTTGATCTCTGGGCTGGCAATGCAGGGTGAACCGGTTGCTCTAAGCTGGGGGTGCCACAACGCTTGGTATCAGAGCTGCACTGATTGTAGGGCATGCTAGAACGTTAGTGGTTAGTGAAATGGTAGATAGCTTCATCTGAGTGCCGGTAGTCATAGAAATTGGTTGCTGCATTGCATGCATGTTTATTTGTTGTTATTACTAACCGTATGGTTTGTGAGTGTAGATGTCTCCAATATCGATCTTGTACCATCCTGAGCCATCTCCGTACACATCGTTGCACCTGCTTCAGAATGTGTGGCGACGACTCTATCCAGAGGGTGCTGATCCAGAGTATCGGGTGTATCAGGAGCATCTGGCCAGTTCATTGTATGAGTATTATGCTGAGGTCACTCTACACCACAGTTCCACTTCTGACGCTTACACTCGTTCTACTAAGGGTGGTCTTGCTTCTACGCCATCTCAAGTGGTTCAGTTTGCTGCTATCGAGGCTATTGTAGACTTGCGCTACAACGAGGTTCGCATGCACACCCACCCAGGTTTCTTCTACTACCCATCTCTGCATGAGAATGGGCGTATCCACTTTCCTTTGATTAATCTGGCATGCTATCGTCCCCACTAGCCACCTTTCTCGCTATATCATTGCCAGTTATCTCCTGAACTACGAGTTAGCTCGGGAGCTTTCACGCGCCCGGACAGCTCTCGCTGCTGCTCGTACTAGGAACTCTCTTCCCACTGTCATCTACACTACTCCAGTTCCTCCCGCCTCCGTTCCCCCGGTGACTTCGCAGGGTACTGTTAACCCTCTGACGGTGACCCCTCGCAGTGCTCCTACTGTGTGGGCTTCACTTGTCGCTACTCCTGCCGCTCCTATGCTTAGATCCCATCCCGCGCCTGCCCCTGAGGGAGAGCCCTCGAGGCAGCGCCGTCGCGTCTCTCTTAACCCGGAGGTCTCTACTATCAGTTCAGGATCTGGGTCCGGCTCAGGAGAGGAGCCCGCAGCAGCGCAGTCCGAGCAGTAGACCGCTAGAGTATTGCTTTCATCATGAGTATGATGTATGGGTGTAGTCGCACGTGTCATGATGTTTAGTTTCATGTATGAGGGTGGTAGACCCATTGTGATGATTACTTTCATGTTGAGTCTATGTATAATTATGTTGGAACTTTTAATTCGCTTTGGCTTTCTTTCGGTGTTTTCTTCTGGGATTTGTCAATGGCTTTCCTCCCACATTGGATTTTTCTCATCACAGTTGCTATGTATTGGGAAAAAATAAATAATAGGATGACGCGTGGAGGCAGCAGCATTCAAGCTTGTGAGGATGTCTCTGTTCGTCGCTCCGCAAGACAGGCAGGACATTCCCCCGAGCCATACCAGCCACCTCCATCTCCACCGCCACATCCGCCTTCCACTGAGCAAATCCTGCGAATGTTTGAAGAAAGAAGGAGCAATGATCCACTGGAAATATTGAAAAGTGTGCAAGTTATGGTTGGGCAGAATGGAAACCAGAATGGCCATCACTCCAAGCTGTCAGATTTTCAGCGAACCAAGCCTCCCAGCTTCAGCCAAGTTACTGATCCATTGGACAACGATGATTGATTAAGGACTATTGAGAGGAAACTGGATATTGCTCGCACTGAAGAGGGAGACAAGGTTCCCTTTGCAACGCATTATCTTGAAGGAGCTGCCGCTATATGGTGGGATAATGCTAAAGCAATATGGCCCGCGGACAAGGAAATTACTTGGGCTAAATTCAAGGATCATTTCCGCAAGTATCATATTCCCACCGGGATTATGAAAATCAAGCACCGCGAATTCCTCGCCCTCACTCAAGGCAGCATGACAGTCAACGAGTATCTGAATAAGTTCAACCATTTGTCCCGCTATTCTCTCTATGATGTGGCCACAGAAGAACGGAAGATCGACAGATTTCTTGGAGGCCTGAATCAGCATCTCAGGTGCACCCTCAGCATGTTTGATTTTCCGGACTTCCTGACTCTGGTGAACAAGGCCCTCATCGCATAAAGGGAACACAAGCTCCTACACGACAACAAGCCATCTATTAATGACCACAAGAAGGAGATGCAACCAGTGCAGAAGGCTCGTACTTGGCAACAGACTCAGGTGGAGTACAAACCCAACTAGCAGCAAAATGTCAACAAGACCACCACTCAAGTCAAGAATATCGTGACCAGCCCAATGCACGAAGATTGTCAGCGCAACAACTCCTGTTTCAGCTGTGGGCAAACTGGACATTACGCCAGGCAGTGCCCCAAGAACAACAAGCAAACAACTCCATTCCATCCGCAAGTCAACTACATGGAGCCGTATTCCACCCCCGATATGATCCCAGGGAAAATCCATCATATCTCCACAGACGAAGCCCAAGAGGACCCATAAGTCGTCATTGGTATGTTCCTTGTTAACGACATACCCGTCATAATTTTATTTGACTCCGGGGCTTCCCACTCTTTTATCTCGCGGAGTTTTGCTACCCAAAACAAATTTCCTTGCTTGATTTTGGGAAAACACATGCTGGTACAATCCCCGGGATCCCTGCTCAGAAGCAACCTGGTCTGCCGCAATCTGGAAATTGACATCAAGGGCGTCAAGTTTCCAACATCTCTGATAATCATCGATTCCAACAAATTGGATATTATTCTGGGCATGAATTGGTTAACCCAATACCAAGCATGCATCAACTATGCGACCAGAGAAGTTACCATGACAAATACAGAAGGTCGCACCACAAGTTTTTATGTCTGCAAGAGCATACCCAAGAAGGATATGATGTTTACAGCTGTGGCAGAAGAGGTGGAGCTAATTCCAGTGGTCAGTGAGTACCCAGATGTATTCTGATACATCTCCGTCGTATCTACTTTTCCTAACACTTTTGCCCTTGTTTTGGACTCTAACTTGCATGATTTGAATATAACTAACCCGGACTAACGTTGTTTTCAGCAGAATTGCCATGGTGTTGTTTTTGTGAAGAAATAAAAGTTCTCGGAATGACCTAAAAATCAAGAGAGCATATTTGGGAATATATAATAAATACTGGAAGGAAGATCCACGTCAGGGGTGCCTCCACCTGTCCATGAGGGTGGGGGCGTGCCCTACCCCCCTGGGCGCGCTCCCCTGCCTCGTGGGCCCCCTGATGCTCCACCGACCTCAACCTGGACTCCATATATTCACTTTCGGGGAGAGAAAAACGAGGGAGAAGGATTCATCACATTTTATGATACGGAGCCGCTGCCAAGCCCTAAACTCTCTCGGGAGGGTTGATCTGGAGTCCGTTCGGGGCTCCGGAGAGGGGAATCCGTCGCCATCATCATCATCAACCTTCCTCCATCACCAATTTCATGATGCTCACCGCCGTGTGTGAGTAATTCCATTGTAGGCTTGCTGGACGGTGATGGGTTGGATGAGATTTATCATGTAATTGAGTTAGTTTTGTTAGGGTTTGATCCCTAGTATCCACTATGTTCTGAGATTGATGTTGCTATGACTTTGCTATGCTTAATGCTTGTCACTAGGGCCTTAGTGCCATGATTTCAGATATGAACCTATTATGTTTCCATCAATATATGAGAGTTCTTGATCCTATCTTGCAAGTCTATAGTCACCTATTATGTGTTATGATCCGTTAACCCCAAAGTGACAATAATCAGGATACTTACCGGTGATGACCGTAGTTTGAGGAGTTCATGTATTCACTATGTGTTAATGCTTTGTTCTGGTACTCTATTAAAAGGAGGCCTTAATATCCCTTAGTTTCCGATAGGACTCCGCTGCCACGGGAGGGTAGGACAAAAGATGGCATACGCGTTCTTTTTTCCATAAGCACATATGACTATATTCGGAATACATGCCTACATTACATTGATGAACTGGAGCTAGTTCTGTGTCACCTAGGTTATGATTGTTACATGATGAACCGCATCCAACATAATTCTCCATCACCGATCCATTGCCTACGAGCTTTCCATATATTGTTCTTCGCTTATTTACTTTTCCGTTGCTATTGTTAGCATTACTACAAAATACCAAAAATATTACTTTTGCTACTGTTACCTTTTGCTATCGTTATCACTACTATCATACTACTTTGCTACTAAACACTTTGTTACAGATATTAAGTTTCTAGGTGTGGTTGAATTGACAACTCAGCTGCTAATACTTGAGAATATTCTTTGGCTCCCCTTGTGTTGAATCAATAAATTTGGGTTGAATACTCTACCCTCGAAAACTGTTGCGATCCCCTATACTTGTGGGTTATCAAGACTATTTTCTGGCGCCGTCGCCGGGGAGCATAGCTCTATTCTTTGAGTCAGTTGGGACTTATATCTGCTTATCATTATGAAGAACTTGAAAGACGCAAAAACAAAAATTTATTCCTCAACTACGAGGGGAGGTAAGGAACTGCCATCTAGCTCTGCACTTGATTCACCTTCTGTTTTGAGTAAGCTTGCGACATCTACACCTGCTATTCGTTCCGATATGTCGCATGTTATTGATAATGCCACTTCTGCTATGCATGATACTTATGATGAAACTACTTCTATGATTGATACTACTGTGCTAGTTGGTGAATTTCTTGATGAACAACTTGCTAGGACTAGAGAGAATGAAATTATTGAAACTGATAATATTGATGAAAGTGATGATGAAGGCTCTCCTAATAAATATGAATTGCCTATTGTGCCTGATAGAAGTGATCTTAAGAAATTATTAGCTAAGCTTAAACAAAAAACTCTGAATGCTAGAATGAAATATGATCCTGCTTATGCTACTTCACCTACCTTTGTTACTGATAAGGATTATGAATTCTCTATTGATCCTGATATAATTACTTTGGTTGAATCTGATCCTTTTTATGGCTATGAATCTGAAACTGTTGTGGCACATCTTACTAAATTAAATGATATAGCCACCCTGTTCACTAATGATGAGAAAACTCGCTATTATTATATCCTTAAGATATTCCCGTTCTCATTAAAGGGTGATGCTAAGATATGGTTTAATTCTCTTGATCCTGGTTGTGTGCGTAGTCCCCAGGATATGATTTATTACTTCTCTACTAAATATTTCCCCACTCATAAGAAACAAGCTGCTTTAAGGGAAATATATAATTTTTTGCAAATTGAAGAAGAGAGTCTCCCACAAGCTTGGGGGAGGCTTCTACTATTACTTAATGCTTTGCCTGATCATCCTCTTAAGAAAAATGAAATACTTGATATCTTTTATAATGGACTAACAGATGCTTCCAGAGACCACCTGGATAGTTGTGCTGGTTGTGTTTTCACGGAAAGAACACTGGATGAAGCTGAAATTCTATTGAATAATATGTTGACTAATGAAAATAATTGGACACTTCCTGATCCAATTCCTGATCCAATTCATGAACCAACTCCTAAGCTAACTCCGAAGAATAGGGGTATTCTATTTCTTAGTCTTGAAGATATGCAAGAGGCAAAGAAATCTATGAAGGAAAAAGGTATTAAAGCTGAAGATGTTAATAATTTACCTCCTATTGAAGAAATACATGGTCTTAATTTACCGCCTGTTGAATAAATACATTGTCTTGATAACCTGACACAGGTAGTAAAGGTAAATTCTCTCTATAGATATGATAAAGCTGAAATCCCATTTACTAAGTTTGCTAGCCCATGCTTGGATGAGTTTGATGACTTTATGGTTAAACAGGAAAACTTCAATGCTTATTTTGGTAGAGAATTAAAACGCAATGCTGATATGCTTGAACACTTGGGTGATTATATGGCTAATGTTAAATGTGAACTTAAACTTATTAGTAAACATGCTTCTATGGTTACCACTCAAGTAGAACAAGTACTTAAAGCTCAGAATGATTTGCTCAATGAATTAAATAGTAAGGAAAATGATAATGTTGTTAGAGTTATGACTAGAGGTGGTAAAATGACTCAGGAACCTTTGTATCCTGAGGGCCATCCTAAGAGGATTGAGCAAGATTCTTAAAGAAATGGTATTGATGCACCTAGTCCTTCTAAGAGGAAGAAAAAGAAAAATGATAGGACTTTGCATGCTTCTAGTGAACCCGTTGTAGACACACCTGAGAATCCCAATGATATTTCTATTTCTGATGATGAAACACAATCTGGTAATGAGCATGAATCTAGTGAAAATGTTAATAATGATGCTCAACCTAGCAATGATAATGATGTAGAGATTGAACCTGCTATTGATCTTGATAACCCACAATCAAAGAATCAACATTATGATAAGAGAGACTTTGTTGCTAGGAAGCACAGTAAGGAAAGAGAACCATGAGTTCAGAAACCCATGCCTTTTCCTCCTAAACCATCCAAGAAAAAGGATGATGAGGATTTTGAGCGCTTTGATGAAATGATTAGAGCTATCTTCTTGCGTATGTGTTTCACTAATATGCTCAAATGAATCCTTATGCTAAGTATATGAAAGAAATTGTTACAAATAAAAGAAAGATACCGGAAGCTGAAATTTCCACCATGCTTGCTAATTATACTTTTAAAGGTGGAATACCTAAGAAACTGGGAGATCCCGGAGTACCAACTAAACCATGCTCCATTAAAAGAAACTATGTTAAAACTGCTTTATGTGATCTTGGAGCTGGTGTTAGTGTTAATCCACTCTCTTTATATCGTAGACTTGATTTGAATAAGTTCACACCTACTGAAATATCTTTGCAAATGGCTGATAAATCAACTGCTATACATGTCAGTATTTGTGAGGATGTGCCTATTGTGGTTGCAAACGTTACTATTTTAGCGGACTTTTTTATTCTTGATATTCCCAAGGATGATAGTATGTCTATTATTCTTGGAAGACCCCTTTTGAATATTGCAGGGGCTGTTATTGATTGCACCAAAGGCAATGTCACTTTTCATGTTAATGGCAATGAGCATATGATACACTTTCCGAGGAAACAACCTCAAGTTCATAGTATAAACTATATTGGAAAAATTCCATCGATTATTTTTGGAGGTTTTGAATTTCCTCTTCCTACTGTCAAGAAGAAATATGATATTCTTATTGTTGGGGATGTGCATATCCCCATTGAGGTAACCTAGTGTTATTCAAAAATTCTCCGGTTCCATGTTATTCGGAATGAGTTTGTTAACAAGACCTGATCAACCTTGTTAGTGGATTCCTTTTGATCAGCATGAGATGGATGAATTTAGAAAACACAACTCTATGTACCCTATTTTTACTTTCTGTTATTTCGTTGAAATAAAGCAAAAATATTAATTTCTGTCTGTTTTCTGAATTATCAATGCAATAAAAAATACCCTGAAAATAAAAGTTTTCCAAATGCCTTGAAATTTAAATATGATTTTTTATGGAATATTTGAGAATATCTGGCACTGAGAATAGAGCAGGGGGAGCAAGCACCTGGCCACGAGGGGGGATGGCGTCCCTACCCCCTGGGTGCCCCCCTGCCTCGTGGGCCCATGGTGGCTCCCCTCTACTTATTTCAGCTACCACACACTCCTTCTTCCTCCCACAAACATCACTAACCAGCTCAAACCCGAGTCCAAGATCATTTTGTTGCCATTTTCGATCTCCTTGCTCAAAGAACCTCTCACAAAACTGCTTTGGGGGATTGTTCCTTGGTATGTGACTCCTCCAATGGTCCAATTAGTTTTTGTTCTAGTGCTTTATTCATTGCATATTTTTGCTGCTTAGGTGACCCTGTTCTTGAGCTTGCATGTCAAATTTATAAGGTCAAAAGTAGTTTTGATGCATGATATTGCCTCTAGGCACTTGCAGGAGTAGTTGCTATCAATATTGTTGAGTTTGGTTCACTTTTATTTTGAAGTTACTAAAAATTTCAGAAAATTTCGGAAAAAGATGAAGAGATTTTTGAGGGGCTCATCAAGCCGAAGCTCGAAGGATAAGCAAAGTGAGGAGGATAAGAGGCCCAAATATAATCTCCCTCGCACCATGGAAGTTCGGCCTTGTGAATGGCCTTGTGATGATTTCTTGAGAGCAGACGGGATTTATGATGATTTCTATGAATTGGCTGAGAATGCAGGCCTCACCACCTTCCTCCACAACCAACGCGAACAGTATCTCTTACTCACCAATATATTTGTGCAAAACTTTCATTTCCATGCTAGGAGCTCACCACCTACGGTGGAATTTTATTTATATGATGAGCATAAGGAGATGTCAACTTGAAGATTTTTGTCGGGTTTGTTTGATCCCTTTCGAGGGCAGCATAGAGGAACCACATCGTGACGATGTGGATGGGTTTATTGATACCATTACTATAGGGGAAACAAGGAAGGTTTCCGGTGCACGAATTACTAGCATACACTTTCCTGTTCTATGTTACTTTGCTATATTTGCTAGTAGATGCTTAATTGGGCGCGGAAACTATGGAAACCTGAGTGCCCTGGTATTGTTATTTTGTGCCATGCCTTATTTCGTGATGACACATTCAGTATGGGCGCTATTATTGCAAAGCGGTTAAATCTTAACCGTACTAAGGGCCCCGTCCTTGGAGGCATCTTCGCCTCGCGCCTCGCTGCACACTTTAACATACCTATTAGGCATTATGAGAAGGAAGAGAAGTTGTTGCCCCCTGTTTATCTAGATTATAAGAGTATGGTAGCACATGATTTTATTGTTAAGAATAGGGAAAAGGCGCTTAAGTACAAATTAATATTTGGTAAAAATCATCATGAGACTATTACCTTGCCTGCTCCTTCCTTGTTTGATTTATCTACAGGCAAGTACCTTATTCCATTGGAGGCCATTCACGCCTACCGGAACCCTACATCAGCTACAGAGCCAGAGCCGGAACCACAATTTGATCCTCCATGACAGTCTGATTATCAGTGGGATCCGGAGGTGATTGCCAACCAGTGGCAATCCGAGGCTTCCTCACAGTACGACCCCAACTATTACTTTGGATATCCGCCAGGCCAGCCATGGCCATAGACTAACTTAGGCCAAAAGCCTAAGCTTGGGGGAGTACGTATTTCTCACCGACATTACATTCATGTTCACACACTCATTGCTAGTTGTCGGTGCTCATACTTTTTCATTGTATCATCCATGCTAGTTTTTTTCCTTTTTATGCTTTCTTCTTGTGTGTTTAATAAACCTTAATAAAAACAAAAAAATTAGTTGTAGTTTTTAATTAGTTTACTTTCCATACTTGTAGTAGTAATTAAAAAGAAAACGCAAAAAGATTTCTCGTTCTTCTTTTGCTTGTTGGAAGCTTTCCCGTGTAAATAGTTTTATTTCTTTTCTTTCCTTTGGGGGTCGATAGGAGAAGATCATAATGATAATGTTAAAGTGGCTCTCATATGCATTATTGTTGATCTAATAAAGAGTCCATATTACCTTGTCTTCTCTCTTGAATTGAATGCTTGCAGATTCCAGCTTAGTCCAATGCACGTGCACTGTTATTATTATCCACACTATTCGCTTGTGCAAGTGAAAGGCAATAATGATGATTATATGATGAACTTATTGAGATGAGAAAAGCTGGTATGAACTCGACCTCTCTTGTTTTTGCAAATATGATTAGTTCATTGTTCCTGATTCAGCCTATTATGAATAAACATGTTTGCAATGACAATTAGAGATTATAGTTGCTTATGCCATGCTTAATTAGCTAGGAGCTTATAAAGGTTTACCTTGCGTGCCAACATGCTATTAATATAGTTGTGATGTGGTATGATAGGGTGGTATCCTCTTTTGAACGATTCGAGTGGCTTGACTTGGCACATGTTCACGCATGTAGTTGAAACAAAATCAACATAGCCTCTATAATATTTATGTTCATGGTGCATTATATCCTACTCATGCTTGCATTCGGTGTTGATTAATTTTAATGCATGTTCATGACTGTTGTCGCTCTCTAGCTGGTTGCTTCCCAGTCTTTTGCTAGCCTTCACTTGTACTAAGCGGGAACACTGCTTGTGCATCCAATTCCATAAACCACAAAGTTATTCCATATAAGTCCACCATACCTACCTATATACGGTATCTACCTGCCGTTCCAAGTAAATTTGTATGTGCCAAACTCTAAACCTTCAAATAAATATCCTGTTTTGTATGCTCGAATAGCTCATGTATCAACTAGGGTTGTCCGTATCTTCCATGTTAGGCGGGTTATTCTCAAGAGGAGTGGACTCCGCTCCTCACTCATGAGAAAATGGCCGGTCACCGGAATGCCCAGTCCCATGCTTTATGCAAATCAAACCAAAATAACTGCAAACAAAACTCCCCCGGGACTCTTGTTAGTTGGAGGCACTTGTTGTTTCGAGCAAGCCATGGATTGATGCTAGTTGGTGGAGGAGGAGTATAAACTTTACCATTCTGTTTGGGAGCCGCCTATAATGTGTGTAGCATGGAAGATATCGCCATCTCTTGGTTGTTATGTTGACAATGAAAGTATACTGCTCAAAATATTATTCATATCTATTTCAAAACCGAGCTCTGGCACCTCTACAAATCCCTGCTTCCCTCTGCGAAGGGCCTATCTATTTACTTTTATGCTGAGTCATCATCCTCTTATTAAAAAGCACCAGTTGGAGAGCACCGCTGTCATTTGCATCCATTACTGTTAGTTTAAATTGAGTATGACTTGACTGGATCTCTTTTACCATGAATTACAATGTCTAGTCAGTCCTTGATCTTTAAAAGTGCTCTGCATTTATGTTTTGCGGTCTCAGAAAGGGCTAGCGACATACCATCTTGTTATATCATATCATGATTGTTTTGAGAAAGTGTAATCATCCGAGATTTATTATTATTGCTCGCTAGTTGATTATGCCATTGATATGAGTAAACATGAGACCTAAACGTTATTGTGAATATGGTTAGTTCATAATCTTTGCTGAAAACTTGAATGCTGGCTTTACGTATTTACAAGAACGAGAGAAAACAGAGTTTGTAAAAGTTTTTCTTGATCACTTTTAGTTTATCAACTGAATTGCTTGAGGACAAGCAAAGGTTTAAGCTTGGGGGAGTTGATATGTCTCCGTCGTATCTACTTTACAAAACACTTTTGCCTTTGTTTTGGACTCTAACTTGCATGATTTGAATAGAACTAACCCGGACTGCCGCTGCTTTCAGCAGAATTGCCATGGTGTTATTTTTGTGCAGAAATAAAAGTTCTCGGATTGACCTGAAAATCAACGGAGCATTATTTTGGAATATATAATAAGTACTGGAAGGAAGATCCACGTCAGGGGGGCCTCCACCTGTCCACGAGGGTGGGGGGCGCGCCCCTACCTCGTGGGCCCCCTGACGCTCCACCGACCTCAATGATACGTCTCCAACGTATCTATAATTTTTGATTGCTCCATGCTATATTATCTACTGTTTTGGACATTATTGGGCTTCATTATCCACTTATATATTATTTTTGGGACTAATCTATTAACCGGAGGCCCAGCCTAGAATTGTTGTTTTTGCCTATTTTAGGGTTTCGAAGAAAAGGAATATCAAATGGAGTCCAAACGGAATGAAACCTTCGGGAACGTGATTTTCTCACCGAACATGATCCAGGAGACTTGGACCCTACGTCAAGAAACGAAGGAGGAGGCCACGAGGTAGGGGTGTGCGCCTACCCCCCCCCCCCCAAGCGCGCCCTCCACCCTCGTGGGCCCCCTATTGCTCCACCGACGTACTCCTTCCTCCTATATATACCTACGTACCCCCAAATGATCAGATACGGAGCCAAAACCCTAATTCCACCGCCGTAACTTCCTGTATCCACGAGATCTCATCTTGGGGCCTGTTCCGGAGCTCCGTCGGAGGGGGTGTCCATCATGGAGGGCTTCTACATCAACACCATAGCCTCTCCGATGAAGTGTGAGTAGTTTACCTCGGACCTTTTGGTCCATAGTTATTAGCTAGATGGCTTCTTCTCTCTTTTTGGATCTCAATACAATGTTCTCCCCCTCTCTTGTGGAGATCTATTCGATGTAATCTTCTTTTTGCGGTGTGTTTGTTGAGACCGAGGAATTGTGGGTTTATGATCAAGATTATCTATGAACAATATTTGAATCTTCTCTGAATTCTTTTATGTATGATTGGTTATCTTTGCAAGTCTCTTCGAATTATCAGTTTGGTTTGGCCTACTAGATTGATCTTTCTTGCAATGGGAGAAGTGCTTAGCTTTGGGTTCAATCTTGCGGCGTCCTTTCCCAGTGACAATAGGGGAAGCAAGGCACGTATTGTATTGTTGCCATCGAGGATAACAAGATGGTTTTTTTTTATCATATTGCATGAATTTATCCCTCTACATCATGTCATCTTGCTTAAGGCGTTACTCTGTTTTAATGAACTTAATGCTCTAGATGCATGCTGGATAGCGGTCGATGAGTGGAGTAATAGTAGTAGATGCAAGCAGGAGTCGGTCTACTTGTCTCGGACGTGATGCCTATATACATGATCATACCTAGATATTCTCATAACTATGCTCAATTCTGTCAATTTCTTAACAGTAATTCGTTCACCCACCGTAAAATACTTATGCTCTTCAGAGAATCCACTAGTGAAACCTATGGCCCCCGGGTCTATCTTCATCATATTAATCTTCCAATACTTAGTTATTTTCTTTGTTTTTTACTCTGCCTTTATTTTACTTTGCATCTTTATCACAAAAATACCAAAAATATTATCTTATCATACCTATCAGATCTCACTCTCGTAAGTGACCGTGAATGGATTGACAACCCCTTATCGCGTTGGTTGCGAGGAGTTATTTGTTTTGTGCAGGTACTAGGGACGCGCGCGCAACCTCCTACTGGATTGATACCTTGGTTCTCAAAAACTGAGGGAAATACTTACGCTACTTTGCTGCATCATCCTTTCCTCTTCGGGGAAATCCAACGCGGTGCTCAAGAGGTAGCAAGAAGAATTTCTGGCGCCGTTGCCGGGGAGGTTCGCGCAAGTCAAGATCTGACTCCCGACAACGAGCCATTTCTGGCGCCGTTGCTGGGGAGTCTACGCAAAAGTCAACATACCAAGTACCCATCACAATCCTTATCTCCTGCATTACATTATTTGCCATTTGCCTCTCGTTTTCCTCTCCCCCACTTCACCCTTGCCGTTTTATTCGCCCTCTCTCTCTATCCTCCCTCTCTTTCTCTATTTGCCTCATTTTGCCCGCTTGCTTTTTGTTTGCTTGTGTGTTGGATTGCTTGCTTGTCACGATGGCTCAAGATAACACTAAATTGTGTGACTTTACCAATATCAACAACAATGACTTTATTAGCACTCCGATTGCTCCTCTTACTGATGCTGAATCTTGTGAAATTAATGCCGCTTTGCTGAATCTTGTCATGAAAGATACGTTTTCCGGCCTTCCTAGTGAAGATGCCGCTACCCATCTAAATAGCTTCATTGATTTGTGTGATATGCAAAAGAAGAAAGATGTGGACAATGATATTGTTAAATTGAAGCTATTTCCTTTTTCGCTTAGAGATCGTGCTAAAGCTTGGTTTTCGTCTTTGCCTAAAAATAGTATTGATTCTTGGAACAAGTGCAAAGATGCTTTTATCTCTAAGTATTTTCCTCCCGCTAAGATCATCTCCCTTAGAAATGATATTATGAATTTTAAGCAACTTGATCATGAACATGTAGCACAAGCTTGGGAAAGGATGAAATTAATGATATGTAATTGCCCTACTCATGGTTTGAATTTGTGGATGATTATACAAAAATTTTATGCCGGATTGAATATTGCTTCTAGAAATCTTTTAGATTCGGCCACGGGAGGCACTTTTATGGAAATCACATTAGGAGAAGCTACTAAACTCCTAGATAATATTATGGTTAATTATTCTCAATGGCATACTGAAAGATCTACTAATAAAAAGGTGCATGCGATAGAAGAAATTAATGTTTTGAGTGGAAAGATGGATGAACTTATGAAATTATTTGCTAGTAAGAGTGTTTCTTCTGATCCTAATGATATGCCCTTGTCTACTTTGATTGAGAATAATAATGAATCTATTGATGTGAATTTTGTTGGTAGGAACAATTTTGGTAACAACGCGTATAGAGGAAATTTTAATCCTAGGCCTTATCCTAGTAATCCCTCTAATAATTATGGTAATTCCTACAACAATTCTTATGGAAATTATAATAATATGCCCTCTGATTTTGAATCTAATATTAAATAATTTATTACTTCGCAAAAGAATTTCAATGCTTTGATTGAAGAAAAATTGCTTAAGATTGATGAGTTGGCTAGGAACGTTGATAGAATTTCTCTTGATGTTGATTCTTTGAAACTTAGATCTATTCTACCTAAGCATGATATCAATTAGTCTCTCAAATCCATGAGAATTTCCATTGATGAGTGCAAATAAAGAACCGCTAGGATGCGTGCTAAGAAAGATGCCTTTATAAGAGCGTGTTCTTTTAGTTACTATGAAAATAAAGATGAAGATCTAAAAGTTATTCATGTGTCCCCTATTAAATCTTTGTTTTGCAATATGAATCTTAATAATGATGGGACTGAATATGATCCACCTTTACCTAGAAGGCGTTCCAAAAATTCGGAGTTTTTAGATTGTAATGCTAAATTTGATGAAAGTGGGATTGAAGAAATTAAAACCCTAGATGTTGCTAAACCCACTATTTTGGATTTCAAGGAATTTAATTATGAAAATTGCTCTTTGATTGATTGTATTTCCTTGTTGCAATCCGTGCTAAATTCTCCTCATGCTTATAGTCAAAATAAAGCGTTTACTAAACATGTCGTTGATGCCTTGATGCAATCTTATGAAGAAAAACTTGAGTTGGAAGTTTCTATCCCTAGAAAACTTTATGATGAGTGGGAACCAACTATTAAAATTAAGATTAAATATCATGAGTTCTATGCTTTATGTGATTTGGGTGCTAGTGTTTCCACGATTCCAAAGACTGTGTGTGATTTGTTAGGTTCCCGTGATTTTGATGATTGCTCTCTAAACTTGCACCTTGCGGATTCCACTATTAAGAAACCTATGGGAATAATTAATGATGTTCTTATTGTTGCAAATAGGAATTATGTGCCCGTAGATTTTATCGTTCTTGACATAGATTGCAATCCTTCATGTCCTATTATTGTTGGTAGACCTTTCCTTAGAACGATTGGTGCAATTATTGATATGAAGGAAGGAAATATTAGATTCCAATTTCTGTTAAGGAAAGGCATGGAACACTTTCCTATAAAGAAAATTAAATTACCTTATGAATCTATTATGAGAGCCACTTATGGATTGCCTACCAAAGATGGCAATACTTAGATCTATCATTGCTTTTTATGCCTAGCTAGGGGCATTAAACGATAGCGCTTGTTGGGAGGCAACTCGATTTTATTTTTATTCCTTGCTTTTTGCTCCTGTTTAGTAATAAATAACTTACCTAGCCTCTGTTTTGGTTGTGTTTTTGTGTTTAATTAGTGTTTGTGCCAAGTAGAACCGTTGGGAAGACTTGGGGAAAGTCTTGTTATCTTGCTGTAAAAAACAGAAACTTTAGCGCTCACGAGAACTGCTGCCATTTTATTTGGAAAGTGCTATTTAGTTAATTATTTTTGAATATGATTAATAGATAAATTCCACACGTCCAGAAATTTATTTTAGAATTTTTGGGGTTCCAGATCTTGCGCTAGCTACAGATTACTACAGACTGTTCTGTTTTTGACAGATTCTATTTTTTGTGTGTTGTTTGCTTATTTTGATGAATCTATGGCTAGTAAAATAGTTTATAAACCATAGAGAATTTGGAATACAGTAGGTTTAACACCAATATAAATAAAGAATGAGTTCATTGCAGTACCTTGAAGTGGTCTTTTGTTTTCTTTCGCTAACGGAGCTCACGAGATTTTCTACTTTAAGTTTTGTGTTGTGAAGTTTTCAAGTTTTGGGTAAAGATTTGATGGATTATGGAACAAGGAGTTGCAAGATCCTAAGCTTGGGGATGCCCATGGAACCCCCAATATAATCTAAGGACACCTAAAAGCCAAAGCTTGGGGATGCCCCGGAAGGCATCCCCTCTTTCGTCTACTTCTATCGGTAACTTTACTTGGAGCTATATTTTTATTCACCACATGATATGTGTTCTCCTTGGAGCGTCTTGTATTATTTGAGTATTTATTTGCTAGTTTACCACAATCATCCTTGCTGTACACACCTTTTGAGAGAGCCATACATGATTTAGAATTTGTTAGAACACTCTATGTGCTTCGCTTATATCTTTTGAGTTATATAGTTTTGCTCTAATACTTCACTTATATCTTTTAGAGCACGGTGGTGGATTTTTTTATAGAAACTATTGATCTCTCATGCTTCACTTAGATTATTTTTAGAGTCTTAAATAGCATGGTAATTTGCTTAAAAATCCTTATATGCTAGAAATACAAGATTAATAATAAAATTCTCTTATGAGTGTGTTGAATGCTATGAGAAGTTTGATGCTTGATAATTGTTTTGAGATATGAAGATGGTGATATTAAAGTTGTGCTAGTTGATTAGTTGTGAATTTGAGAAATACTTGTGTTAAATTTTGTGATTCCCGTAGCATGCACGTATGGTGAACCGCTATGTGATGAAGTCGGAGCATGATTTATTTATTTATTGTCTTCCTTATGAGTGGCGGTCGGGGACGAGCGATGGTATTTTCCTACCAATATATCCCCCTAGGAGCATGCGCGTAATACTTTGCTTTGATAACTTGTAGATTTTGGCAATAAGTATATGAGTTCTTTATGACTAATGTTGAGTCCATGGATTATACGCACTTTTCTTCCTTCCACCATTGCTAGCCTCTCTAATACCGCGCACCTTTCGCCAGTATCATACACCCACCATATACCTTCCTCAAAACAGCCACCATACCTACCTATTATGGCATTTCCATAGCCATTCCGAGATATATTGCCATGCAACTTTCCACCGTTCCATTCATTATGACACACTCCATCATTGTCATATTGCTTTGCATGATCATGTAGTTGACATTGTATTTGTGGAAAAGCCACCATTCATAATTCTTTCATACATGTCACTCATGAGTAATTGCATATCCCGGTACACCGCCGGAGGCATTCATATAGAGTCATATTTTATTCTAAGTATCGAGTTCTAATTGTTGAGTTGTAAGAAAATAAAAGTGTGATGATCATCATTATTAGAGCATTCTCCCAGTGAGGAAAGGATGATGGAGACTATGATTCCCACACAAGTCAGGATGAGACTCCGGACGAAAAAAGAAAGAAAGAAAAGAGGCCATAAAAAGGAGAAAAGGCCCAAATAAAAAAATGAGATAAAAAGAGAGAAGGGGCAATGCTACTATCCTTTTACCACACTTGTGCTTCAAAGTAGCACCATGATCTTCATAGTAGAGAGTCTCTCATTTCGTTACTTTCATATACTAGTGGGAAATTTTCATTATAGAAGTTGGCTTGTATATTCCAATGATGGGATTCCTCAAAATGCCCTAGGTCTTCATGAGCAAGCAAGTTGGATGCACACCCACTTAGTTTCTTTTTGAGCTTTCATATACATATAGCTCTAGTGCATCCGTTGCATGGAAATCCCTACTCACTCACATTGATATCTATTGATGGGCATCTCCATAGCCCGTTGATACGCCTAGTTGATGTGAGACTATCTTCTCCTTTTTGTCTTCTCCACAACCACCATTCTATTACACCTATCCATGGCTCACACTCATGTATTGCGTGAAGATTGAAAAAGTTTTGAGAATGTCAAAAGTATGAAACAATTGCTTGGCTTGTCATCGGGGTTGTGCATGATTTAAATACTTTGTGTGGTGAAGATAGAGCATAGCCAGACTATATGATTTTGTAGGGATAACTTTCTTTGGCCATGTTATTTTGAGAAGACATGATTGCTTTGTTAGTATGCTTGAAGTATTATTATTTTTATGTCAATATTAAACTTTTATCTTGAATCTTTTGGATCTGAATATTCATACCACAATTAAGAAGAATTACATTAAAATTATGCCAAGTAGCATTCCACATCAAAAATTCTGTTTTTATCATTTACCTACTCGAGGACGAGCAGGAATTAAGCTTGGGGATGCTTGATACGTCTCCAACGTATCTATAATTTTTTATTGCTCCATGCTATATTATCTACTGTTTTGGACATTATTGGGCATCCACTTTTATATTATTTTTGGGACTAACCTATTAACCGGAGGCCCAAACTAGAATTGCTATTTTTTTTGTGCCTATTTTAGGGTTTCGAAGAAAAGGAATATCAAACAGAGTCCAAACGGAATGAAACCTTCGGGAATGTGATTTTCTCACCGAACATGATCCAGGAGACTTGGACCCTACGTCAAGAAACAAATGAGGAGGCCACGAGGTAGGGGGGCTCGCCTACCCCCCCCCAGGCGCGCCCTCCACCCTCGTGGGCCCTCTGTTGCTCCACCGACATACTCCTTCCTCCTATATATACCTACGTACCCCTAAACGATTAGATACGGAGCCAAAACCCTAATTCCACGGTCGTAACTTCCTGTATCCACGAGATCTCATCTTGGGGCCTGTTCCAGAGCTCCGCCGGAGGGGGTGTCCATCATGGAGGGCTTCTACATCAACACCATAGACTCTCCGATGAAGTGTGAGTAGTTTACCTCAGACCTTTTGGTCCATAGTTATTAGCTAGATGGCTTCTTCTCTCTTTTTGGATCTCAATACAATGTTCTCCCCCTCTCTTGTGGAGATCTATTCGATGTAATCTTCTTTTTGCGGTGTGTTTGTTGAGACCGATGAATTGTGGGTTTATGATCAAGATTATCTATGAACAATATTTGAATCTTCTCTGAATTCTTTTATGTATGATTGGTTATCTTTGCAAGTCTCTTCGAATTATCAGTTTGGTTTGGCCTACTAGATTGATCTTTCTTGCAATGGGAGAAGTGCTTAGCTTTGGGTTCAATCTTGCGGCGTCCTTTCCCAGTGACAATAGGGGAAGCAAGGCACGTATTGTATTGTTGCCATCGAGGATAACAAGATGGTTTTTTTTATCATATTGCATGAATTTATCCCTCTACATCATGTCATCTTGCTTAAGGCGTTACTCTGTTTTAATGAACTTAATACTCTAGATGCATGCTGGATAGCGGTCGATGAGTGGAGTAATAGTAGTAGATGCAAGAAGGAGTCGGTCTACTTGTCTCGGACGTGATGCCTATATACACGATCATACCTAGATATTCTCATAACTATGCTCAATTCTGTCAATTTCTTAACAGTAATTCGTTCACCCACCATAAAATACTTATGCTCTTCAGAGAAGCCACTAGTGAAACCTATGGCCCCCGGGTATATCTTCATCATATTAATCTTCCAATACTTAGTTATTTCCTTTGTTATTTACTTTGCCTTTATTTTACTTTGCATCTTTATCACAAAAATACCAGAAATATTATCTTATCTTATCTTTCAGATCTCACTCTCGTAAGTGACCGTGAAGGGATTTACAACCCCTTATCGCGTTGGTCGCGAGGAGTTATTTGTTTTGTGTGCAGGTACTAGGGACGCGCACACAACCTCCTACTGGATTGATACCTTGGTTCTCAAAAACTAAGGGAAATACTTATGCTACTTTGCTGCATCATCCTTTCCTCTTCGGGGAAATCCAACGCAGTGCTCAAGAGGTAGCACTCAACCTGGACTCCATATATTCACTTTCGGGGAGAAAAAATGAGGGGGAAGGATTCATCGCGTTTTACGATACGGAGCCGCCGCCAAGCCCTAAACTCTCTCGGCGTTACTCTATTTTCATGAACTTAATACTCTAGATGCATGCTGGATAGCGGTCGATGAGTGGAGTAATAGTAGTAGATGCAGGCATGAGTCGGTCTATTTGTCTCGGACGTGATGCCTATATACATGATCATACCTAGATATTCTCATAACTATGCTCAATTCTGTCAATTGCTCAACAGTAATTCGTTCACCCATCGTAAAATACGTATCTCTTGAGAGAAGCCACTGGTGAAACCTATGGCCCCTGGGTCTATCTTCATCATATTAATCTTCCAATACCGAGTTATTTCCTTTGTTTTTTACTTTGCCTTTATTTTACTTTGCATCTTTATCACAAAAATACCAAAAATATTATCTTATCATATCTATCAGATCTCACTCTCGTAAGTCACCGTGAAGGGATTGACAACCCCTTATCACGTTGGTCGCGAGGAGTTATTTGTTTTGTGCAGGTACTAGGGACGCACGTGCAACCTCCTACTGGATTGATACCTTGGTTCTCAAAAACTGAGGGAAATACTTACGCTACTTTGCTGCATCATCCTTTCCTCTTCGGGGAAATCCAACGCAGTGCTCAAGAGGTAGCACTCAACCTGGACTCCATATATTCACTTTCGGGGAGAAAAATGAGGGGGAAGGATTCATCGCGTTTTATGCTACGGAGCCGCCGCCCAGCCCTAAACTCTCTCGGGAGGGCTGATCTGGAGTCCGTTCGGGGCTCCAGAGAGGGGAATTCATCGCCATCGTCATCATCAACCTTCCTCCATCACAAATTTCATGATGCTCACCGCCGTGCATGAGTAATTCCATCGTAGGCTTGCTGGACGGTGATGGGTTGGATGAGATTTATCATGTAATCAAGTTAGTTTTGTGAGGGTTTGATCCCTAGTATCCACTATGTTCTGAGATTGATATTTCTATGACTTTGCTATGCTTAATACTTGTCACTAGGGCCCGAGTGCCATGATTTCAGATCTGAACCTATTATGTTTTCATCAATATATGAGAGTTCTTGATCCTATCTTGCAAGTCTATAGTCACCTATTATGTGTTATGTTCCGTTAACCCCGAAGTGACAATAATCGGGATACTTACCGGTGATGACCGTAGTTTGAGGAGTTCATGTATTCACTATGTGTTAATGCTTTGTTCCGGTACTCTATTAAAATGAGGCCTTAATATCCCTTAGTTTCCAATAGGACCCCGCTGCCACGGGAGGGTAGGACAAAAGATGTCATGCAAGTTCTTTTCCATAAGCATGTATGACTATATTCGGAATACATGCCTACATTACATTGATGAACTGGAGCTAGTTCTGTGTCACCCTAGGTTATGATTGTTACATGATGAACCACAGCGGCATAATTCTCCATCACCGATCCATTGCCTACGAGCTTTCCATATATTGTTCTTCTCTTATTTACTTTTCTGTTGCTATTGTTATCATCACTACAAAATACCAAAAATATTACTTTTGCTACCGTTACCTTTTGCTATCGTTATCACTACTATCATACTACTTTGCTACTAAACACTTTGATGCAGATATTAAGTTTCCAGGCGTGGTTGAATTGACAACTCAGCTGCTAACACTTGAGAATATTCTTTGGCTCCCCTTGTGTCAAATCAATAAATTTGGGTTGAATACTCTACCCTCGAAAACTGTTGCGATCCCCTATACTTGTGGGTTATCATATTCCCAGAAGAATTACCAGGCATGTCGCCTGACAGAGAACCGGAATTTGCAATTGATTTGGTGCCTGGAACCACACCAATACACAAGAAATATTATCGGATGCCTTCATTAGAATTGGTGGAATTAAAAAAAATAGCTGGATGAGATGCTGCAGAAAGGATACATCCGTCCCAGCTCTTCACCATGGGGATCACCCGCGATATTCGTGGATAAAAAGGATGGCAGCCTTCGAATGTGCGTAGACTACCGACAACTGAATGACGTCACCATCAAAAACAAGTATCCACTGCCAAGGATTGACGATCTGTTTGATCAACTCAGTGGAGCCAAAGTATTCTCCAAAATTGATTTGAGGACCGGATATCATCAGCTCAAGATAAAGAAGGAGGATATTCCCTAGACCGCGTTCACCACTTGGTACGGTCTTTATGATTATACCGTTATGTCCTTAGGCCTCACCAACGCCCCCGCCTTCTTCATGCATATGATGAACAAGGTGTTTATGGATTTCTTGGACAAATTTGTGGTGGTGTTCATTGATGACATCCTCATTTACTCCAAGAGCAAAGACGAACACAAGGAACATCTTCGACCAGTTTTGCAAAGGCTTCGTGACCATCAGCTATATGCCAAGTTCAGCAAATGTGAGTTCTGGCTCTAGCAAGTTGGATTCCTCGGGCATGTCCTCCCGGCAAAAGGAATCTCAGTGGATTCAAGCATGGTGAAAGATGTACTTGATTGGTATGCACCCACGATAGTCTCAGAAATCCGGAGTTTCCTTGGACTAGCCGGATATTATCGCCATTTTATTGAAGGATTCTCCAAGATTGCCAAGCCAATGACCGAGCTCCTCAAGAAGGATAAAAAGTTTGAATGGACTTAGGACTGCGAATGGAGTTTCAATGAGCTAAAAATCAGGCTGACGTCAGCACCAGTATTGACTCTTCCAGACATCTACCGCAGTTTTGATGTCTACTGTGGCGCCCCCAGAAAAGGTCTTGGATGCGTACTCGTGCAAGATGGCAAGGTTGTGGCTTATGCAGCCCGGCAACTGCGACAACACGAAGGAAATTACCCCACTCATGATTTGGAATTGGCCACGGTGGTGCATGCTTTGAAGATCTCGAGACACTACCTGATTGGAAAGAAGTGCCAGATATTTACCGACCACAAGAGTCTCAACTATATATTCACTCAGCCCGATCTGAACCTTCGACAGCGAAGATGGCTCGAGTTGGTTAAGGACTACGACCTCGGAATAAATTATCACCAGGGCAAAGCTAATGTAGTGGCGTATGCCCTCAGCCGCAAACCATCCAACCTTAATGCTCTCATGGACTCATTGCCTCCTGAGCTTTATGAAGAAATCACTCAGCTCAATTTGGTGATCACCGATGCCAGTCTTGACAACATATTGGAAGTTGCCCCTACTCTCGCAGAAGAAATCCACTGTGCTCAGGCAGATGACAAACTATTGAAAATATATGTCCAGAAGATGCACAAAGGGCATGCACCGGATTTCTCTAGGGATCAATGAGGTACGCTAAGGTTCCATGGAAGGATTTGCGTACCCAACCTCGAAGGTCTGAAGAAGAAGATTTTGCCAGAAGCACATGAAGTGCCATACTCAATTCACCCAGGTGGTACCAAAATGTGTGAAGACCTTCGTCAGGTATTCTGGTGGGATGGAATGAAGAAAGATATCGCATACTTTGTGGCCTGTTGTGATATATGCAACAAGGTAAAGGCGGAACACCAAAAACCCGCTGGACTCCTCCAACCTCTGCCAGTATCCCAATGGAAATGGGACGATATCTGCATGGATTTTATCACCGGATTACCAAGGTCTCACCGAGGAAACAACGCAATATGGGTCATAGTGGACACCTTAACAAAGGTGGCACATTTCCTTCCCATCTGGACCACCTACCGTGCAAATCAACTTGCACAATTATATGTGTCACGAATTGTCAGTCTGCATGGAGTACCCAAGACCATCACCTCTGACAGGGGATCACTCTTCGCTTCAGCATTTTGGTCTCGACTGCATCAAGCCTTGGGGACTGCTCTGAAGTACAGCACGGCTTATCATCCCCAGACAGATGGACAGACTGAGCGAGTAAATCAAATACTCGAAGATATGCTCTGGGCATGTGCATTGGCCCAAGGAACCAAGTGGGAAGACTGTCTGTCCTACGCCGAGTTTTCCTACAACAACAGTTTCTAGACCAGCTTAAAGATGTCACCCTATGAAGCTTTGTATGGCCGGAAATGCTGCACTCCATTAAACTGGTCTCAAACTGGAGACAGCTGTATTTTCAGGACTGATTTAATGCTCGAAGTGAAGAAGCAAGTCAAGGAAATCCGAGACAGACTACAGCTGGCCAAATCATGATAGAAGAGCTACTATGATGCCAAACACCGTCAGATTAACTTCGAACCCGGAGAAACGTATATCTCCGAGTCACCCCAATGAAAGGAATCAAGAGGTTTTAGACCCGCGGAAAATTGGCACCGAGATACATTGGTCTGTTTCCAGTTGTGGCCAGAGTCGGAATAGTTGCATATCAATTGGAATTGCCACCGGAACTGTCACAAGTACACAATGTGTTCCATATCTCACAGCTGAGGAGATGCATCTTGCCACTGGAGAAAAGGACTGATATGGCAGAGATAGAATTGGCTAAGGATTTGACTTATGAGGAAAAGCCAATCAGAATATTGGATCAGGCAGAAAGGGTCACTCGCAGCAAAGCAATAAGGTTTTACAAGGTTCAATGGGGGCATCACACCGAAGAGGAAGCAACCTGGGAAAGAGAGGGATTTTTAAGGATTGCATACCCAGAATTGCTTTCCCAAGCAACCGAATCTCGAGGACGAGATTCATCCTAAGTGGGGGAGGTTTGTGACAGCCTGGATTTTTGCCTTCTCTCTTTTTCTGGACTTGCCTTCTCTCTGTTTCCGGACTTGGTTTTTGCCTTGCCTTGATTTGGATTTTTGGAATCATTTCAAATGGACTTGTCACTTGGGCATACCCTTGACTTTCACCCAAGTGACATATCTACTTCCCATTCAACCTTATCTCCCTGATAAATCCCCAAAATAATCAAATGAATATTTTTCATAAAGGAAAAATATTCATTTTCCTCCCTGAAACCCTTTTTAGAAACTTGTGCTCCAAAGCAACCCTCATTTTTAATGCTCCTAAAAACCTGAGATAATTCCTGAATATTCTTTGGACCTTGGCACACCTTCCCAAGCAAAAATATTGCCTGACTTTTTGTAATATTTTTGCTATAGAAAATCATTTCTCTTCTGGACCACAAGTGCACATTGTACAACAAGTGCATTTTTCCTTGATCTTTTGGCCCTGATCTTTCTTGAGCTTAACTACCCTCCTAAGAGAACCTAAATCCTAGGAGGTCAGCCCTAATGGACATCTAGAAGCCAGCCAAACTTGGCAACCAAGTTTCTAGTCAGAAACTTGTCAGCTTGGTTGAGTCAATTCTGGTCTTCCTGGGTATGAGCTTTCAACTTTCCTAGACTAAACACTGCATGGACTAGAGCATAGACAAGGTTTGGCCGCGTTTGGGCGTCGTCTTGACCATGCCAGCGTGGTGACCGCGTGAAGACACGGTGCCTGGCAGCTACTCGACGCACTCTGGGTGTCGCCATCTCCTCTGTTCAACGCGTGCTCGATCCAGCGCTCGCCGACGACTGCCGCACCGCACCACCTGGACCGACCCATCACCCTTGACCTCTCCCTGGCGCTCGCCGATGCCGGAGACGCCACAACAAGCATGGGCACGTCGCGGCCAAAAGCCACAGTGCACGTGTGCACTTGTCCGCTTCCCCCTTGCGTCCTCTGCTCGTCCACGAGCGTGGATAGCCTCCCACAGCGACGTTGCATGCTTGCCCCCTCTCATTGGAGCGCTTTGTCGCTGTTCGCCGGCTTCTAGAGAGCTCCGGCGGCGAACATTACCCCCTCGCTCCGGCTATATATAGAGCCTCCCTCCTGGTTTTCTAGCCACGCACCACTCCTCACCACCTCCACGTACACGTAGAAGGGCCATAGCCTGGTCGGGTAGGCCTCTGGCCGGCTGCCCCGACCAGAGAACTCTGGCAACCTCCGCAGCTTGGCCACCTCGTGACGGTGCCTCTCGAGCTCGACCGGCTGCTCGGGCGTGGCATTGTTGGTCTCTTGGTGCTACCTGGATGCTGCTGAGCCCCCGGAGCCACCTCTAGCCATCGTCTTCATCAACTCCAGCGAACCCCGTCCGCCACCGAAGCTTGCGAGCTTGACCGTGAGCAGCTCCGGCCATCCCACAGCAAGCCACGGGTACGGGCAGGTGTGCCGTGAGCCCAGCTTCATTCCTATCCCTCTAAACTAGCCTCAAACCCCCTCCTCGCCGGCGTGCGCTCCGGTGAAGCGCCATCGCGTTCGGATCTCGTTTCCGCCCTATCTCTCCTGACGTGAGGGGCCCGCCCATCAGCCTCACCACTCGCGCCTGAAGCGGTACTAGTGGAGGCATATTTCTCTTTTACGCCTTCGACGTCACCCCCCATGAATTTCTGTTTAATTCAAATTTATTTAGAAATTGCCCCAAACTTTGACCAGCCAGCATTTCCAAACCATAAGTCCAAATGATTTTATTTTTTGCATTGTCTTTGTTTCAGAAAGCTCTGGCAGCACACTAAAAGGTGGATTTTTCCTTGCTATCTAGAATTTCTGGTGATTTTTAGAATGGGTTTTGATATTTGTTTTTGTGGTGTTTAATTATTTTCAGAAGGAGAAGCTTGTCTTGAAGCAAACCAAGAGGGGTGTGATCCTCCCCTACACTAAGGCAAGCCACACCAGCATTTGGATGGTGTTATTTCAATATCTATGATTTTCTACTTGAATATGAGTTTTTACTTGCATTTAAAATTTGATAAATAAATTTTGTTGATTGCTAGTTACTTTACCATGCTTGATATGCTTGTTTTATAGTTACTGGTAAATTGCATGAACTTGTTTGGTCAAGTAGAGTAAAATTTTGCATTAGTCATTTTACTATGGTAGAAAATGATAGTTCTTTTACTAAGTGACATTTTCAAATAAATGATGAGTTAATAAAAATATTGCTGGATAATAAAAATGAATTAGGACCATCCTGAATATTGCAAGTTAATTATGTAGATAAGTTTGATCCATATCCTTGTGTTGTTTGATTGCATGTCGATTAGTTGCGTGATTAAGTCACAATATCATTATTATTTATAAAAAGTTTTTGTCAAAGTTAAACTTGATTAAGTTCAACTTGAATATGATGTTGATCACATCATGGTGCCACTGAATCGAGTTTTTATTCAGTGCGACCACATTTACCTTGAGGGAAGGTCTTGATTCGGTCCTTTGTTGTGCCTCTCACCGGTGCGTCCCACGAGGGAAGGTTATGGGCATGCATACCCTGGCCCGGTAAGCAGACATAACCTTGTGTGCTCGTTTTTTATGGTACCTTGTCCCGTTTGGGACCGTTTTTCCACGACGGTGGCCGTTGGTGCCTTTGGTAGGCACGGGGCCACCCAAGACCTAGCCCTGAGAGGGAGTTGGTCAGAGTGGCCGGGAGAGTGCCATGACAAAGGGAGGGTTTCATCGGAACACTTTGGTCCACCCGAATGGGAGTGCGAGGTCAGGTGTTCCGTAGTGTTGGTAAAGTGCACTACCTCTGCAGAGTGTATTTAATCTATCGATAGTCGCGTCCTCAGTTATGGGCATAGCTCGGAAGTAAGTCACACCATGGATCAACTTTTATAATTAATATTGCAAACTAAATGATTGTGGTGATGTTGTGTGTTTCATGAACTCTCGAGTTGTTCATGAGCGGTTGGTTTTCAGTTGTGACCCCGGTATGGTCACCGCTTGGTTACGAGGTAACCGTCTGGTAAGCGAGTCTATGGGACTCGGTGCGTGTATTGGTTTCATTGCATGTTTAGTAACTCTTGCTTTGCATTAATTTGATTAATTTTCATGATATTGTCTGTCATCGTGCTTATGTTTGTTTTGAGCTTGCAAGTACATTCAATGTATTGACCTGGCGTGTCATGCCAGCTTTCAGACAAGTCGATTCGCATCAGAGCGCATCTCGCGTCTAGGCCGTGTCCACATCGGTGTCCCTGTGCTATGGAGTTCCAGCTCGTCGTTCTTCCGCTGCCGCGTAGTTCGTGTGATCGAGGCCCTTGTCATGTTCATTAAATAATGTACATATTGTTCAGCAGCATTATGCGTGCCGCTTGGCCTCGTATCTTGATGTAATATCAGACTTATGTAATCCGCTAGCGTCGATAAAGCAGTTGTTTCTGTACCAACTTGTTGTGTGTTGCCAGAAGACTTGATCTCTGGGCTGGTAATGCAGGGTGAACCGGTTGCTCTGAGCTAGGGTGCCACATGCACCTACTTGTCCATATATTCTAGTTGGCTATGCATTTCTTTCTTTTGTCCTAGTCCTTGTTTTGTTTGTCCTAGTTGCACAAGTTATCATACTCAGCTGGCTGCCTTTAGTTAACTGCTTTTCTGCCTAGTTATTTCTTGCCTTAGTGAAACTAGTTGGCTTATATGCTGTCCAGTTGCACAAGGTTGACTGTCCAGTTGGTTGCATCACTGTAGTAGTTGGTTGTCCACATGTTCTACAGTTTTTGCACCGGGTGTCTTGCTTATGCATAGAGGTCTGCAGATCAAAGCAACCTTTTATGTTTTCTCCAGTTTGTTTGCGCATCTTCTAACTGTGTTTTCTTTTCCTGTATTTCCCCCATAGGCTAAAAATGGTTATAATAGGAGGAGATGCGGATGGCAATGAAGAAGATGTATTTTTTCACTTTTTCTGTGTCTTTGAGTTATTTTCAACTTATGCATGTATGCTTATGTCCTTTTTTCATGTTTTTTTGGTTGCTTAATTAGGCTTCTGGAAGTCAGTCCCTTCGCCGGAACTCGAAGCGTGCTGCTAATCGCCAGTCATGCTCTGCGCGTAGTGTTCAGCAGGGAGAGGAAGTTGAGGTAAGTGGCATGCTGATGACACAAGCACCTTATTTTGGTTTTGTTTGGGTCATATAATATTTTTTTGTTTTTTCCCATGCCCATGTTCCATGTTTTTTATTTTCTTAGGATGTTGATCAGTTTTGGGTTGTAAAGAGGACTAGATGTGCAGCAGTTGCAAGGGGATCTGAGTCATCTACTAAGGTAAGTAAATCCTTGAATACAAGTGTTTCTTGCTTTTTAGACGCTGATGAAATTATGCAACCGTTGGCACCACTATTTTGTTTTAGTTGCTCAATAACCATCTTGTAGTTGACATCACTGGTCATCTTGATCTAACTATAGTTTTCCTAGAAGTTGACATGAGTTGGCATCTTGTAGTTGACATCACTGGTCACCATTTGTGCAGGCAGCAGTTGCTGGAGGAGTTGCCTCATCTTCCGCAGCAGATGCTGAGGTATGTGGGGTTTTAATGTGTTTATAAGCTATTGAGCAGTTCCTTGCAAACCTTTTTTTCTTAGTTGCTGTTATCTTCTTGCAATATCATGCTTATCGTTCCACATCCCCTAGAACTTTTTGTAGTTGTTAGGTCTAGTATATTTTCTTAGTTTTTTTTGCAGGTTGCACACTAGTAGTCTTCAGTTGTCATCATGAGCTTTCATTGTTGCACAAGAACATCATATTAGTTGGCACGATCCATTTTATGTTTATATAGTTTTTGCAATACTGATCCAAATGATGATTGCTAGTTCTTTTTCAGTATGGTTTTTTGTCTTGCGTTTAATGTTTTTATTTTTCATCAACAGGTCAGCGGTGAAGGAGTTGAGGTGGGTGCTGGGGAAGATGTGGAGCGACCATCACAAGCGGGCAGGATAAGGGCATCACCAGGGCGGTTTGCAAAGTTCAACAGCTCGCTATCCCCACCGCAGAAGTCTGAGTTAGTTTCAAGGTTGTTTGGGGGCCTGTTGAACTTATCAGAGACACTTCCAGCGGACCTCACTAAATTCCTGGTGCAGTCCTTCCAGCCAAAGAGCTCTAAAATGGTGTTCCCAGGCAGGGGAAGGATCTGTGTCGATGCTGACAGTCTTCACAGGGTATTTGATCTCCCAAATAAGGGTCAAAAAGTCAGATACATAGTTGACAAGGATGCAACTAGGAGATTCAAAGAGGCTTTCAACATAACTGGAAATTCTCATCCCCAGATCAGTACATGGTGCAAGATGATTAAGGATATGGCGGGAAGAACGGATGACACATTCTTTATGGCTTGACTTGCGGTTGCATTCAACACTTTTCTAGCACCAACCACGGCCCTGAAGCTGAGCCCAAAGTGCTACAGACTTGTGCTAGATCGTGAAATGCTCAGAACACAAACATCTGCCTCTTTGTAGCAGAACACATAAATGAAGCTTTCCGGAACATGGACCAGGAGAAGCAAACCGTTTGCTGCTGTTTGTATCACTTGATGGTGAGTGAAAACTAGCACTTCCATGTGTTTTTTTCTATGTGCAGTTATAGTTTCTGAAATACTCCTCATAATAACTGAAGTTGGGTTTCCTTTTTTGGTTCTACGGTAGATCCTATATCTTGACGCGCTCGTTCATGATATCCCAGTAAGCAACTACACGATACAAGCAAATGCATGGGGCAGCAGCCTAATTGCCAAGGTGATCAATAAGGACTCGATCTCTCCTAGTGCGTTTGGCAAATTACAAGAGTTCTTTTTGTTTTTTTCAACAGTGTCTCTTTTTATGTTCTATTCATGTATGCTCAGTTTTTAATTACTTGGTAGATGCACATAAGCTTTTGAGATCAGCTTTCGACACTTTTTGGTAGTTGCACAAAAACTGTGATCAGTTGGCACAATAATGCCTGTAGTTTCACAGCTTGTAGCTTTAGCTTTAGCTTTGGCATCTGCACATATGTTCATTTTTAATTGGCACATCATCTGTTTTAAGTTGCACGGTTTTACTTATCTTGTTGCACAGATGTGTGACATCAGTTGGCAGAAACATTTTTAGTTGTCATGTGGGTTGCATAGTTTTTTTGGTTTGTGCAGTTACATATATGTAGAATCCAACTGTCTACCCAGCATCTTGTTGTAGTTGCACAGGTTACAAGGTTTGGTTTTCGTTCAACACAAAATCTGTTTGATAACCTTGTTCTTTTCTTTTTGTCTTTTTTACATCCACTGGTACGTGTCGGTCCTATACAAACAGTTTTTAACCCCTTTCCGCGACGGCATTTGGAACCGTCGCCTAGTGAGTGTGGGAGATAGGGGGTCCTTCCCACACAGCCCAGAAACCGTCGGGGATATGCCCTCCTGGCACACATGCTCGGAAAAATGAGGTCGTGTGCGAACGCCGAGCGCTCAAATACGGAAATACGTATAGTAGAGCTTAAAATACAATTGTATGGCAAAATTGTTTCCGGTCGCAAGTACATCCCACACAGTCAGTCCTCGCTAAACGTTTCCGTTAGTATGTACATCCCACTGTCACATCCCTAGTTCTGGTATGGTGTAGGTTTGCTTTGTGCATCATGTTAAGTTTCAAATGAAATGGAAATGGGGATGTTTCAAACCCTAGCACCAAAGCAAATTCAAATAGGTTCAAATTAAAAATGGAATTTCAGTGAACCCAAAATGCTTTTCAAAAATGTTCATGGTCTTTGGAAAATGTTGGAAACAACAACCAGAGGTGATGCACATTTTTGCTAAACATTTTGGATTTTTGAATGAACCCATATGTATTTGAATTGTAGCTGTTTAAAATAATATAAATATTTTAAAGGCTCCAAAAATGTTGGAATTTGGTGAGGGCCTCTGGTATATTATAACTAGTGGTCATAAGGAATCCCAACATTTTTAGAATTGTTCTAGTATTTATTTTAAATCAAAAACAAATGTCAGAAATAGAAAAGAAAACAAAAAAGGGGAAAACACTTACCTGAGGCCTGGCACTGTGCGGCCCAGCTGGCCGGCCCTGCCAGCTGGCCCTGCCAGTCACCCTCAACCTCCCACCAGGAGGATGAGAGGCGTGTGGCCGACGCACGCCGGCGCGCGCCCGGCCACCTCCTGCTTGTCGCCTCCCTCTGGACGTCCCTGGAGACGCCATGCAGCCTCCCCGACCCCCTCTCACTCTCCCTCGTCCCCGTTTCCTCCTCTGTCACCCTCTCTCGCGATGGCCGAAGCGCTGTCGTCGCCGCCGACAAGCACCACCGCGGCCACTGCCTCCCCCTCGCCCCCTGGACATGCCCTTTAGCTCCGCGCTGCCGTCCTCAACCTCCACGCCGAGCCAGGCTTCGCCGGAGGCCCTGCAATGCCATCCCCGGCGTCTTCTTCAACATCGGTGCCCGGAGACCCTCGCCGTCGATTTTCTACCCACCGGCCGTCCCCGCGCCTGCCGAGCCCTCCGTTAGCCTCGCTGTGAGCTCCTCTGCTTATCCTGTCTCTCCCCCGTGCTCTATTTCCCTCTCTGGCCCCGTGCTCTATTTCCCTCTCTGGCCACCGTTCCGCCTGAGCTCCTCGCCGTCGTGGCCATAGGCCGTGTTCGTTGCTCCTACACACATGGACGTGCTCCAGACCTCGCCAGGAACCCAACCCGCACCCCAACTCTCTCTCTCGAGCGCTGCAGCTGCATCCCCGCACCTGGCCGAACTCCGGCCGCCGCACTCGTCGTCACCGGCGCCACTCCGGCCGCTCCTCGGTCGCGCCACCACCATGGCTGGATGCGGACGAGCGTCCGCATCCCGTAGCTGCACTCCGCGCGCCAAATGGCTCCCTGTGGGCAAAACCCGCAGCGCACCGCCGCGCCTGGCCTCGCTGGCATCGAGCCGCCGGCAGTTTTGCCCGGTTGACCAGGGGATTTGACGTCCCCTGGGTCTATGACATGCGGGCCCCGCCCGGTTAGTTAGTCTAGTTTAGGTTTAACACTAATTAGTTTAACCTAGGTTAGTGCTAATTAAAATAGGTTAGTTTAGTTAGTCACAGACCAGTGGGTCCCACTGGTCAGGTTTGACCTGGGTCAACCTAGTTGACCTGCTGACGCAGTGCTGACCTCAAGCTGACGCAATAATTGATTTCTAGAATTATTTTCACTCAGGAAATTCAAGAATATTGCTTAAACTTCAAAAATTCATAATAATTTAACCGTAGCTCAGAATGAAATGAATTATATATGAAAAATTATCAGAAAAATGCAAGGAATCCATTTATGCCAGTTACATGCATGAAAAACCAACTTATACATGCTGTATAAGTGAAAACATAATATGGGCATTTTAAATGCTTCATTTTGAATTGCATTTGAATCTTTGATTCAAATGGGCTTCAACCAACTTGGTAGCATCTTGCATTAGCCCAAACACTAGCATTTGCACATGTCATGTCCATGCATCATTTTGTTGCATTTGTTTGTGTGTTGATCGCCGGCACCGTTTCTTCTTGATAGGTTCCACTCCGGAAGGTGTTCCCGAGTACCTGTCAGAGGAGTCGTACCCCTTCATCGTACTCAGGCAAGCAACCCCCCTTGAGCATTTCGATAAATCCCACTCTCTCGCTCCTACTCCTTATACTGCATTAGGACAACAACGATTCAAACTGCTACTTTCTGCTGCGGTAGTTGAACCCATTCCTCTGCATGAGCTGTCATTGCCACAGTAAATAGTTGAAACCCACTAGCATGAGTAGGAGTTGCTTGAGCCTTGATATGCCTACCCATCCATGCTTGTTTTCTTTATGCCAGCTATGCTTAGAGTTGTGTCAGGTCTGATTCATCAGGAATGAATCGGAGTGGTGAACATGTCCTACCGATAAAGGCTAAGTGTGTGAACACGTTTTGGTAATGGAAGCGATGAGAGGCCATCTAGGAGTACATGGTGGGTTGTCTCATTGGAACCGTCCCTAAGCACTGAGTTCTGTGTATGTTATCCAAGTCCAGTTACTACCACACATTGGGTTCTGGTTATCCGGCCCCTCTCGGCTTATTAATCCACTTGATCTCTGTCTAGGAGTTGCAACTAGTTTCTGGCATTTGTAGGTAGTGCTACTTGTCTACCAGGTGGTGTACGACGGGACGGGCTTGGGACAGACTAGGCACCGTGGCACGGTGTACCAAGTGGCACCCGGATGGTGGGCTTCGGAACCTTGCACACATCGTTTGGGGCCGTACTGGAGACTTCGGCCGGAACTCCTTGCGGATGGAACTCAAATAGGCGATAAGCCTAGACGAGAGACTTGTGTGGTTAGTCAGGTCATGGCCGACACCCTCGCCTGGCTTCCGCTTGAAGGTTGCCGAGGTACATGACGTGTACATGGCGATAAGTGGCGAGAGCGTGTGTGAAGAAGTACACCCCTGCAGGGTCAACATTATCTATTCGAATAGCCGTTTTCCTCGGATATGGAAACTTGGAGGACTTATGTAGTACATAGACAACTTGAAGTGGATACTCTAAAATCCGCAAGATAAGCGTGAGTGCTATGGATGGCCTTCTCGTAGGGAGACGTGAACGGACCCATGGTGGAGTATTGATATGGTGAATATGTGGACTCATGTGCGTCTTCTCACCTCAAAGAAGTTTCTGATACTCGTAGTATAGGTTAGCCACTGAGTCAAAGCTGGCTTGCTGCTGTTAACTCCACCACCCCCCTTGTTGATAATGTTGCATATGTAGATAGTTCTGATGTAAGACTTGCTGAGTACCTTCGTACTCACGTTTGCTTATTTATGTTTTGCAGTTGGTTACACTAGTGACTTCGACGAGTAGCTTGTATCCCAGCTACGATCTTGTACCCTTGGGAGGGTCGTGTTTAGTCAGGCTTCTTAGTCTTTTCCTTTTGCAGTTGTCTGTACTCAGACATGTAATGCTTCCGTTGCTTGTATGCTCTGAATGATGGGTCATGAGACCCCTGTTTGTATTGAATGCTATGTGGCTCTTCTGGGCCTTTATCTATATGAGTTTGAGTTATGTTGTGATGCCATGTTGTACAGCACATACTTGCATGTTATGCGTACGTGTAATGTGTATTGCTATGTGTGGGATCTGACAACCTAGTTGTTTATCCCTGGTAGCCTCTCTTATGGGGAAATGTAGTCTCGTGCTTCCATGAGCCATAGTAGTCCGCTACAGCCTGGTTCACCAGAGTCCTGCTAGCCCAGCACTACTACTCCGGAACCCTTGACTGGCCGGCATGTGATTCACTTCGTTCCTGTGTATGTCCCTTCGGGGAAATGTCACGCGGTGACATCTGGAGTCCTGCCTAGCCTGCTACAGCACGGGTTCCCGGAGTCCTTTTAGCCCAGTGCTACAGCCTGGATTCATACGCTGTTGACCGACATGCTCGAGGTTGATTCATGTATGCATGTCCCTGTAAGTTAGGGCCACTTTGGGTTCACGACTAGTCATGTCGGCCCGGGTTCTCTGTCATATGGATGCTAGCGACACTATCATATACGTGAGCCAAAAGGCGCAAACGGTCCCGGGCCAGGTAAGGTGGCACCCGTGGGAATACCGTGCGTGAGGCCGCAAAGTGATATGAAGTGTTACATGCTAGATCGGTGTGACTTAGGATCGGGGTCCCGACAGTGTTGGTATCAGAGCCTGACTGACTGTAGGATTACCAAGCCAAACGGGTCGAAGTTGAGTCTAGAAATGCTTTAGTTATACAAGGGAATTGATTGTGGAAGGGAATGTAAGGCTCTTTTTACTCCTTTACCTCTTGTCATTCTTTCTGAGTCAGCCTCTTCTTTTCTATGAGGGTTAAGGCCTAGGCTTCTCCTCTATCTCTCAGGATGACGTGTTACTAAACCGTAAAGTCTTAGGATTGTTGGGTTGTGTCTCCATACTGTTCTACTACTTTTGTGTGTCATCAGTTTGACCCAGAACCTTGATATTATGATGCTGAGTGATTATGCTATTCCTTTGATGAATGTCTCAAAATCCCTTTTGAGCATTTACAGTTGTTGTGCTACCAAAATTGTCTTAGGATTTCAAGAGTTTCCAATGCTTTTGCATTACATTCCGCATCCTTATGTCGATGCTAATTCCATCCTTGTTTTCCTTGGTTTCTGTGCCAGGATGTCGTCTACTAACCGAGGTTCAGTTGCTCATAGCAAGAACCACGGAGATGATAGGGACGAGGATCCTCCTGACCAGCCTTTGATGGCAGAGTTCTTGCTAGCATCCGAGAGGAACAAGCGCGAGACTAACCGCTTGCTAGCACAGATTGAGCAGAATACCGCACATCAGCGTAAGAAGTTGGTTTCCATCACCAACTTCATTGGTCTGAAACCACCCACCTTCTGTCATTCCATTGAGCCACTCGATACAGATGACTGGCTCTGGAGCATCACTCACAAGTTGCATTCCACGAACGTGGCTGAAGGTGACAAGGTCACCTATGCTACCTATCACCTGGAAGGTCCTGCTAGTATTTGGTGGCAGAGCTATGAGGCTATGCTTCCAGCTGGCCAGATTCCTACCTGGAAGGATTTCACCGAGGCTTTTCATGAGCACCACATTCCTCAGGCTCTCATTGACCGCAAGAGGGAGGAGTTCTGTAGTTTTACCCAGGGTAAGTTGCCTGTTGATGCTTACAGTAGAGAGTTTGGAAACCTCGCCCGCTATGCTACAGAAGAAGTGTCCACAGATGCTAAGAAGCAGGCTAGGTTCCGGAAGGGTCTCAACCCTAAGTTGCATCATGATCTCCACTTGCATCATTGTGATATTTTCCAGGCTCTTGTGAACAAGGCCATTAATGCAGAGACAGCTCAGCTCACTTACGAGGAGTCTCGTAAGCACAACCGTGATTTGGGTTCTTCCTTCCGCTCTGGCTCTCAGAAGCGACGGATTTGGATTCCGAACTCAGCTCTTCCACCTGGATATGCACCAAGGCCATCCGATGTGGCGCCTCGCCCAGCTCAGCAATGTGCTCCACCCAGGCCTATTAGTGGACCACTTGCCAATGTAGGACCACGTCCTACCTCAGGAACTTGCTTCACCTGCGGAGAACTAGGACACTACGCACGGGACTGCCCTCAGTGCAGTTATACTCCACCCCAGTCTGAGAGGTCTGTTGGTCGTGAAAAGCCATCAGGCAAGATGATCAGTACCAAGCCAGCCACCACCGAACGAGCATGTGTGCACCACGTCTCAGCTACAGAAGCTCAAGATGATCCCGACGTCATACTGGGTATGCTTCTTGTCAATTGTCACCCAGCTTCAGTTCTGTTCGATACTAGAGCGTCTCACTCCTTCATATCCGAAGGTTATGCTCGGTTGCATGACATGTCATTTTGTGATATGCCAACTCCACTAATAATCCAGACTCCTGGTTCCAAATGGCAAACCTCCAAGGTAAGCCATGGTAATGAAATCCTTGTTGACAGACTGGTATTCCTTGCTTCTTTGATATCTCTCAAGTCTTCAGATATTAACATCATCTTGGGCATGGACTGGATGACAACTCATCATACCAAGATCGATTGTTACACCAGATCTATTCAACTTACACATCCATCTGGCAAAATAGTCACTGTCTCCACTAGAGTTGCAAGGCGTCAACTCTATTATCTTAATGCCAGCCCTCTTCCAGACCTTGCAGATATTCCGGTAGTCCGTGACTTCCCGGATGTCTTTCCAGAAGAACTGCCAGGTGTCCCACCTGACAGAGATGTAGAGTTTGTCATAGAACTTATCCCAGGAACTGTTCCAATCTCTAGGAGACCATACAAGATGGCACCTTTGGAGTTAGCCGAGCTTAAGAAACAGCTTGATGAGTCCTTGAAAAAGGGTTTCATCCGTCCCAGTTCTTCTCCTTGGGCTTGTCCTGTCCTCTTCGTCAAGAAGAAGGATGGTATGGATCAGATGGTTGTAGATTATCGTCCCGTTAATGTGGTCACGATAAAGAACAAGTATCCTCTCCCCAGGATCAATGACCTGTATGATCAGCTCGCTGGATCCTCAGTCTTTTCCAAGATGGATTTGAGGTTAGGCTACCACCAAATCAAGATCAGAAATGGGAACATCCCCAAAACGGCCTTTTTCACTCGTTATGGTCAATACGAGTACACCATGATGTCTTTCGGCCTAACCAATGCTCCAGCTACTTTCTCCCGCTTGATGAACTTGATCTTTATGGAGTACTTAGGTAAGTTCGTCGTGGTTTACCTCGATCATATTCTTATTTACTCGAATAAAGAGGAAGAGCATGCCAAACATCTTAGACTTGTGTTAGAAAAACTCAGAGAGCACCGCCTTTATGCCAAGTTCTCCAAGTGTGAGCTTTGGTTGCCAGAAGTGATCTATCTGGGCCACGTGATCTCTGGTAAGGGCATTGCTATCAATCCCAAGAGAGTTAAAGCCGTTCTCGATTGGACTCCACCCGAAATGGTCAAACAAGTTAGGAGTTTCCTTGGTCTAGTCAGTTATTGTCGCCGCTTCGTTGAAAACTTCTCCAAAGTGGCCAAACCCCTCACGGAACTTCTCAAGAAAGATAAAAGGTTTGAGTGGACCCCACAGTGTGAGCACAGTTTTCAGGAACTGAAAAGACGCCTGACTTCTGCGCCCATACTCGTGCCACCGGATTTCACTAAAGACTTTGTTATCTATTGCGACGCTTCGCGTCAAGGACTAGGTTGCATTCTTATGCAGGATCGTCATGTGATTGCCTATGCATCTCGACAGTTGCATCCCCATAAGAAAAATTATCCTACACATGATCTAGAGCTTGCAGCCGTAGTCTATGCACTTAAGACTTGGCGACATTACCTTCTTGGTAACCGTTGAGAAATCTACACTGACCATCAGAGTCTCAAGTATATCTTCACCCAACCGGATCTGAATCTCAGACAAAGACGTTGGTTGGAGTTGATCTCGGATTACGACTTAGGAATCACCTACACCCCAGGCAAAGCCAATGTCATGGCTGATGCTCTAAGTCGTAAATCCTATTGCAACAACCTCATGTTGCAACAATGTCAACCACCCCTCCATGAGGAATTCTGTAGGCTTAACCTTCACATAGCTCCTCATGGTTCCCTTTCTACCTTGGTGGCGAAACCTACCCTTACAGATCAGATCATAGAGGCTCACAAGCATGATACGGGAATCTCCCGGATCAAGAAAAATATTTCCAAGGGAGTTGTTGGCTGTTTCTCTATGGATGAACGAGGTGTTGTTTACTTCGGAAACCGTTTGGTGGTTCCCAAATGTCAACAGATGCAGCAACTGATCCTTAAGGAGGCCCATGAATCTCCTCTCACGATTCATCCCGGTAGTACCAAGATGTATCAGGACCTACGCCATAGGTTCTTATGGACTAGGATGAAGAGAGAAATCGCTCAGTATATTGCCAACTGTGAAGTTTGTCGTTGCGTTAAGGCAGAGCATCAAAGACCCGCTGGCACCCTTCAACCTTTAGCTATTCCCGAGTGGAAATGGGACAAAGTTTGTATGGACTTCATCACCGGCTTTCCCAGGACCAAGAAAGGAAATAATGCTATCTTCGTAGTCATTGATCGTCTCTCCAAAGTGGCTCACTTCCTACTTGTTCAAGAAAGTATCACTGCTAGTCAGCTCGCTGACTTATATATCTCCCAAATAGTGTCACTCCATGGTGTCCCACTAGAGATCAATTCAGACCGTGGTAGTCTTTTCACCTCTCATTTCTGGGAAAGTTTCCAGAATGCCATGGGAACCCATCTTTCCTTCAGTACTGCTTTCCACCCTCAGTCAAGTGGTCAGGTGGAAAGAGTCAACCAAATTCTCGAAGACATGCTTAGAGCTTGTGTTATCTCATTCGGTATGGATTGGGAGAAGTGTATTCCTTTCGCCGAGTTTGCTTATAACAATAGCTATCAATCCCGTCTTAGGAAAGCACCCTTCAAGATACTGTATGGACGAAGATGTCGAACACCCTTGAACTGGTCAGAAACCGGTGAAAGACAATTCTTTAGGCCGGATATGATCCAGGAGGCAGAAGAGCAAGTTCACATCATTCGTGAGAATTTGAAAACAGCCCAATCTCGTCAAAAGAGCCAGTATGACTGTCATCATAAGGAAGTGGCTTATGAAGTTGGCGACAAGGCTTACCTTCGGGTTACTCCTTTGAAGGGTACCCATCGTTTCGGTATCAAGGGCAAGTTGGCTCCTCGTTACATCGATCCTTTTCGCATTCCCGCTAAACGAGGAGAGGTTGCCTACCAATTGGAACTACCCCCACATCTTTCTCGAGTTCATGATGTCTTCCACGTCTCTCAACTCAGGCGTTGCTTCTCGGATCCCATCCGCGGAGTGGGCCACGAAACGCTTGATCTCCAAAATAACCTCACTTATCGAGAGTACCCCATTCGCATTCTGGATCAAGCAGAGCATGTCACTCGACGTCATAACATCAAGTTTCTCAAGGTTCAGTGGTCTCATCATGCCGAGAGAGAAGCTACTTGGGAGCAAGAATATCGTCTTCGACTTGAGTACCCCGCTTTCTTTCCGCCAACTCCTGAATCTCGGGACGAGATTCTTCCGAGTGGGGGCGAGTTGTCACATCCCTAGTTCTGGTATGATGTAGGTTTGCTTTGTGCATCATGTTAAGTTTCAAATGAAATTGAAATGTGGATGTTTCAAACCCTAGCACCAAAGCAAATTCAAATAGGTTCAAATTAAAAATGGAATTTCAATGAACCCAAAATGCTTTTCAAAAATGTTCATGGTCTTTGGAAAATGTTGGAAACAACAACCAGAGGTGATGCACATTTTTGCTAAACATTTTGGATTTTTGAATGAACCCATATGTATTTGAATTGGAACTGTTTAAAATAATATAAATATTTTAAAGGCTCCAAAAATGTTGGAATTTGGTGAGGGCCTCTGGTATATTATAACTAGTGGTCATAAGGAATCCCAACATTTTTAGAATAGTTCTAGTATTTATTTTAAATCAAAAACAAATGTCAGAAATAGAAAAGAAAACAAAAAAGGGGGAAAACTCTTACCTAAGGCCTGGCACTGTGCGGCCCAGCTGGCCCTGCCAGTCACCCTCAACCTCCCGCCAGGAGGATGAGAGGTGCTTGGCCGATGCACGCTGGCGCACGCCCGGCCACCTCCTGCTTGCCGCCTCCCTCTGGACGTCCCTGGAGACGCCACGCAGCCTCCCCGACCCCCTCTCACTCTCCATCGTCCCCGTCACCTCCTCTGTCACCCTCTCCCGCGACGGCCGAAGCGCTGCCATCACCGCCGACAAGCACCACCGCGGCCACTGCCTCCCCCTCGCCCCCTGGACATGCCCTTTAGCTCCGCGCTGCCGTCCTCAACCTCCACGCCAAGCCAGGTTTCGCCGGAGGCCCTGCAACACCGTCCCCGACGTCTTCTTCAACTTCGGTGCCCGGAGACCCTCGCCGTCAATTTTCTGCCCACCGGCCGTCCCCGCGCCTGCCGAGCCCTCCGTTAGCCTCGCTGTGAGCTCCTTTGCTTATCCCCTCTCTTCCCGTGCTCTATTTACCTCTCTGGCTACCGTTCCGTCGGCGACCGATTCGCGCCGCCGCCTGAGCTCCTCGCCGCCGTAGCCAGAGGTCGTGTTCGTCGCTCCTACGCACATGGACGTGCTCCAGACCTCGCTAAGAACCCAACCCGCACCCAAACTCGCTCTCTCGAGCGCTGCAGCTGCGTCCCCGCACCTGACCGAACTCCGGCCGCCGCACTCATCGTCGTCGGCGCCACTCTGGCCGCTCCTCGGCCGCACCACCACCACGGCTGGATGCGGACGAGCGTCCGCATCCCGTAGCTGCACTCCGCGCGCCAAATGGCTCCTTGTGGGCAAAACCCACTGTCGGTGTCAAAACCGGCGGATCTCGGGTAGGGGTCCCGAACTGTGCGTCTAGGCCGGATGGTAACAGGAGGCAAGGAACACGATGTTTTACCCAGGTTCGGGCCCTCTTGATGGAGGTAAAACCCTACGTCCTGCTTGATTAATATTGATGATATGGGTAGTACAAGAGTAGATCTACCACGAGATCAAGGAGGCTAAACCCTAGAAGCTAGCCTATGGTATGATTGTTGTATGATGAAGTTGTCCTATGGACTAAAACCCTCCGGTTTATATAGACACCGGAGAGGGTTAGGGTTACACAAAGTCGGTTACAATGGTAGGAGATCTTGAATATCCGCATCGCCAAGCTTGCCTTCCACGCCAAGGAAAGTCCCATCCGGACACGGGACGAAGTCTTCAATCTTGTATCTTCATAGTCCTGGAGTCCGGCTGAAGGTATAGTCCGGCTACCCGAACACCCCCTAATCCAGGACTCCCTCACCCGCAGCGCACCGCCGCGCTTGGCCTCGCCAGCGTGGAGCCGCCGGCAGTTTTGCCCGGTTGACCAGGGGATTTGACCTTTCCTGGGTCTATGACATGCGGGCCCCGCACGGTTAGTTAGTCTAGTTTAGGTCTAACACTAATTAGTTTAACCTAGGTTAGTGCTAATTAAACTAGGTTAGTTTAGTTAGTCACTGACCAATGGGTCCCACTGGTCAGGTTTGACCTGGGTCAACCCAGTTGACCTGCTGACACAGTGCTGACCTCAAGCTGACGCAATAATTGATTTCTGGAATTATTTGAACTCGGGAAATTCCATAATATTGCTTAAACTTCAAAAATTCATAATAATTCAACCGTAGCTCAGAATGAAATAAATTATATATGAAAAATTATCAAAAAATGCAAGGAATCCATTTATGCCAGTTACATGCATGAAAAACCAACTTATACATGCTGTATAAGTGAAAAAATAATATGGGCATTTTAAATGCTTCATTTTGAATTGCATTTGAATCTTTGATTCAAATGGGTTTCAACCAACTTGGTAGCATCTTGCATTAGCCCAAACACTAGCATTTGCACATGTCATGTTCATGCATCATTTTGTTGCATTTGTTTGTGTGTTGATCGCCGGCACCGTTTCTTCTTGATAGGTTCCACTCTGGAAGGTGTTCCTGAGTACCTGTCAGAGGAGCCGTACCCCTTCGTCGTACCCAGGCAAGCAACCCCCCCTTGAGCATTTAGATAAATCCCACTCTCTCGCTCATGCTACTTATACTGCATTAGGACAACAACGATTCAAACTGCTACTTTCTGCTGCGGTAGTTGAACCCATTCCTCTGCATGACCTGTCATTGCCACTGTAAATAGTTGAAACCCACTAGCATGAGTAGGAGTTACTTGAGCCTTGATGTGCCTACTCATCCATGCTTGTTTTCTTTATGCCAACTATGCTTAGAGTTGTGTCAGGTCTGATTCATCGGGAATGAATCGGAATGGTGAACATGTCCTACCGATAAAGGCTAAGTGTGTGAACACGTTTTGGTAATGGTAGCGATGAGAGGCCATCTAGGAGTACATGGTGGGTTGTCTCATTGGAACCGTCCCTAAGCACTGAGTTCTGTGTATGTTATCCAAGTCCAGTTACTACCACACATTGGGTTCCGGTTATCCGGCCCCTCTCGGCTTATTAATCCACTTGATGTCTGTCCAGGAGTTGCAACTAGTTTCTGGCATTTGTAGGTAGTGGTACTTGTCTACCAGGTGTTGTCCGACGGGATGGGCTTGGGACATACTAGGCACCATGGCACGGTGTACCATGTGGCACCCGGATGGTGGGCTTGGGAACCCTGCACACATCGTTTGGGGCCGTACTGGAGACTTCGACCGGAGCTCCTTGCGGATGGAACTCGAATAGGCGCTAAACCTGGACGAGAGACTTGTGTGGTTAGTCAGGTCGTGGCCGACACCCTCGCCCGACTTCCGCTTGAAGGTTGCCAAGGTACATAATGTGTACAAGGCGATAAGTGGCGAGAGCATGTGTGAAGAAGTACACCCCTGCAGGGTCAACATTATCTATTCGAATAGTCGTTTTCCTCGGATATGGAAACTTGGACGACTTATGTAGTACATAGACAACTTGAAGTGGATACTCTAAAATCCGGAAGATAAGCGTGAGTGCTATGGATGGCCTTCTCATAGGGAGACGGGAACGGATCCATAGTGGAGTATTGATATGGTGAATATGTGGACTCGTGTGCGTCTTCTCACCTCAAAGAAGTTTCTGATACTCGTAGTATAGGTTAGCCACTGAGTCAAAGCTGGCTTGCTGCTGTTAACTCCACCACCCCCCTTGTTGATAATGTTGCATATGTAGATAGTTCTGATGTAAGACTTGCTGAGTACCTTCGTACTCATGTTTGCTTATTTATGTTTTGTAGTTGGTTACACTAGTGACTTCGACGAGTAGCTTGTATCCCAGCTACGATCTTGTACCCTTGGGAGGGTCGTGTTTAGTCAGGCTTCTTAGTCTTTTCCTTTTGCAGTTGTCTGTACTCAGACATGTAATGCTTCCGTTGCTTGTATGCTCTGAATGATGGGTCATGAGACCCCTGTTTGTATTGAATGCTATGTGGCTCTTCTGGGCCTTTATCTATATGAGTTTGAGTTATGTTGTGATGCCATGTTGTACAGCACATACTTGCATGTTATGCGTACGTGTAACGTGTATTGCTATATGTGGGATCTGACAACCTAGTTGTTTATCCCTGGTAGCCTCTCTTATGGGGAAATGTAGTCTTGTGCTTCCATGAGCCAAAGTAGTCCGCTACAGCCCGGTTCACCGGAGTCCTGCTAGCCCAGCGCTACTGCTCCGGAACCCTTGACTGGCCGGCATGTGATTCACTTCATTCCTGTGTCTGTCCCTTCGGGGAAATGTCACGCGGTGACATCCGGAGTCCTGCCTAGCCTGCTACAGCGCGGGTTCCCGGAGTCCTGTTAGCCCAGTGCTGCAGCCCGGATTCATACGCTGTTGACCGACATGCTCGAGGTTGATTCATGTATGCCTGTCCCTGTAAGTTAGTGCCGCTTTGGGTTCACGACTAGCCATGTCAGCCCGGGTTCTCTGTCATATGGATGCTAGAGACACAATCATATACGTGAGCCAAAAGACGCAAACGGTCCCGGGCCAGGTAAGGTGGCACCCGTGGGAATACCGTGCGTGAGGCTGCAAAGTGATACGAAGTGTTACATGCTAGATCGATGTGACTTAGGATCGGGGTCCCGACAGCGTTGGTATCAGAGCCTGACTGACTGTAGGATTACCAAGCCAAACTAGTCGAAGTTGAGTCTAGAAATGCTTTAGTTATATAAGGGAATTGATTGTGGAAGGGAACGTAAGGCTCTTTTTACTCCTTTACCTCTTGTCATTCTTTCTGAGCCAGCCTCTTCTTTTCTACGAGGGTTAAGGCCTAGGCTTCTCCTCTATCTCTCAGGATGACGTGTTACTAAACCGTAAAGTCTTAGGATTGTTGGGTTGTGTCTCCATACAGTTCTACTACTTCTGTGTGTCATCAGTTTAACCCAGAACCTTGATATTATGATGCTGAGTGATTATGCTATTCCTTTGATGAATGTCTCAAAATCCCTTTTGAGCATTTATAGCCGTTGTGCTGCCAAAATTGTCTTAGGTTTTCAAGAGTTTCCAATGCTTTTGCATTACATTCCGCATCCTTATGTCGATGCTAATTCCATCCTTGTTTTCCTTGGTTTCTGTGGCAGGATGTCGTCTGCTAACCGAGGTTCAGTTGCTCATAGCAAGAACCACGGAGATGATAGGGACGAGGATCCTCCTGATAAGCCTTTGATGGCAGAGTTCTTGCTAGCATCCGAGAGGAACAAGCGTGAGACTAACCGCTTGCTAGCACAGATTGAGCAGAATACCGCACATTAGCGTAAGAAGTTGGTTTCCATCACTGACTTCATTGGTCTGAAACCACCCACCTTCCATCATTCCATTGAGCCACTCGATGCAGATGACTGGCTCGGGAGCATCACTCACAAGTTGCATTCCGCGAACATGGCTGAAGGTGACAAGGTCACCTATGCTACCTATCACCTGGAAGGTCCTGCTAGTATTTGGTGGCAGAGCTATGAGGCTATGCTTCCAGCTGGCCAGATTCCTACCTGGAAGGATTTCACCGAGGCTTTTCATGAGCACCACATTCCTCAGGCTCTCATTAACCGCAAGAGGGAGGAGTTCTGTAGTTTTACCCAGGGTACGATGCCTGTTGATGCTTACAGTAGAGAGTTTGGAAACCTCGCCCGCTATGCTACAGAAGAAGTGTCCACGGATGCTAAGAAGCAGGCTAGGTTCCGAAAGGTCTCAACCCTAAGTTGCATCGTGATCTCCACTTGCATCATTGTGATATTTTCCAGGCTCTTGTGAACAAGGCCATTAATACAGAGACAACTCAGCTCACTTACGAGGAGTCTCGTAAGCACAACCTTGATCTGGGTTCTTCCTTCCGCTCTGGCTCTCAGAAGCGACGGATTTGGATTCCGAACTCAGCTCTTCCACCTGGATATGCACCAAGGCCATCCGATGTGGCGCCTCACCCAGCTCAGCAACGTGCTCCACCCAGGCCTATTAGTGGACCACTTGCCAATGTAGGACCACATCCTACCTCAGGAACTTGCTTCACCTGCGGAGAACCAGGACACTACGCACGTGACTGCCCTCAGTCCAGTTATACTCCACCCCAGTCTGAGAGGTCTGTTGGTCGTGAAAAGCCATCAGGCAAGATGATCAGTACCAAGCCAGCCACCATTGAACGAGCATGTGTGCACCACGTCTCAGCTACAAAAGCTCAAGATGATCCCGATGTCATACTGGGTACGCTTCTTGTCAATTGTCACCCAGCTTCAGTTCTGTTTGATACTGGAGCGTCTCACTCCTTCATATCCGAAGGTTATGCTTGGTTGCATGACATATCGTTTTGTGATATGCCAACTCCACTAATAATCCAGACTCCTGGTTCCAAATGGCAAACCTCCAAGGTAAGCCATGGTATTGAAATCCTTGTTGACAGACTGATATTCCTTGCTTCTTTGATATCTCTCAAGTCTTCAGATAATAACATCATCTTGGGCATGGACTGGATGACAGCTCATCATGCCAAGATCGATTGTTACACTAGATATGTTCAACATACACATCCATCTGGCAAAATAGTCACTGTCTCCACTAGAGTTGCAAGGCGTCAACTCTATTCTCTTAATGCCAGCCCTCTTCCAGACCTTGCAGATATTCCGGTAGTCCGTGACTTCCCGGATGTCTTTCCAGAAGAACTGCTAGGTGTCCCACCTGACAGAGATGTAAAGTTTGTCATAGAACTTATCCCAGGAACTGTTCCAATCTCTAGGAGACCATACAAGATGGCACCTTTGGAGTTAGCCGAGCTTAAGAAACAGCTTGATGAGTCCTTGAAAAAGGGTTTCATCTGTCCCAGTTCTTCTCCTTGGGCTTGTCCTATCCTCTTCGTCAAGAAGAAGGATGGTACGGATCGGATGGTTGTAGATTATCGTCCCGTTAATGTGGTCACGATAAAGAACAAGTATCCGCTCCCCAGGATCAATGACCTGTATGATCAACTCGCTGGATCCTCAGTCTTTTCCTAGATGGATTTGAGGTTAGGCTACCACCAAATCAAGATCAGAAATGGGGACATCCCCAAAATGGCCTTTGTCACTCGTTATGGTCAATACGAGTACACCGTGATGTCTTTCGGCCTAACCAATGCTCCAGCTACTTTCTCCCGCTTGATGAACTCGATCTTTATGGAGTACTTAGATAGGTACATGAGTACTTTCTCCTACTTGCTCCAAGGAAAACGTTTCCGTTCATAGGTACATCACACACAATTTCCCCGTTAAATCGTTTGCGTTACTGAATGTATCACACACGGTCTGTAGAAGAAACTATGTGGCAAAGGTTGTCCATCACACACAGTTTTTATGTGGTAAACATTTGCGCAAGGTGGCCTAACGCAAACCGTTTTCAAGAGAAAGTCGTGTGTGATTGCTCATTGATCCAACACGGTTTATTCCTAGAAACTGTGTGTGTTGCCTGAGGTCATCGCCCACGGTATTTTTTCAACAACCGTTTGCAATAGCAAAACCCAATTAGTAGGCTAATTCGCCATTAGCAGCCCTATTTCCCTATTATTAATAATCCATTTATTAATCTAATTGGCATTCATATTAAGCACATAATATATTTCATTTCCATATTAAGGAAGCAGAATTTCATAATTGAAATACAACAGAGTACAACATGATATAGCTTGAGCACTCAGCTACCCCATTACACAACTGCACCAGCACCAAGTTTCACATGCAACATGTAGAACCTTTCAAAATTAGCATCATAGATAGTATATAGATACATGCATCTCATCTGGAAAACTGCTGAAGCGAAAGGCGAATATTGAGACTTCATTCATGTTGAAGGTCTTTGCAACTTTAGGCCAGTGCGTGTGGATGGTTGACCGTCCATCCTTCGTCCTCTTCAGGAAACACTTCAATATTGAACCGTGGGTGTTGTATGAAAACCTTCCTCACCTCCTGACCATAGAGGTGGGTTGAGAGGTAATCATCAATGAACTGCTTTGGAAAGGCCTGAAAACAAGGATGTGCATAAATATCTTCTCTATATTGGAAATGGGGCAAAGGAATAAAAAAGGCAAGGTATAATAGTTAGTACCATCTTGTACTGAACTGATGTCTTCTTCATTGTGCAGACAAAGATCTTGTTGTTTTTTGTCGCTAATTTCTTTATCCTAACAATCTTTCTGAGTTTCTTGATTTGATTGATATTCATGGACAACTCATTTCCCCATATGCAAAAGGGGTCAAACAGTGGGTCAAAACCTCTGATAGCAGGACCTACATGTGCAAGACCAAATTGTTAAAAACAAAAATATTATAATGGTTCCTGCAATTGCACAATAATGTGCTATTATACAACGGACCATGCACGTGCTAACCTCAATTGTAAACCTCAGTGCTTCCCATTGTTTCCCTACAACACATATAAGGTAGTTAGTCATCAGGTTAAGGGTTCACATGCTATCAGTAAAATATGTTGAGGAAAAATAAGCACATTGCAGATTCATCGGATTAATTCAAGCCACATGGAAAACCCATTTATCCAAACCAAGCATGGTTAAGAACTAGGAAATATAGCACTTGTATAAGTTTCTCATGTATTAAGTGCAACCAAATTCGATTTATTCCTCACATGCACAACAATACAAAATTCTACCCACGACAATTGGACATCGCATTGCAGAATTGAACCAGGCGGTTAACTAAACACCACAACAAATGAACCAACATTAACTGAGCACCACATTGCACAATATAACACACTCCTAATAGAAGATCAAACAGTTAACTACAACCAATTGTAGCAATTGTATTTGTTTCTCATGTATTTACTACAGCCAAATTCAATTTATTCCTCACATGGTATACAATAACATAATGCACCCACAACTATTGGACATCGCATTGCATAATTGAACCAAACAGTTAACTAAACACCACAACACAAATGAACCAAACGTTAACTGAGCACCACATTGCACAATGTATAACCAAACCAAGCATGCTTGACAACTTGGAAATATAGCAATTGTATTCGTTTCTCATGTATTTTGTAAAGATAAATTCGATTTATTTCTCACATGGAAGACAATACAAAATTGCAGCCTGAAGAATTGAACATCACATATGCAGAATTGAACCAAAGAGTTAACTGAAGATGACAACTAATTAAGAAGATAGCTAATAAGTGAGCACCAAATTGTACGACATATAGAACATATACACTAGAGCAATAGATTGCATGGTAAAATTAGATAGCACAATTCACTAGAATTTGTGAAGGAAAGTGTGACGCCCCCGATTTAATCGTACACTAATCATACACACAAACGTGTACGATCAAGATCAGGGACTCACAGGAAGATATCACAACACAACTCTACAAATAAAATAAGTCATACACGCATCATATTACAAGCCAGGGGCCTCAAGGGCTCGAATACAAGAGCTCGATCATAGACGAGTCAGCGGAAGCAACAATATCTGAGTACAGACATAAGTAAACAAGTTTGCCTTAAGAAGGCTAGCACAAACTGGGATACAAATCGAAAGAGGCGCATGCCTCCTGCCTGGGATCCTCCTAAACTACTCCTGGTCGTCGTCAGCGGGCTGCACGTAGTAGTAGGCACATCCAGTGTAGTAGGAGTCGTCGTCGACGGTGGCGTCTGGCTCCTGGACTCCATCATCTGGTCGCAGCAATCGGGTATAGGAAGGGGAAAAGGGGGAACAAAGCAACCATGAGTACTCATCCAAAGTACTCGCAAGCAAGGAGCTACACTACATATGTATGCATTGGTATCAAACGGAATAAGGGTATCATATGTGGACTGAACTGCAGAATGCCGGAATAAGAGGGGGATAGCTAGTCCTATCGAAGACTACACTTCTGGCCACCTCCATCTTGCAGCATGTAGAAGAGAGCAGAAGGTAAGTTCACCAAGTAGCATCGTGTAGCATAATCCTACCCGGCGATCCTCTCCTCGTCGCCCTGTAAGAGAGCGATCACCGGGTTGTATCTGGCACTTGGAAGTGTGTGTTTTATTAAGTAACCGGTTCTAGTTGTCATAAGGTCAAGGTACAACTCCAAGTCGTCCTGTTACTGAAGATCACGGCTATTCGAATAGATTAACTTCCCTGCAGGGGTGCACCACATTTCCCAACACGCTCGATCCCCTTTGTTCGAACACACTTTTCTGGGTCATGCCCGGCCTCGGAAGATCAACACGTCGCAGCCCTACCTAGGCACAACAGAGAGGTTAGCACGCCGGTCTCAATCCTATGGCGCAGGGGTCTGGGTCCATCGCCCATTGCACACCTGCATGTTGCGTACGCGGCCGGAAGCATACCTAGCCCCCTTAATACAAGCGCGAGCTTACGGTCCAATGCGGCGCGTGCCGCTCAGTCGCTGACGTCACGAAGGCTTCGGCTGATACCACGATGTCGAGTACCCATAACTGTCCCTGCATAGATGGTTAGTGCGTATAGGCCAGTGGCCAGACTCAGATCAAATACCAATATCTTGTTAAACGTGTTATCTTGAAATAACCGCGAACGCCGACCAGGGCCAGGCCCACCTCTCTCCTAGGTGGTCTCAACCTGCCCTGTCACTTCGCCACAAAGATCCACACAGAGGGCTGTTGGGAAAGTATGTCCTTCCAGCCCCCAATTCGTGAATCAACCGCGGGTACTCCTCGAGCCAACCCGACTTTAGTCATCACATGTATCATGTATAAAGTATATAGTATATACCCGTGATCACCTCCCGAGTGATCACGGCCCGATAGTATAGCATGGCAGATGGACAAGAATGTAGGGCCACTGATGATAAACTAGCATCCTATACTAAGCATTAGGATTGCAGGTAACGGTAACAACAGTAGTAGCAAGGACAGGCTATGCATCAAGATAGGATTAACGAAAAGCAGTAACATGCTACACTACTCTAATGCAAGAAGTAGATAAAAGAGTAGGCGATATCTGGTGATCAAAGGAGGGGGGCTTGCCTGGTTGTTCTGGCAAGAGAGAGGGGTCGTCAACACCGTAGTTGAACTGGGGGTCTCCGGCAGTCCCGGGGTCTACCGGAAAGAAGTATCAGAGAGGGAACACAATAAATAACAGAGCAATCAAGGTAACAAAAAGCAAGATGCGGCATTACGTTGTTCTAGGGGTGACCTGACGCGGTACTAAGTGATACCGGCAAAGGGGGGAAAACATCCGGGAAAATACCCCCGGTGTTTTGCGTTTCCGGACAGATGAACCGAAGGGGGAAAGTTGCATGTTCGCTATGCTAGGGATGCGTGGCAGACGAACGGGCTGCGAATCCGGATTCGTCTCGTCGTTCTGAGCAACTTTCATCTACAAAGTTTTTCCATCTAAGTTATGTTTATTTTATATTGATTTTAAAAGATTTAAATCATTTTTAGGATTTGTTTAATTTATTTAATCCAACATTATCCAGAACAGCATATGCTGACGTCATCATGATGTCAGCAGTCAACAGGGTTGACTGGTCAACCTGACGTGTGGGTTCCACATGTCATTGTCTGGTCAGCCTAATTAGGTTTTAACTAATCTAATTACTGTTTAATTAATTAACACTGGTTAATTAGATTAAGTTAATTTAATTAATTAATTAATTAATGTACATTTTTTTCATTTATTATTTATTTATTTATTTATTTTAAAACTCTTTTTTAATATACATTCTGGGGGGGGCACTGTCAATGGCTAGATTAATTAGAATTGTCTAATTTAACTAGGAGTTAATTAGGGGATGGGCCCCATATGTCAGTGAGTTTAGCTGGGGGTAATTAGTGCCTAAACTAATCAGCTGCCAGGCGGGGCCCATGGGTCAGTGACCCAGGTGGTGGTTTCAACCACCCGCGCGCATCGGCGACAACAGGGGGCGGCAGCGATGCACAAGAGCGCCACTTCGGCGAGAAGAGGGCGGACACGAGTCGCGGGCGGAGCGGGTGTCGTCGCTTGACCAGTGGGGTGGCCGGAGTTGGCCAAGCCAACGACGACGACCGAGCGAGGCGGTGGTGATGCGCGGCTAGCGGCGGCAAGGCCACGCGCGGGCGCGCAGCAAGGGCAGCCAGGGAGAGCGAGAGCGAGGCCATGGGGGCAGCAGGCAGAGCCAGAGCGTGGCGGGAGCAGACGGTGATGGCAGAGCGGGCATGGCGCGCGGGGAGGGGCGAGCGGCAAGCTGCGGGCGCTGGCTTGGCCTCGGCTGGAGGCGGAGCAGAGCGGGGTGGAGGGTAGCAGGGGCGTGACGGCTGCGGTGGCTAGGGGCACGCACGGGCAGAGGTAGAATGGCGCGCACGGCGACGCGGGGTGGTCGGAGCCATGAGAGAAAGGAGGCAGAGGAGAGAGGGGGGGTTCCTGCTCACGTTCGTTACAGGGAAATGGCAGCGGGCTCGACGAAGGCCGGTGGGGCAGCGGGGTGAGGAGGACGGCGGCGAACGTCA
>NC_041382.1:531476723-531570367 GCF_002162155.2 Triticum dicoccoides | reverse complement strand
GTCTGAGCGCGGAGCGACGCGGTCGGTGGAGGCGGGTGCGGCGGCGCGAAATCAGGCTCCTCCCCGATCCGATCCAGTCGAGTGGGGGGAAGAGACGGGGGAGAGAGTGGGGGTTCATGGGGGTTAGGTCACAGGGGGGGAGGCCATATAGGCCAGGAGAGGTGCGGCTGGGCCGGCCAGTTGGGCCAAGGCCCAGTAGGCCCGGGGTCCCTTGCCCGTTTTTTTTGTTTATACATGTTTCCTTTTTCTTTTTATTTATTTTATTTTCTCTCATGTTCGGTCTGCAAATAGTTAGGCCACAAAAGGACTTTTACAAAAAAAGGACCTAGCTCATAATTAGCAGTGTAGTATACCCTAGCACCAAAAACTAGTTTAGGCAAAACATAATTTCATATTTAACTTAGATTAAATAAAAGGTCAATAAATATTGTCTTTAGTCATTGTTTGAGGATGTTTGGGTCACTTACCCAATTCCAATAATGTTGGTTTCAATTTTAGAATTGTCTCTGGAATATTTTTTATTTAATGAACAATTTAGTTTCTGATTTTAACAACTTTTAATGTTTGCCTGATTTTAAATTTGAATTCGAACCGGTTTGGAACTAACACGAGATTATCAACGATAACCGAGGTGACATGGCATCATTAGCAGGGAATTACGGGAGTCTAATTATCCGAGCGTCACAATTCTCCTCCACTATAAGAAAGCTCGTCCCGAGATTTAAGAGGTAGAGTAAGGGGGAAAGATATGGCTACGAAGTTCTATCGGGTATTCTCGGTCTTGGTTTCTCTCTTCGAAGAGGTTGATCCATTACGTTGATGTCTCCATTTCTTTGCTTCATGTCATGATGATGAAGTTGGCATCCTTCCTTCGGAAACTCCATCGTATTTACGAACGAATAAAGGGGAAGCATACTAGGAGAACGGAACACTGCAAGGTTAACTATCTGGTCGATAACATCGGGGAAGGTGGCGGAAAGTAACTCTTGAATTGAAACCTAAGAAAATATCGAGAGCAAAGTAAGGAGGTACCATGGGAAGTTTCAAGCAGGCAGGCAATTGTTTGATGCCTGAATTAGGGCGTGAACGGGGCTCAAGGCAACGAAAATAAGTATTGTGCATGATACCAGAATTGATCACTAGGAAGGTGGCCCATGAATTATATATGAAATCAAGCACGAGGAATAACTTTGGCAACAGGGGTGTACAGGAGAGTCAGGTTTCGATCCTATGGAACTGTGGGTTATGGGCCCACCATGTGGGTTAAAAGTAGGAAAGCGGTGACATCTTGCATGATCCTATAAGCAAGGCATGTCATAGGATAGCCTGTCAGTTATGTCGGCAACAACATCGGTGCCAAGGGCGAGGGACGAAGAGAACCATTCTCCTGCTCATTGAACGAGGTGGACCAATAGGCAAAGTTCTCGTCCATCGGTGGTTATCGGAATGTCATCAACAAAAGTAACAGGGTCTTACTGACAGAGTGGTACAACGAGGTGTTTACATAAGCAGGGAAATATTACTGCTTATATAATATAGATCACAAGAAGGTTTAAACAAACCAATGGAAAGGAAAGGTGATTATCAGGTTTAAATAGAACAATGGAAAGGAAAATGTGTATACACACCTATTTCAGGGTATATCCTTTCCAAGGACAAGCGGAGCATGATATCCATGACAGGATAGAAACTAGAAAACCATTTAGGTAAGGGGGGAGGAACCTCATGATAGTACCCATACAATGGTGTTTGGATAATTGAGCAGGAAACAATTAGCATTGTGCTTCAAATGTTCTTGTTGAAAATCGGAGTACCACAGACATGCTTCGAGATAGCATTGACATGGTCTTCAAGCAAAGGTCGGACTTTGGATTCTCAATGGATTCATCAGGGACAACTTATAGAATAAGTCTTTCAATTTCCTGTTGGCAGAAAGGTTAACATTGCTAAAAGGAAGAAGCATAACAATAGGCCCTCCGGCCCGGTGTGCTAGGAATGACATCACCTTACAAGGCTATATAAAGACCGATGTGATGACTCTTGGAAGATGCTCCAACCACCATATCTGACCGAGATTCAGATATGATCGGCGTTAGGATACCTCAGACTCAGGATGCCTGAGAAGAAAAGGTGTAACACAAATAGACGAGAAGACATCGTAAGATTCTTGGGAAATGAACTGTGGAAGCGAGTTCCGAAACAAGAGTTCATCAGTAAACGAAGGAGAGGATGAGGAGGTGGCTGATGAACTCAGTGACCATTCCTCGAGATTCCCAAAAAGATGAGTTTCAACAATCATGTGAACAAGGAGATAACAATTGTCAGATCAAATGATATAATGGTGTATGCTCGAGGAACGCATACACAATTAAACATTGATTGAAAGGTGCAACCGAAATATGGGCTTAGGTAGCAAGATCAATGTTAGAAGGGTGATTCAATAAACAATAGACTTAGAATGAAACTATCGACCAATAACTTACAAGCAATAGGGTTGCTAGAAGTTTTGACTTCACACATCATAGTTAAATGGCTGGTATCCCGGTTAGAACAACACGAGGTCCAAGATATAAACGGAGATGGCGAGAAGTATTACTATATCAAGAATTATTAAGAGGTGGTGAAATTCTCACAACATTCTTGACATAAAAGATGGTAATATTCCAAGGCAAAGAAGAACAAATGCTGGATAGCAAGGATCTCAAGGTACAACACAAAACATGAACAAGTTTATGTTGAATGGAAGGCAATAAAGTGGTCGATGATTACACAAATCATTGAGGGCAAGGATGGTATTTCTCATCATGAATTCAGTTGATATCCTGGAAGAGCTCAGAATGCTGATGATGATCACGACACATTTGTCGAGATATTTCATGAAGATGTAATCGATCGGCGATGGCATAAAGTCAAAGAATGATGAAGCGATTGGCTATTGGAACCATGGGTACGACACAAACTCGAAAGCAAGCTTGCTATTCAAGACAAAATGATATGACGAGAAAGATTGACGTAAGCTTAGCTCATCGTCGAAAGTTGTGCTCTGGGATTAAGGACAAGGTGGCATAGGTAAAATCAGCACGAGAATGATATAGCCGAGCAGGCTAGGAATAACGTGATCGAGTTCAAACTCATAAGTAATGAAGGTTACCAGAGTTGTTTAATCACGGTGTGGACTCGATTCAGTTATCGGTGTCTTTGAGTGTTTAATAACTCAAAGCCCGTGAAAAATTAGAATCAGTGAGAATGTAGTACTTGAAGAAGAACTCGTAAGAAGTTATGCAATTCCGTGATAATCTCGAGCTACCATGGGGTAATACTCGGCGACAGATCAAAGTAGAGGTTGGGCTGGGGTATTGACTTGCAAAAGACAAGTGCTTTAACTTGTCCGAGAAATGGGATCAAAGAGAAAATACGGTCGGAACCACGATTGCATAGGATCAATTCACAGATACCAGATGATATTATATCAACGAAATAGTTATTATTACAAGAAGCTTCTATGGTAGGATCTACATCGTGTCCATGGGCATGAACACAAAGTTCAAGGTCGACTCCCACTTCTTCAATGTACAACCTTCCATTCACCTCTCGCCTTTTCGAAAATGACAATAACTGTTGAAAGTTTTACTTGGTGCAATACCAGATAAGTATGACCCGTGAAATCTTTCGGGTTCACACAGATTAAGGAAGGCATAGGTTCAACCCATCGGGGCATCGTAGAAACATATACCACAAACTTCGGGAGTAAGTAACACAAGCTCGAAAGTAGAGCATGGTTGACAAAGCAGAGGATACAATTTACCAAAAGCATTATGTATCCGAGGAAAGGCTCACAGGTTTATGGAATATGAAGGACGCTATCAGATAAAATCCAACAGAGGATCTGGTGGTCCACAAGGGATCTGATGTGAGCATCGGTACTCAACCAGAGGAAGAAAGAATGCAAAGGAATTATGAATTCCAAGACAAGGATTCAGAAGCAATGCTCTGATTAGGGATGGATAAGTTAAATAGCCTTAGGGGTAAAATCGATGGCAATTTGGTTGGTCGAGATCCAGCTCATGTTTAAAATGACGTCTGAGCCAGAAGGATGACTTCTAGGATCTAATTGAGGATTGCGAGGATTCGCAACATATTGAATCAACAGACTCAAAATGATAATGACAAGGGATGCCAATAAAATTACGAGACTTATGGGTTTAACCATAGTGCAAGCCAGCAAGAATTTTAAGAGCAATAGGCTGCTTAGGATTTTCAGAAGATCGAATGGGATTTCGAAGACTTTTGTGAAACACATGAACTAGGAATGAGCGGACACTTAGTAAGTGCGAGGAATTATCCATAGGGGTATTAATGCAGAAAAGAGCTGCAAGCAGTAGACACAAAGCATTCTCGGAATATCGGAGAACTTTTCAGGGTATCAAGTAATAACAAGGGCAACTGTGTCGGATTCCGGGCTTCGCAAAACCCTTAAGATTCGAACACAGGGGCGTGACGAAGATCTCTCCCACTACACGTCCACCTAGCGCCTCGCTCTTCTCCTGGTGGTGGGAATGGGATGCAAGCAAGCAAACAAGTAGAGCACACAAGAGTTTACCCAGGTTTAGGCCACCTTGCGGTGTAAAACCCTACGTCCTGCTTTAGTGGATTGGCCTCGTGAGGGCTCGAGTATGAACAAATACAGTGGTTTCCTGAGCCCAGGAGGCGAGCTCAAGAGGGGTGAGGAAGCGGATGTTCTTGCTCCTTTGCTATGCTAAGTCCCAATGCGTTGGTCCCCTTTTTCTATGCTAGGAGCACTAGCTACTTATATAGACGGCCAGGGTCCTCTTCCCCTGAAATGTTTAGGCGGGAAGGGAATCCCACAACGGCCATTTGAGCGGGAACACAAGGACGCTCCTATCCTAACAAAAGGTGGTCTTCACCTGCAAAGAGGGCAGGCGGTGACGCGGTGGTGGGCTCGGCGATGACATCCTTCCTGCCGTCCTTGCGGTCTTCGGTCTTGTTGCACCAAGGGGAAACCTTTGCCTGGCCCCTCGGGAACCTGCGCCTGTGCGGTCTCCTTTGCACCGATATGGAAACTGTGCCCGCTGGCATGCGCTGGCGCCCGCTGGCACGGTTCGTCATGGCTTGCGTCACTGCCTCCTCCCGAGGCAGCCCTTGCCTTGAGATCTCCGCCCTCCGGAAGCATCCTAGCCAAGGCCACTCTTGGGAGAGGTCTTGGTTGCCCCTCCGGAGCATCCTAGGTGAGGCCGCTCCCTGAGGAGGTCTTGGTCGTTCTCCTTGCGATGGCTGGCCCCCTCGCGAGGGTCTTGAGCAGCTGGTCGACCGGCTGGGCCCTACCGGGCCGTACCAGGAACGCGACGTGGGCCGCAGACAGGCAAGTCTGGATACCCTGGTTCCTAGTACGCCGACAGTAGCCCCCGGGCCCAAGGCGCGCGCAGAGTTGGCTTCTGGGCGAAGCCTAGTCGAGGACGGAGTGCCGCGGGCCCCAAGGACTGCGGGCCAGGCTAGCGCATGACGGTTGGATGGGACGTGGAGACTCCACTCCCCATGCAGCCTTGGTAACCGTGTGATTAGACGACTCCCTGGCGCGGGCGACGCGGCCATCATGGCCATGACCAATCGAAGGTTGGCCTTTCTCACCCTATAAATGAGGCCTGGGGGGAGCCCTCAGGCCATCTTCAAGCCAGTGCCACCATCTTATCTCCTTCCTTTGTTCCCTTTTGCCCCCAAGATCTTCATGGCGCCGCTGAGGAAGTCCTCCGCCGCAGAGAGGGGCAAGGGTGTGAAGGAGCTGGTCTCGCCGCCGCCGAAGAGGGGTCGCGGGCGCCCCCGCAAGCATGCTGCCACGGCCGTGACGGTTCCTCGAGGAAGCGGGCGCAGCTTCTCGGGCTCCGACGGGGTCGCCGGCGAGAGGCGTGGAGTCTCTCTTCTTGGTGGGGGCGGCCGTGGCTGCGATAGTCGAGGTGGCGCAGGGGGTGACCGGCGCCTATCTGTCCCCCGCGCCGACAACTCCACTCCTCCGACGCGGCCTCCGAATTCGTGATGTGGGTGGAGAAGCCCGGCAGCATGTGGCTCCGGCTTCGCCGCTGGTTCCGCGCCGAACTGCCGGAAGAAGGGCCCAACGGTGTTTGGTTGCAGGCCGACGGGTGCTGTAGCGGAGCCTTCTGGGTGGGGGTCGAGGTCCTCGCTTCAGGCGACGTGTTCCTTGGTCGTGGCTGGCAATCCTTCGCCCGTGCGCGCTGGCTGCGGGGAAAGTGCACCCTCCACTTCAAGTACGACGGGGTGTCATCGCTGCTCGTCAAGGCCTTCTCGGAGGGAGGAAGGCGCCTTGGGTGTTTCCCAAAGGTGGACGACGATGAGGAGGGTGGCGACGGCGTCCTGAGGAGCAGCTCTCCCTCTGAAGACGAGCTCAGCCTCGGCAGACTCCACGGGTCCCCCCCTCTGTGGCAGCAGCAACTCCTCCAGCAGCGGCGGCTATCCTGGGCAGCCGCTCCGCCGCGCCCGGATCGCCGAGGAGGAGGGGCCCTCGCGCCGCCGCTCTTCGGTGAAGCGCGGGGAGTAGGGCTACATCTTGGTTGAGGTGCTGACTATGCCGATCCACGAGCTCCGAACCCGTCTGGCCCTTGTTTTTTATTTTCTTCATTTCCTTCCTGTATTTATTTTAAGCTGCCTCGGGTGGGCGTGTAATGAACAATGGCATGTATGCATCAAATGGAAGTCTGCTGTTATTTTTGTTCTGGATGAAATTACTTAGCTTGTGCACTGCGCTCGTCGTGAGACGAAGTCCTGAGGCGGGTGGCTTCCTGATGTCACGAGCCCCCAGGCGAGTCATGAGGACCACCGGGCTCGGAGCCCCCGAGCGTAGATGAGCCCTGGTGAATTGAGGAGGGCTTGCGCCCTTGAGTTCACTTGAGAGCGTGGAGCGAGTACTGATATGCCAAGGCCTGAGCAGGCTTGGCGAAGTAAGTCATGAGGGCTGAAGAGCCTGACGCCAGAGCCTGGGTAGGCTTGGCAAGGTGAGGTCATGAGGTCACGGTAGCCGAGAGCTAAGACTGGCTGTATCGCAGCCCCCACGCGCGAGGCGCGTGAGGGAGGATAAGCGGCGCAGCCCGGCCCGAAGAACTGAACTTGAGAACAGTGCGAGAAAAATGAGCGAAACCAGAGCAAACTACAATAAACTCGAAAAACTTCATAGCATGGGGTAGAGGAAGGGCTGACAGCCAAGGAAGTAGAAAAGGCTGACAGCCAAACACCAAGGTGAAAAAAGGAAAAAGGTCGCGTCCGACCCCTAGCTACGTCTTCTTCCCAGCGCGGAGCTAAGGACTGCCACTGGGATGTGGGTGGGAGCCTGATTTGAGGGCCCGTAGGCAACGCACAGGAGACTCCGAGGCGTGTACAGCCCCAACTCATTATTACGTGAGAGTGTCACGAGCGGAGACCTTCACGGGCACGGAGCCTTGATTATGGATAGAACCTCCTGAGGTGCTGAATGTTCCAGGAATTCTGGATGAGTATCCCATCCTGCGTCTCCAGGCGCACAGCGCCAGGCCTAGAGACACGGGCGATTCTGAACGGGCCCTCTCACATAGGCGAGAGCTTGTGTAGCCCTTCCCTGGAGAGGACCCGCCTCAGGACCAAGTCACCAACTTCCAATGTTCTCGAGTAGACGTTGAGGCAATGATACCGTCGCAGCGCCTGCTGATATCACACTGCCCTGAGCGCAGCTCGGCGGCGGCCCTGCTCGCTGAGCACGAGGTCCATCCGCCAGGCGGCGTCCTGGCGTTCCTCATTGAAAGCCAAGACCCGTGGGGAGCGACGCTTGACCTCGTGAGGGAGGACCGCCTCCGCACCATAAACGATAAAGAACGGGGTTTCTCCCGTAGGTTTGGTTGAGGTGGTGCGGATTGACCACAGCACGGACTGGAGCTCGTCGATCCAGCCCCTGCTGCAGGCCTGATACGTCTCCAACGTATCTATAAGTTTTGATTGCTCCATGCTATATTATCTACTGTTTTGGACTATATTGGGCTTTATTTTCCACTTTTATATTATTTTTGGGACTAACCTATTAACTGGAGGCCCAGCCCAGAATTGTTGTTTTTTGCCTATTTCAGTATTTCAGAGAAACAGAATATCAAACGGAGTCCAAACAAAATAAAACCTTCGGGAACATGATTTTCTCACCGAACGTGATCCAGGAGACTTGGACCCTACTCCAAGGAGTCAAAGAGGCGGTCACGAGGGTGGGGGGCACGCCCACCCCCCTAGGGCGCGCCCCCTGCCTCGTGGGCCCCTCGGTGCTCCACCAACGTACTCCTTCCTCCTATATATACCTACGTACCCCCAAACAAACAGATACGGAGCCAAAAACCTAATTCCACCGCCGCAACTTTCTGTATCCACGAGATCCCATCTTGGGGCCTGTTCCGGAGCTCCGCTGGAGAGGGCCGTCATCACGGAGGGCTTCTACATCATCATAGCCTCTCCGATGAAGTGTGAGTAGTTTACCTCGGACCTTCGGGTCCATAGTTATTAGCTAGATGGCTTCTTCTCTCTTTTTGGATCTCAATACAAAGTTCTCCCCCTCTCTCGTGGAGATCTATTCGATGTAATCTTCTTCTTTTTGCGGTGTGTTTGTTGAGATCAATGAATTGTGGGTTTATGATCAAGTCTATCTATGAATAATATTTGAATCTTCTCTGAATTCTTTTATGTATGATTGGTTATCTTTGCAAGTCTCTTCGAATTATCCGTTTGGTTTGGCCAACTAGATTGGTAGTTCTTGCCATGGGAGAAGTGCTTAGCTTTGGGTTCGATCTTGCAGTGTCCTTTCCCAGTGATAGAAGGGGCAGCAAGGCACGTATTGCATCATTCCCATCGAGGATAACAAGATGGGGTTTATTTCATATTGCATGAATTTATCTCTCTACATCATGTCATCTTGCTTAAAGTGTTACTATGTTTTTAACTTAATACTCTAGATGCATGCTGGATAGCGGTCGATGAGTGGAGTAATAGTAGTAGATGAAGAATCGTTTCGGTCTACTTGTCACGGGCGTGATGCCTATATACATGATCATACCTAGATATTCTCATAACTATGCTCAGTTCTGTCAATTGCTCAACAGTAATTTGTTCACCCACCGTAGAATACTTATGCTCTTGAGAGAAGCCACTAGTGAAACCTATGGCCCCCGGGTCTATTCTCATCATATTAATCTCCATCACTTTAATCTTGCTTTGCTTTTTACTTTGCCTTTTACTTTTCACTTTGCATCTCTATACCAAAAATATTATATCTATCAGATCTCACTCTTGTAAGTGACCATGAAGGGATTGACAACCCCTAATCGCGTTGGTTGTGAGTAGCTATCATTTTGTGCAGGTATGAGGGACTTGAGCGTGGCCTCCTACTGGATTGATACCTTGGTTCTCAAAAACTGAGGGAAATACTTACGCTACTTTGCTGCATAATCCCTTCCTCTTCGGGGAAATCCAACGCAATCTCAAGAGGTAGCAAGAAGAATTTCTGGAGCCGTTGTCGGGGAGTCTACGCAAAAAGTCAACATACCAAGTACCCATCACAATCCCTATCTCTCGCATTACATTATTTGCCATTTGCCTCTCGTTCTCCTCTCCCCCACTTCACCCTTGCCGTTTTATTAGCCCTCTCTTTCCCAACCTCATTCTCTTTCTCCTCCCCTTTTTTCCATTTGCCTTTTTCTCGCTTGCCTTGTCGTCATGGCTAATCTTATCTCTTCCCGTTTATCTCCCGAGAATGAAGTCCTAAATTTTAAACAAAGGGAGGGAGAAAATCTGAAAGACGCTTGGTATAGAATTTACAATGCTCAAAATAGATCTACCAGGAAGCAATCTACTTCAGTCCTTCTTCGCAATTTTTATGTAGGTGCTAGTCCTTGGTATAGATATATCCTTGATACCATTACCGGGGGGAATTTCTTGGGTAGCCACACTTTTGATTCTTATAAAGCTATGATAGATTTATTTGGCTCACCACCTCTTTTGGTTAATGGAACTATGTTAACTTTGGAGCATGTTATGCAAAGGCTTGAAATTATTGAAAACAAAGTTGCTACCATTGAATCAATTGATAATCTAGATAAAAAGATCCATAATCAAATTACCCAAGATGGATCTAAGGTAGGAATGACTTTGAAAAATATTAAGGAAAAGGAACCCATGGTTAATGAGAAAATAAATCTAGATTCCACTAGAATCGATAAACTTGAGGGTATCATTACCAACTTGGGAACCGCTTTTTCTTCCGTAAAGAATACTTCTAGTCCTCCCATTAAAATTACCAAGCTTGCGTATGTTCCTAAGAATAAGGGTGAATCATCTAGTAAGGAAACTGCGGATCTTAAATCTATAAGCATTCATCCCGATATTTTTGCTATCATTAAGGAACCTTATGCTACGAATGAATTTTTTTGATCTTGTGCCTAAAAGTTTGATAATTAATAGAAAGGAAGAAATTTATAAGAAAGATAGATGCCTCATTGAAGAATTACCTACCAAAGATGGCAATACCTAGATCTATCCTTGCTTTTATGCCTAACTAGGGGCGTTAAACAATAGCGCTTCTTCGGAGGCAACCCAATTTTATTTTTATTCCTTGATTTTTGCTCCTGTTTAGTAATAAAAAAATTATTTAGCCTCTGTTTTGGTTGTGTTTTTGTGTTTAATTAGTGTTTGTGCCAAGTAGAACCGTTGGGAAGACTTGGGGAAAGTCTTGTTGAACTTGCTGTAAAAAACAGAAGCTTTAGCGCTCACGAGAACTGCTGTCATTTTTATTTGGAGAGTGATATTTAGTTAATTCTTTTTGCAGATGATTAACAGATAAATTTCTCACGTCCAGAAATTTATTTTAGAATTTTTGGGGTTCCAGATATTGCGCTAGCTACATATTACAACAGACTGTTCTGTTTTTGACAGATTCTGTTTTTCGTGTGTTGTTTGCTTATTTTGATGAATCTATGGTTAGTAAAATAGTTTATAATCCATAGAGAAGTTGGAACAGTAGGTTTAACACCAATATAAATAAAGAATGAGTTCATTACAGTACCTTGAAGTGGTTTTTTTCTTTCTTTCGCTAACGGAGCTCACAAGTTTTCTACTTTAAGTTTTGTGTTGTGAAGTTTTCAAGTTTTGGGTGAATTCTTGTGATGGATTATGGAACAAGGAGTGGCAAGAGCCTAAGCTTGGGGATGCCCATGGCACCCCCAAGATAATCCAAGGACACCAAAAAGTTGAATCTTGGGGATGCCCCGGAAGGCATCCCCTCTTTCGTCCACTTCCATCGGTAATTTACTTGGAGCTATATTTTTATTCACCAACATGATATGTGTTTTGCTTGGAGCGTCTTGTATTATTTGTGTCTTTCTGTTTTAGTGTGCCACAATAATGCTTGCTGTACACACCTTTTGAGAGAGCCATACATGAATTAGAATTTGATAGAATACTCTATGTGCTTCACTTATATCTTTTTGAGCTATGTAGTTTTGCTCTATATGCTTCACTTATATCTTTTGAGCTAAGTAGTTTTGCTCTATGTGCTTCACTTATATCTTTTGAGCGTTATAATTTTTCTCTATGTGCTTCACTTAGATCTTTTAGAGCACGGTGGTGGATTAATAATAACATGCTTGATATTCAAGATTTGTGAAACTTTCTTTTGAGTGTGTTGAATACTAAGAAAAGATTGAAGCATGATAATTGTTTTGAGATATGGAGGTGATAATATTAGAGTCATGCTAGTTGAGTAGTTGTGAATTTAAAGAATACTTGTGTTAAAGTTTGTGATTCCCGTAGCATGCACGTATGGTGAACCGTTATGTGATGAAGTCGGAGCATGATTTATTTATTGATTGTCTTCCTTATGAGTGGCGGTCGGGGACGAGCGATGGTCTTTTCCTACCAATCTATCCCCCTAGGAGCATGCGCATAATACTTTGCTTTGATAACTTCTAGATTTTTGCAATAAGTATATGAGTTCTTTATGACTAATGTTGAGTCCATGGATTATACACACTCTCACCCTTCCACCTTTGCTAGCCTCTCTAATATCGCGCACCTTTCGCCGGTATCATACACCCACCATATACCTTCCTCAAAACAGCCACCATACCTACCTATTATGGCATTTCCATAGCCATTCCGAGATATATTGCCATGCAACTTTCCACTGTTCTGTTTATTATGACACACTCCATCATTGTCATATTGCATATCTCGATACACCGCCGGAGGCATTCATATAGAGTCATATTTTGTTCTAAGTGTCGAGTTGTAATTGTTGAGTTGTAAGAAAAATAAAAGTGTGATGATGATCATTTTTAGAGCATTGTCCCAAGTGAGGAAAGAATGATGGAGACTATGATTCCCCCATAAGTCGGGATGAGACTCCGGACGAAAAATAAAAGAGGCCAAAGAAGCCCCAAAAAAAGAGAAAAAAAGAGCCCCAAAAAAAGAGAGAAAAGGCCCAAATAAAAAATAAATAAATAAAAAATGAGAGAAAAAGAGAGAAGGGACAATGTTACTATCCTTTTACCACACTTGTGCTTCAAAGTAGCACCATGATCTTCATGATAGAGAGTCTCTCGTTATGTCACTTTCATATACTAGTGGGAATTTTACATTATAGAACTTGACATGTATATTCCAATGATGGGATTCCTCAAAATGCCCTAGGTGTTCGTGAACAAGCAAGTTGGATGGACACCCACTTAGTTTCTTTTGATGAGCTTTCATATACTTATAGCTCTAGTGCATCCGTTGCATGGCAATCCCTACTCACTCACATTGATATCTATTGATGGGCATCTCCATAGCCCGTTGATATGCCTAGTTGATGTGAGACTATCTTCCCCTCTTTTTGTCTTCTCCACAACCACCATTCTATTCCACCTATAGTGCTATATCCATGGCTCACGCTCAAGTATTGCGTGAAGATTGAAAAGGTTTTGAAAAAGTTAGAGTATGAAACAATTGCTTGGCTTGTCATCAGGGTTGTGCATGATTAAAATACTTTGTGTGGTGAAGATAGAGCATAGCCAGACTATATGATTTTGTAGGGATAACTTTCTTTGGCCATGTTATTTTGAGAAGACATAATTGCTTTGTTAGTATGCTTGAAGTATTATTGTTTTTATGTCAATATAAACTTTTGTCTTGAATCTTTCGAATCTGAATATTCATATCACAATTAAGAAGATTTGCATTGAAATTATGCCAAGTAGCACTCCGCATCAAAATTTCTCTTTTTATCATTTACCTACTCGAGGACGAGCAGTAATTAAGCTTGGGGATGCCTGATACGTCTCCAACGTATCTATAATTTTTGATTGCTCCATGCTATATTATCTACTGTTTTGGACTATATTGGGCTTTATTTTCCACTTTTATATTATTTTTGGGACTAACCTATTAACCGGAGGCCCAGCCCAGAATTGCTGTTTTTTGCCTATTTTAGTATTTCGGAGAAACAGAATATCAAACAGAGTCCAAACGGAATAAAACCTTCGGGAACGTGATTTTCTCACCGAACGTGATCCAGGAGACTTGGACCCTACTCCAAGGAGTCAAAGAGGCGGTCACGAGGGTGGGGGGCATGCCCACCCCCTAAGGCGTGCCCCCTGCCTCGTGGGCCCCTCGGTGATCCACCGACGTACTCCTTCCTCCTATATATACCTACGTACCCCCAAACGAACAGATACGGAGCCAAAAACCTAATTCCACCGCCGCAACTTTCTGTATCCACGAGATCCCATCTTGGGGCCTGTTCCGGAGCACCGCTGGAGAGGGCCTTCATCACGGAGGGCTTCTACATCATCATAGCCTCTCCGATGAAGTGTGAGTAGTTTACCTCAGACCTTCGGGTCCATAGTTATTAGCTAGATGGCTTATTCTCTCTTTTTGGATCTCAATACAAAGTTCTCCCCCTCTCTCGTGGAGATCTATTCGATGTAATCTTCTTCTTTTTGCGGTGTGTTTGTTGAGCCCGATGAATTGTGGGTTTATGATCAAGTCTATCTATGAATAATATTTGAATCTTCTCTGAATTCTTTTATGTATGATTGGTTATCTTTGCAAGTCTCTTCGAATTATCCGTTTGGTTTGGCCAACTAGATTGGTAGTTCTTGCCATGGGAGAAGTGCTTAGCTTTGGGTTCGATCTTGCGGTGTCCTTTCCCAATGACAGAAGGGGCAGCAAGGCATGTATTGCATCGTTTCCATCGAGGATAACAAGATGGGGTTTATTTCATATTGCATGAATTTATCTCTCTACATTATGCCATCTTGCTTAAAGCGTTACTCTGTTTTTAACTTAATACTCTAGATGCATGCTGGATAGCGGTCGATGAGTGGAGTAATAGGAGTAGATGCAGAATCATTTCGGTCTACTTGTCACGGACGTGATGCCTATATACATGATCATACCTTGATATTCTCATAACTATGCTCAATTCTGTCAATTGCTCAACAGTAATTTGTTCACCCACCGTAGAATACTTATGCTCTTGAGAGAAGCCACTAGTGAAACCTATGGCCCCTGGGTCTATTCTCATCATATTAATCTCCGTCACTTTAATCTTGCTTTGCTTTTTTACTTTGCCTTTTACTTTTCACTTTGCATCTCTATACCAAAAATACCAAAAATATTATATCTATCAGATCTCACCCTCGTAAGTAACCGTGAAGGGATTGACAACCCCTAATCGCGTTGGTTGCGAGTAGCTATCGTTTTGTGCAGGTACGAGGGACTTGAGCGTGGCCTCCTACTGGATTGATACCTTGGTTCTCAAAAACTGAGGGAAATACTTACGCTACTCTGCTGCATCATCCCTTCCTCTTCGGGGAAATCCAACGCAAGCTCAAGAGGTAGCAAGGCCTCGAGCTTTTTCTTGAGGCTGCGCGTCTTGAGGCCGCGCAGGACCTCTACGTTGGCACGTTCGGCCTGCCCATTGCTCCTGGGGTGGGCCACTAAGGCGTAGCAGATCTGCGTTCCAAGGTTAGCACAATATGATCTGAAGTGATTGCTCATGAACTGCGAACCGTTATCCGTGATGATGCGGTTGGGGACGCCGAAGCGGGTCACGAGGCCCTTGATGAACTTCACTGCCGATCCTGTGGGAATCGTGCGCACCGGCTCCACCTCGGCCCACTTGGTGAACTTGTCGACGACGACATAGAGGAAGCGGTAGCCCCCCGCCGCTCGGGGGAACGGTCCCAGGATGTTCAGCCCCCAGACTGCGAAGGGCCAGGAGAGCGGGATGGTCTGAAGATCTTGCGCTGGCTGATGGATTTTCTTCGCATGGAACTGGCATGCCTCGCAGGCTCGCACGAGCTCCGTGGCGTCATCCAACGCTGTGGGCCAGTAGAAGCCGCTGCGAAAGACCTTGCCCACGAGGGTGCGGGACGACGAATGATGGCCGCAATCCCCTCCGTGGATGTTGGCCAGCAGCTCTTGTCCTTGCCTCCTCGAGATGCATTTTAGCGAGACGCCATTAGGGCGCCTCCTGTAGAGCTCACCGTCTTGGATGCAGTAGGCCGAGGCCTGCCGAGCCACGCGTTCCGCGCCTTCCTCCTTCTCCGGCAAGGTGCCACGCAGTAGGTATGCCTTGAGTTCCTCAGTCCAGCAATCTTCCTCAGGTTCGGCGGCGAGCAGCAGGCGGGCTCTGGAGGGCGGTCCACAGGGTGGTGCGCCGACCTCGGGAGCCGCTGGCAGCCCCTCATGCGTGGATGCCAGCTCTAGGGTAGGTGGTGCTGTCGATGGCCTAAGCAATCGCTCCTCGAAGACACCTGGTTCCTGCGGCTCTCGTCGGGAGGCCCGCTTGGCGATGTCGTTTGCTTCCTTATTCGTGCCGCTCGGCACGTGCTGCAACTCCAGTCCGAGGAACCGCTTCTCCATCTTGCGCACCTCCTCCAGATATGCTTCCATGTGTTCGTCCTTGGGCTTGTACTCTTTGTTAGAGAACTTGACGAGGAGTTGCGAGTCGCCTTTGATGGTGATACGCTTCACCCCTAGTGCGGCCGCGGCCTTGAGCCCGACGATTAGGCCCTCGTACTCTGTGATGTTGTTGGAGACCTTTTCGCCACGCTGGAAGCAAAGTTGCACAACGTAGCGGAGCTTGTCCTGAGTGGGTGATACCAGCACGGCGCCAGCCCTGCGCCGAGGCGCGAGAAGGCACCATCGAAATATACCACCCATCCTTCCGGAGTTTCGTTGCCCGGGGCCAGCGAGCGGTCCTCGCCAGCCCCCTGGTCCGGAGCGTCGGTCCACTCTGCCACGAAATCAGCCAGCGCTGCCCCCTTGATGACCAGTGTGGTGCTGAACTCTAGCTGGAACGTCTGCAGCTCGATGTTCCACTCAGCAACCCTCCCGACGATGTTCGGGCCCCGGAGTACCTTCTCCAGGGGGTAGGCTGAGAAGACCTTGATGGGATGGCCTTGAAAATAGTGGCGCAGCTTCCTAGAAGCAACGAGGAGCACCAACAGCAGCTTTTGGGGCATGGGGTAGCGCGAGCGAGCGTCACGGAGCATGGTGCTGATGAAGTACACGGGATGCTCCACGAGGGTTGGTGATGCGGGATCCTCAGGCGCTTCTGATGGCTCAGGAGCTTTACATAGGCCGGCAGGGTCACCAGACGTTGCTGCCATGTCAGCTCGAGACGTCATGTCGTGACTCAGCGGAGTTTCGAAGGGCATCGAGTCATTCCGCGAGCTCTGCCCCCTGACCCTTTCCTCTCGTGCCACTACCAGCGCCGTGCTGGCGGAGTGAGGCGTAGCGGCAAGATAAAGGATCAAGGGCTCCTGAGGCCTTGGCGCCACCATAACCGGCGGGCTACTGAGGTACTTCTTGAGATCTTGGAAGGCAGCCTCGGCCTCTGGAGTCCACTCAAAAGGCCCCTTCCTCTTCATGAGCTTGAAGAAGGGGAGGGCGCGCTCGCCGAGCCTCGAGATGAAACGCCCCAAGGACGTCACACATCCCGCAAGTTTCTGTATTTGCTTCAGGGTCGTGGGCGGCTTCATTCTCTCGATGGCTTTAACCTTCTCCGGGTTGGCTTCAATGCCCCGGTGCGAGACCTGGAATCCCAGCAGCTTGCCCGAGGGGACCCCAAACACACATTTTTCCGGGTTGAGGCATAAGTTCACCTTGCGCAGGTTGGCGAACGTTTCCTCCAAGTCCCCGATAAGGGTCTTGGCCTCCTTGGACTTGACCACGATGTCGTCGACGTAGGCCTCTGCGTTCCTCCCGAGCTGAGGCCCGAGCGTGACGTGCATCAGCCGCTGGAAGGTGGCGCCTTCGTTCCTCAGCCCGAAAGGCATGCAGATGTAGCAATAGGTCCTGCATGGGGTCAGGAACGACGTCTTCTCTATGTCTTGTACTGCCATTTTAATCTGGTGGTAGCCCGAGAAGGCATCGAGGAAGCAAAGCAGGTCGCACTCGGCCGTTGAGTCCATGATCTGGTCGATGCGAGGGAGAGGAAATGGGTCCTGAGGGCAGAACTTGTTGAGGCTCGTTAAGTCGACGCACATGCGCTCTTTGCCTCCTTTCTTCGGGACGATGACGGGGTTGGACAACCATTCTGGGTGGCGCACCTCCCGGATAACCCCTGCTTCTTCCAGCTTCGGGACCTCCTGGACGATGAAGGCCTGCTTTTCCGGAGCCTGCTGTCGCGCCTTTTGCTTGATAGGTCGTGCGTTCGGGCACACTATGAGGTGGTGTTCGATGACGTGCCTAGGCACCCCGACCAGGTCGGTCGCCTTCCATGCGAACACATCCTTGTTCGCCCTGAGGAAGGCCACCAACGCCTCCTCTTGCTCTGGAAGCAGGCTCGCACCGATGGTGAAAGTGGAGCTCGCGTCTCCCTCATCGATGGGTACCTGCTTGGTCTCGGCGCGATCCTGAGAGAAGAGTTGTTTCTATTTGGCTGGAGCGGCTTCGGCGGCCTATGGAGCCCCCTCTGCGCTTGGGCAAGCCGCGACAGCGGCTCGATAAGCGTGCTCGAGGACCTGAAGAGTGGCCTTGGTGTCTCCTTTGATGGTGATGGTGCCACTGCTCCCGAGCATCTTGACGATGTTGTAGCCTGAGTGAGTCGCCGCCATGAACTTGGCCAGGGCCGGGAGACCGAGGATGGCCTTGTAGGGCAGGTGGATAGGCGCGACGTCGAAGTCGATGAGCTCGGTCCGGTAATTGGCGTGCGTCTCGGAGGTGACGGGGAGGCAAACCTGCCCGAGTGGGACGACCGAGCCCGCGACCCCCGAGAAGGTTTTGGTGGGGAGGAGCCGCCCGTAGGCCACCGGCAGACGACCAAAGGCCTCTGCAGAGAGGATGCTGAGCCCGGCGCCACCGTCGATGAGGGTCCTTGTGACGGCCACCCCGCAGATGGTGGGGGTACATACCATGGGGAGGATGCATGTGCCGATTGTAGCTCTGGTGCGGTCGCCGGGGCCGAAGACGGTGGCGTGCCCCTGCGCGCCTAGCCCCCGCGGGGCCTCCTGCGGCCGAGCGGCAGCCCCCAGCCGTCGAAGGTGTGATTTAAGGTGACGGGCCGACGCCGGCGCTTGGGATCCTCCAATGATGCAGGCGACCCCGCGGCACGGTGACGCCTCGCCGGTAGCGTCCAGCAGCTCGCTGGGGCGAGCCACCCAAGCGTCAAGTCCCGCCGCAGGCGGCCGGTGTCGGAGCATCTCTTGGGCCATTAGAAGCGCCGCCAGCGAGGCCAGGGGAAGCGGGAGTGGCGTAGTGGGCCGCTCCCCAGTGGTCGGGCGAGCGATGGGGTCGTCGACATGGGGGACGAAGTGCCCGTGAGCGGCGCGGTCTGCCGACGCCGCCCGGGCAACGGGGACGGCCCCAGCCTCCGCGCGGATGCAGCAGGCAGGTGTCGCCATGGCGACGTAGGGCAGAAGAGGGGAGGCGAGGTCATCAGAGAGGTGAGATCTCGACACGCCCCCTACCTAGCGCGCCAAATGTCGGATTCCGGGCTCCGCAAAACCCTTAAGATTCGAACACAGGGGCGTGACGAAGATCTCTCCCACTACACGTCCACCTAGCACCTCGCTCTTCTCCTGGTGGTGGGAATGGGATGCAAGCAAGCAAACAAGTAGAGCACACAAGAGTTTACCTAGGTTCAGGCCACCTTGCGGTGTAAAACCCTACGTCCTGCTTGAGTGGATTGGCCTCGCAAGGGCTCGAGTATGAACAAATACAGTGGTTTCCTGAGCCCAGGAGGCGAGCTCAAGGGGGGTGAGGAAGCGGATGTTCTTGCTCCTTTGCTATGCTAAGTCCCAATTGGTTGGTCCCCTTTTTCTATGCTTGGAGCCCTAGCTACTTATATAGACGGCCAGGGTCCTCTTCCCCCGAAATGTTTAGGCGGGAAGGGAATCCCACAACGGCCATTTGAGCGGGAACACAAGGACGCTCCTATCATGACAAAAGGTGGTCTTCGCCTGAAAGAGGGCATGCGGTGATGCGGTGGTGGGCTCGGCGATGACATCCTTCCTGCCGTCCTTGCGGTCTTCGGTCTTGTTGCACCAAAGGGGAAACCTTTGCCTGGACCCTCGGGAACCTACGCCTGTGCGGTCTCCTTTGCACCGATATGGAAACTGTGCCCACTAGCACGCGCAGGCGCCAGCTGGCACGGTTCATCATGGCTTGCGTCATTGCCTCCTCCCGAGGCAGCCCTTGCCTTGAGATCTCTGCCCTCCCGAAGCAGCCTAGCCGAGGCCACTCTTGGGAGAGGTCTTGGTTGCCCCTCCGGAGCAGCCTAGGTGAGGCCGCTCCCTAAGGAGGTCTTGGTCGTTCTCCTCGCGATGGCTGGGCCCCTCGCGAGGGTCTTGAGTAGCTGGTCGATCGGCTGGGCCCTACCGAGTCGTACCAGGAACGCGACGTGGGCCGCAAACAGGCAAGTATGGGTACCCTGGTTCCTAGTACGCCGACAAACTGGGTACGAAGGTATAAGCGACAAGTGTAAGTGGTTATCCTTAAGGATTTATCGGTGGTCGAGAATAGCAAAAGCGGTGGTCACAAAGTCTCGATAGAACACCGTAGAGTATCTTTAAAATCTTCTGGTACAATGGGCGATCATCTATGATAAGGGGCTCTCCGGGAGAAAGTAGTTACGAGAACCTAGAGTCAGAGTTAGTAAATTCATTTTAACCCGAATATAAGAGAGATAAGAGTCCCAGAGTATAGACGAGGAGTAAAAGATCCTAATACCACCCAATGGCGACATGGGCCCGTAGGCCACACAGCCATGTTAGTAAAAGTTTTGTAATGACTAGACTCAACTTCGGCCAAGGAGTTGGAAAGGGGGATTCCTACAGGCAGTCGGCTCTGATACCAACTTGTGACGCCCCCGATTTAATCGTACACTAATCATACACGCAAACACGATCAAGATCAGGGACTCACGGGAAGATATCACAACACAACTCTACAAATAAAATAAGTCATACAAGCATCATATTACAAGCCAGGGGCCTCGAGGGCTCGAATACAAGAGCTCGATCATAGACGAGTCAGCGGAAGCAACAATATCTGAGTACAGACATAAGTAAACAAGTTTGCCTTAAGAAAGCTAGCACAAACTGGGATACAGATCGAAAGAGGCGCATGCCTCCTGCCTGGGATCCTCCTAAACTACTCCTGGTCGTCGTCAGTGGGCTGCATGTAGTAGTAGGCACATCTAGTGTAGTAGGAGTCGTCATTGACGGTGGCGTCTGGCTCCTGGACTCCATCATCTGATCGCAGCAATCGGGTATCGGCAGGGGAAAAGGGGGAACAAAGCAACTGTGAGTACTCATCCAAAGTACTCGCAAGCAAGGAGCTACACTACATATGTATGCATTGGTATCAAACGGAATAAGGGTATCATATGTGGACTGAACTGCAGAATGCCGGAATAAGAGGGGGATAGCTAGTCCTATCGAAGACTACGCTTCTGGCCACCTCCATCTTGCAGCATGTACAAGAGAGAAGAAGGTAAGTTCACCAAGTAGAATCATGTAGCGTAATCCTACCCGGCGATCCTCTCCTCGTCGCCCTGTTAGAGAGCGATCACCAGGTTGTATCTGGCACTTGGAAGGGTGTGTTTTATTAAGTAACCGGTTCTAGTTGTCATAAGGTCAAGGTACAACTCCAAGTCGTCCTGTTACTGAAGATCACGGCTATTCGAATAGATTAACTTCCCTACAGGGGTGCACCACATTTCCCAACACGCTCGATCCCCTTTGTCCGGACACACTTTTCTGGGTCATGCCCAGCCACGGAAGATCAACACGTCACAGCCCTACCTAGGCACAACAGAGAGGTCAGCACGCCGATCTAAATCCTATGGCGCAGGGGTCTGGGCCCATCGCCCATTGCACACCTGCACGTTGCGTACGCGACCGGAAGCAGACCTAGCCCCCTTAATACAAGCGCGAGCTTACGGTCCAATGCGGCGCGCGCCGCTCAGTCGCTGACGTCACAAAGGCTTCGACTGATACCACGACGTCGAGTGCCCATAACTGTCCCCACGTAGATGGTTAGTGCATATAGGCCAGTGGCCAGACTCGGATCAAATACCAAGATCTCATTAAATGTGTTATCTTGAAATAACCACGAACGCCGACCAGGGCCAGGCCCACCTCTCTCCTAGATGGTCTCAACCTGCCATGTCACTTCGCCACAAAGATCCACACAGAGGGCCGTCGGGAAAGTATGTCCTTCCAGCCCCCAATTCGTGAATCAACCGCGGGTACTCCTCGAGCCAACCCGACTTTAGTCATCACATGTATCATGTATAAAGTATATAGTATATACCCGTGATCACCTCCCAAGTGACCACGGCCCGATAGTATAGCATGGCAAACGGACAAGAATGTAGGGCCACTGATGATAAACTAGCATCCTATACTAAGCATTAGGATTGCAGGTAAAGGTAACAGCAGTAGTAGCAGGCTATGCATCAGGATAGGATTAACGGAAAGCAGTAACATGCTACACTACTCTAATGCAAGAAGTAGAGTGAAGAGTAGGCGATATCTGGTGATCAAAGGGGGGCTTGCATGGTTGCTCTAGCAAGAGAGAGGGGTCGTCAACACCATAGTTGAACTAGGGGTCTCCGGCAGTCCCGGGGTCTACCGGAAAGAAGTATCGGAGGGGGAACACAATAAATAATAGAGCAATCAAGGTAACAAAAAGCAAGATGCGGCATTACGTTGTTCTAGGGGTGACCTAACGCGGTACTAAGTGATACCGGCAAAGGGGGAAAGCATCCGGGAAAATATCCCCGGTGTTTTGCATTTCCGGACAGATGAACCGAAGGGGGAAAGTTGTGTGTTCACTATGCTAGGGATGCGTGGCGGACGAACGGGCCTCGTATCTGGATCCGTCTCGTCGTTCTGAGCAACTTTCATGTACAAAGTTTTCCCATCCGAGTTACAGTTTATTTTATATTGATTTTAAAAGATTTAAATCATTTTTAGGATTTGTTTAATTTATTTAATCCAACATTATCCAGAACAGTATTTGCTGATGTCAGCATGACATCAGCAGTCAACAGGGTTGACTGGTCAACCTGACGTGTGGGTCCCACATGTCATTGTTTGGTCAGCCTAATTAGGTTTTAACTAATCTAATTATTGTTTAATTAATTAACACTAGTTAATTAGGTTAATTAAACATTAATTAATTAATTAAGTTAAGTTAATTAATTAATTTAATTTAATTTAATTAATTGATTAATTAATTAATATACATTTTTATCATTTATTATTTATTTATTTATTTATTTTAAAACTCTTTTTTAATATACATTCTGGGGGGTGGGACCCCACTGTCAGTGGCTAGACTAATTAGAAGTGTCTAATTTAACTAGGAGCTAATTAGGGGATGGGCCCCATATGTCAGTGAGTTTAGCTGGGGGTAATTAGTGCCTAAACTAATCAGCTGTCAGGCGGGGCCCATGGGTCAGTGACCCGGGCGGTGGTTTAAACCACCCCCGCGCATCGGTGACAACAGGGGGCGGCAGCGATGCGCAAGAGCGCCACTCCGGCGAGCAGAGGGCGGACACGAGTCACGGACAGAGCGGGTGTGGTCGCTTGAGCAGGGGGGTGGCCGGAGTTGGCCGAGCCAACGACGACGACCGAGCGAGGCGGCGGCGATGCGCGGCTAGCGGCGGCAAGGCCACGCGGGCGCGCAGCAAGGGGAGCCAGGGAGAGCGAGAGCAAGGCCATGGGGGGCAGCAAGCACGAGCAGGCAGAGCCAGAGCATGGTGGGAGCAGACGGGGATGGCAGAGCGGGCGTGGCGCGCGGGGAGGGGCGAGCGGCAAGCTGCGGGCGCTGGCTTGGCCTCTGCCAGAGGCGGAGCAAAGCGGGGTGGAGGGTAGCAGGGGCGTGACGGTTGCGGTGGCCAGGGGCACGCATGGGCAGAGGTAGAACGACACGCACGGCGACCCGGGGTGGTCGGAGCCGTGAGAGAAAGGAGGCAGAGGCAAGAGGCGGGGTTCCTGCTCACGTTCGTTGCAGGGAAATGGCAGCGGGCTCGGCGGAGGCCGGTGGGGCAGCGGGGTGAGGAGGACGGCGGCGAACGTCACGGCGCTGGCACCGTTCACCAGGGTCGATGCAGAGGAGGGGCTCCGAGGAGGAGGGCAAGGCGTCCGGTGAGGGGCGGCGCCGGGGTGGGCGCCGGCGTCTGAGCGCGGAGCGGCGCGGTCGGTGGAGGCGGGTGCGGCGACGCGAAATCGGGCTCCTCCCCGATCCAATCCAGTTGAGTGGGGGGAAGAGATGGGGGAGAAAGTGGGGGTTCATGGGGGTTAGGTCACAGGGGGAGGCCATATAGGCCAGGAGAGGTGCGGTTGGGCCGGCCAATTGGGCCAAGGCCCAGCAGGCCCGGGGTCCCTTGCCCGTTTTAATTTTTTTGTTTATACCCATTTCCTTTTTATTTTTATCTATTTTCTTTTCTCTCATGTTCGGTCTGCAAATAGTTAGGCCACAAAAGGACTTTTACAAAAATAAGGACCTAGCTCATAATTAGTAGTGCAGTATACCCTAGCACCAAAAACTACTTTAGGCAAAACATAATTTCATATTTAACTTAGATTAAATAAAAGGTCAATAAATATTGTCTTTAGTCATTGTTTGAGGATGTTTGGGTCACTTACCCAATTGCAATAATGTTGGTTTCAATTTTAGAATTGTCTTTGGAATATTTGTTATTTAATGAACAATTTAGTTTCAGATTTTAACAACTTTTAATGTTTGCCTGATTTTAAATTTGAATTCGAACCGGTTTCGAGCTAACGCGAGATTATCAACGGTAACCGAGGTGACATGGCATCATTAGCAGGGAATTACGGGAGTCTAATTATCCGGGCGTCACAGAAAGGCAGGAGCAGCACACTCAATGGGTAAACCGATCATGCTTAATCGGCGTAGCTAGCAAATGGCAAGGTGCTCCTCCAAGATCTGGGGGTCGGCATGAATGGCAGACATCGCGACCTCATCTGCGCGTGCGGCCGCGATTTGCTTCTCCACTGCCAAATGCTCCTTGAGATCCTAGCTATACTGCGTGCACCATGGCTTAGGACCGCGCTTATTTGGTGGAGGGGTCGGTGATTTGGGTGGAAGGTGTCGCGCTCGCGCCAGCGGTCCGGGCATGTGGGATGTGGAAGGAGGAGGAGGATGGGGTGGGTGTGGATTACCTGCCTGGATAGATGAGGCAGAGGAGCATGAAGGAGGGTCGCCGATGAGGAGGCGGCACTACAAGCAAGGAGTGAATGTTTCAACTTGGAAAGGAAGGCGGAAACATGGGAAATGTGGCTTTTGGTAAGGAGGAGGGGCGGGGAGGTAGATATTTCTGCGGAAGCCGAAAATTTGGAATCGCTTCAGTGAAAAAACTGGCGCGCAAGTGTCATCAGACACGGTCCCTTATTCAGAACTGTGTACGATATGTGAACATCACAAACGATTCAGATAGCTTAACTCATGTGTGATGAGTTTGAACGTCAAAAATTTTTGTTCAAATTTCCATGGTTACAGTGGTCATCCACGACATTGCATAATTTGGGTACACAAAGGAGATTACAGCACACCCACACTTCATAAACGAGCAAGTTTAGCAATTAAATAGAGCTACCTGACCTAAACATTACTCTAAAAAATTAAAGACCGGTGCTCTTAATTAAACAAAACAAAGAGTACTACTACAGCTGGTGCTCGTCGATCTCCGCCGCCGCCTCCATGTCCAGCTCGCGCCTGATGGTCTCCTGGGGAAGGGGCTCCATGGCATCCATCACACCATACTCGGCAAGCATCTCGCCATCCGCATCCTCCATCTCTTTGGAAAAGGCCGCCACGAGCTGGGCGTGGGCGGACGCGATTTGGGCTTGGATAGAAGTCACCCTTCTATAATTTAGATGATATGTTATAAAGAGAAGTCACCCATCGGGAGGATATGTTATAAAGAGAAGTCACCCTTCCCTCGATTTAAATAGATCAAAGATCTATGCATTTTATTTAGATGAGTTTTTCAAAATTAAAAGACATGATGACAAGATGCAAGGCGAATGATGCAAAGATGAAAGCAACAAACCAACAACTCACACGACCAAACTCGGAAAACATGGAAGGCGTCTGTAGCTCCGGTCTTGGGGCGTCACAACACTCCACCACTACAAGAGGATCTCGTCCGGAGATCTACAATGGCACCGGAGAGAAACGAAAGAGGAAGAGAAGAGGTAAAACTAAGTTGCCTTTTTGACCAATGAGTGAAACCAAAGAACCTTGCGAGGTTGAACAAATTGAAAGAAAGAATACAATGAAGATGAACGAAGTTGAAAACAAACCATTAGAAAAGAGGAACAAGGAACATTATGGGAACCTTGTAGGTTGAAATACATAAGAAAAGGGTTACGATGGACAAGAAGTACATGCAAGCACTTCGGTTGAAATGAGATGAACAAGGAACGATAAAGATCAATTATGATAACACTCCGGTTGGAAAAGGAAGGCATAGAATATGATCTTGACAAGATGAGAGGATACTTGATGAAATCAACAACACACTACCTCCGGAACAATTGTAGGAATGGAATCAAAAGAACGGAGGAGAAAACAACATATTCTACCTCAAATGAGCTTGAAAAAGCCTCTTTAGGAGAAGGGTCAAACGGAGTTGTTGGAAAACCAACAACGAAAAGAACAAGGTTGTAGTGGGCTTATGGAAAACATCTCAAAACTATGAGGTGAAATTCTGTCACTAACGGAAACAATAGATTGGTTTGATATCAACAAGGAGACGAGAAACTTATTTCACCGGGAGGATAAATGAAGAACTTGGGTCATCTATGAGCACCATAAATAGAAACAATCCCTAGGGAAAGCTTTAGGTGAAATATAACCCGAGTTAGCTCCAACGAGGAGATTGATGGATTGAGAAGAGCTCATGCTCGAAGAAATTGATGGGTTTAACTATCTCATTCTTGACAACTGTAGAATCATGAGACGTGAAGGGAAATTGTCAAGAATGACATAACACCATCTCAAAATATAAGGTAGAAAGAATTGCAGTTCTGAATGCAAGATGAAGAATGCCTGAACTCCTCAGAACAAGACATGTGTTGAACACCATGTTTATTTGAGAGTATAGCTTGGCGGATCTTAGCTTCGAGAGAAATCTTGAAGAACAATTGAAGAATGAAAGGAATCCTTGATGAGCCGCCATGTTGAGCCTCCGTGAAGAACTCCGGTAATATAAGGATGATCAAACAAAATGAAGGATGAAAAGAATAAGGTTGAAGCCTTGCAATGATTTAGATGGATCTTCGTGATGATGAGAGCTTGAAACTCCAGGAAAAGTATGAAGCACTTGAACCGAGAATTTACTCATCGTGAACAAACTCTGGAAGAAAAAGATAAAGCATATCGAAAAGAGAATGTTATATGATGAACCACTCCGAAAAGAAGAAATTAGAATGCTTGGATGACACAAGAATAAGAATTACATTATTCTTATCCTTCACCAATTTAAATTGATGACAAGCAACGGATTTTTGCATACTACTTATTCTCGTAGAAAGGATTAAGATAGATATAGCGCCAACTTGAAGAGGCCTTCAACGAACCACCGGTAGGATTTGGAAACAATGAATGAATTGATCTGATAACGAAAGAAGAGAAATCTTGAATGAACCACCGTAAGAATTGAAAATGAATGTAGCAAAGGCACAATTCACCGGGGAGAATTGAAAAATGACTGGAGATACTTGAGGGAATATAAATATATGAGAACAAAGAGATCACAATCTGATTACAGAATATTTGAATGATGCACCAGTAAGATTTGGAGAACAATAGCTGAAGGCTGAGAATGAATAATCTCGAAATGATGGCCTTCGGAGAATCAAACTGAAAAGACTCTTGAATTGCTCCGGAAGGGTGAAAAGCATTCTCACAATCGAAAACAATTATGAGAGGATGGCATCAAGCTTGAACTATGCATCTCTGAGAAAACGGATAAGATTTGGAGGGAAAAAAACTCTTCTTCGGTCTTCAAATGTTGAGAATGGCGATGAGAAACACCACCTTGAATTGTTGAGGCACTCCGGGATGAAGAATAGAAAGGTTGAACCAACGATGAAAAGAATTTGGAAGCGATCATGGGGAAGGACATTTGACTGATGATAACTCATTTTTACGTCAACCTTTGAAATGAATTTGAGAAGCTCCAGAAATAAGAAGAGTCAGGTAAGATCCTGGGAAAAGACGTGTGGGTTATGGACTCACGCAAAAGATACACCGTTGAACTGATTACTTGAAAAGGATATTGCATCGATTGAATTAAAAGGCTTGAATGAGATAACAACCTTGAAATACGGTGAACGGATCTTGAATGAAAAGACGAATCTCCTGAGATATCTTCAGCACTCTGGAACAATTGAATAGCAAGCGGGGAATGATTATGAGGTGCACCGGCATGAGAAAAACATTGGACAAAATGAAAGGACTATGCTCAATACCAAAGCTTGAATTGAATCCACCGGAGAAGAAAATAATGACGAATGATGAACTTGAAGCTCCGTTAGAATCTTCATAGGAAACACTAGGTAAAACATTGAAAGAAAAGACTGAAGAGACTTCTCACAAATAAAAGGATACATGATTAAGAAATCTGAATCCTTGAAGAAAAGGGTGGGATGGCGGGAAAACAAAGGCAACTTGGGACGGATGAAACAAATAATGTTGGGAAAACCGAGAGGTGATCTTTCGGATGTTGAAATGATCGGTCCACTTGAAGAGAAAACACGCCGGTTGAAAAGGATTGACATGACAATCTCAATTATCATGAAGGATTAGTATTCACATAGAAATGTGAGAACACCACTTAGGAATAGGTATGGAATCAACACTTAGCATTGAAGCAACCAGAATACCACAACTCAAAACAAAAACAAGGATTGGCTTAGGAAAATAAGCCGGAAACAAACAGATGATAGATCCCATATCATATCATGTGTTTGTTCGAAAGATATTATAGGAGCTACTTGAATTCCCACTTATAAACTCCCGAAACTTTGTGGTTATGCAATCAGGTGTTGGGGATACAGGGGAAGCATAATATCTCACCCAAAACTAAAAATACCTACATCCAGCTATGTCCATCCTTCAACACATAACCAAGAAACCTTCGGAAATTGTTTACCTCAACCTTCGAAAAGCATCCATTCTACGAGTTATGGCAATACTCCCGAACTCCCGCCCCGGTACTGGGTGGCGTCGAGGTTATCTCACCAACAACTGCATAAAAGAGATTTTCGATGTTGGCAAAACTCAGGTATTCCAGAACTGCAACGATAAAATTGTGACGACAACACCTCGGAGCTCAACTCCCCGGGACACTGCCACAACCCCTAAATGTCAGGAGGCACCAAGAACAATGTTCTCGTGACAAAACATCGTAACAATTCCAAGATACCCGCGTGATCCTAAAAAAATTCGTGAAATTTGAGGAGAGAAGAATCAAAACTCTACGTCAGGATGCCTCACCAGAGCGACGAAGGAACTGAGGAGTGAAAAGAATCCTACTCTCCGATATATAATCCTAAGACTCAAAACATTTTCTTCTAGACTCAACAACGTCAGCGATTCGATCAAGTAGGGGGCTCCTAAGTCGAGGAAGGCTCTGATACCAACTTGTAACACCCACGATGCGGCTATATCTCCCACGTGTTGGAGCATGACTTAGAGGCATAACAACATAGTAGGCATGTCGCAAGAGGGGTAATCTTTACACATCCCATGTACTGAATAAGAAAGGGATAAAGAGTTGGCTTACAATCGCCACTTCACATAATACATAAATATAGCATCACATCATCCAGAGTACAATCAAGGTCCGACTACGGAACCAAATAAAGAAAGACAACCCCAAATGCTAGATCCCCGATCACCCCGACTGGGCTCCACTACTGATCAACTGGAAATGAAACAACACAACGAACACACCTCCATCGAGCTCCCATCTGAGCTCAGTTGCGTCACCTGCACTGGTATCATCGGCACCTGCAACTGTTTGGAAGTACCTGTGAGCCACGAGGACTCAGCAATCTCACACCCGCGAGATCAAGACTATTTAAGCTTATGGGTAGGAAAGGGTAGTGAGGTGGAGCTGCAGCAAGCACTAAGCATATATGGTGGCTAACATACACAAATAAGAGCGAGAAGAGAAGCAAAACAAAGGTCGTGAACTAGAAGTGATCAAGAAGTGATCCTGAATCTACTTAAGTTCAAGCATAACACAAGAACCGTGTTCACTTCCCGGACTCCACCGGAAAGAGACCATCACAGCTACACACGCGATTGATGCATTTTAATTAGGTTAAGTTTCAAGTTCTCTACAACGGACATTAACAAATTCCCATCTGCCCATAACCGCGGGCACGGCTTTCGAAAGTTCAAACCCTACAGGGGTGTCCCAACTTAGCCCATCACAAGCTATCACGGTCAACGAAGGATATTCCTTATCCCAGGAAGACCCGATCAGACTCGGAATCCCGATTACAATACATTTTGACAATGGTAAAACAAGACCAGCAAAGCCGCCCGAATGTGCCGACAAATCCCGATAGGAGCTACACATATCTCATTCTCAGGGCACACCGGATGAGCCAGACATCGGGTTGGCATAGACCCTGGTTGCCCAGGGGGCGCCAGACATCGCTTAGGTTGGACCCTCGGGCCCGGGGGGGTTAAAATAAAGATGACCCTCGGGCTCCGGAAACCCAAGGGAAAAAGGCTAGGTGAGGCAAATGTAAAACCAAGGTTGGGCCTTGCTAGAGGAGTTTTATTCAAAGCGAACTGTCAAGGGGTCCCCATAACACCCAACCGTGTAAGGAACGCAAAATCAAGGAACATAACACCGGTATGACGGAAACTAGGGCAGCAAGAGTGGAACAAAACACCAGGCATAAGGTCGAGCCTTCCACCCTTTACCAAGTATATAGATGCATTAATTAAAATAAGAGATATTGTGCAATAATCCATGTTCCAACATGGAACAAACTTCATCTGCACCTGCAACTAGTAATGCTATAAGAGGGGTTGAGCAAGGCGGTAACATAACCAAACAACGGTTTGCTAGGAAAGGAGGGTTAGAGGCTTGACATGGCAGTATGGGAGGCATGATATAGCAAGTGGTAGGGATCGCATCATAGTAATAGATCGAGAAACTAGCAAGCAAATATAGAAGTGATTTCGAGGGTATGGTCATCTTGCCTAAGATCCCGATAGGAAGAAGAACGAGTCCATGAAGAAGACAAACGGACGTAGACGAACGGATCCTCACAACTCCGGAACAAAACCGAAGCTAACGAGAGAGGCAACCCGAAAAGAAGCAAGCAACATAGTAAAACAACCATCACATAAACATGGCATGATGCACAATCAAGTATGATGCATGTCCGGTTTAAATATGCATGGCATGGCAAAGTGCACAGACAAAGCTACAAGTTAAGTGGAGCTCAATATGCAAAGAGTTGCATATTGACGAAACACCACATTTAATTATTTAGTTCTCTCCCGTTTAAACATGGCACAAGGTGAAGCATGAGTAAAACATTTATCTAAACAAGTTTAAATGAGGCCGGAACAAACAACAATTCCGGTAATTCCCCATGTGCATTTAGCAATTTAAGGCAAACAACATTTTTAACATTTTAAATGTTATTATCATGATGCGAATGTCATGTGCAAGTTTTATGCAATATTTATGAAAATGTTGGCATGATAAGATATGAGGCATTTGTCATCGCGGCAGAAACAAAAGGGGTGCCACGGCGACGATAACGAAACGGTGCCACGGCAATGTTCCGGTTCCGACAACTCATTGAGACATCGGTGCAAAAGAAAGTGTGGCGGGAGCATGCAAAAGATGGTGGGGTGATCCCGATTACCGGGTTCCCATGGGTCGACGATGGTGACAAGGCAAAAGAGGGGCAAGATTCACCGACAATTCGAGCACGAAGCAAGCACGAGCATCTCATTCATCACACATGCATTCGTTCATGGGAGGTCGTCTCGGGGTTATAACTTCAAAGCGTGCATTACTGGAGGGGTTCGAGTTCGATGCGGTGTAGGGGAGGTAGACGTTCTCGGGACGTTCGTAGTGGAAGTAGTCGTCCTCGCATGCTCTAGGGTCGACGGTAGAGGTTCTCGTGATCTCAATGACGGTAGTGGTACATGTTTATCGTAGCACGAGTTTCTGTAGATGTTCGGGGTCACGGCGAGGAACTTGATGCATCGTTGAACTTGGCGTCCGAGGAATTACGCGTAGTCGTACACGAGTCATAGTCGAACTTGACGGTTCCGTTACACGGTTCTTCAGAGACGGTAGTTGTTCTCGGTTCGTAGACGAGCATGACGGATCCGAGGGCTCCGGCCATCGGGGTACTTGGCGCAATGCCGTGTACTCGTACACATTCCGTAGATGTTCATGGCATCGGTGTCGTGGTACTTGGGGTCTTCGGACATTCCGGTCCCGTTCTTGCGACGGTAGTCGTCCACGTTCGTTCGGAGAGGTACTTGATCTAGCGAAGAGGTACTTGGCGGTAGTGGTACTTGGCGTAAACCCACGGAGACAGTCTTGACATGCAACGAGCAACAACGCGATGTACAGATGCAGCAGTGGTCTTGCCGGTATCGTGGCCGGAGCGGGGTGGACCTGGCAAGGTCCTGCCTTGGGTCGCCGTTGGTCGATGGCGAGTAGCAGCTCGGGCCGAGGGCCCATGGTGGTGCTGCTCCACATGAAGGAGGACATACCAGGAGGAGTAGGGGCGCTTGGTCTCTAGTCGGCCATGGCGCGGTGCGGGCAGGGTGCAGCTCAGGCTGCTGCTGCTTGCGTGCTCCAGCGCAGGCGGAGCCAGCAGCGAGGAGGCGAAGGGAGAAGGGGCACGCGGGGAGGGGATTTGCGGGAGAGCAACCAGGCACGCGGCAGGGAGCCATGCCACGCGAGGAAGAGGAAGCGAAGATCTACGACGCTGACAGAGGAGCTCGAGGTCGAGGCAATGACACAGAGGAAGGAGTCGAGGGGCGCAGGAGGATGGCCGGGGTGCACGGAGCCGAAGGACGGCGGGGACAAAGGAGCTCCTCTCCCTAGCGCGAGAAGGAAGATGAGTGGAGGGGAAAAGGGGATCGAGCCGTAGCTCTCCCTGGCGGCGCAAGCGAGGGTAAAAGGGAGAGAGCATGGTGAGGGGTTAGGGTAAGCAGCGGGGCTGATTGGGCCTGGCCTTGGGCCGGCGCGTGAGGGAGGGAGGCCCAGCTAGGCTAGACTGGTTGCTGGGCCTCTTCTCTCTCTCTCTAAAAAACTTATCTATTTAACAGAAAAGAAAATAGAGAGAGAAAAAGAAAGAGTGGGTTAGGGAAGGATTTTGGGCATGGGGATAATTTTCTGAACTCACAAAAATATGCTTGTTCCGAGAAAATAGAAAAGGCAAAGATTGAAAGATGTAAAATTCAAACTCGTTTGAATTAAATTCCAACGGGTTTGAACTAGGACTTGGTTTTTTTGAAGTGACCAAAATTGTTGAAAATTTAGGTGGAGCTCCGAAAAATGACGAAAGGATATATGGAAAATTTAGAGGCCAAGAGTTGTGATAACAAAGGCATTGGGATTTTGCATGTGTGTTATGGTGAATTTCAAATTAAAGAAATATTTAAAATAGCCCCCTACTATCGGGATGATATGTTATAAAGAGAAATCACCCTTCCCTCGATTTAAATAGATCAAAGATCTATGCATTTTAATTAGATGAGTTTTCAAAATTAAAAGACATAATGACAAGATGCAATGCGAATGATGCAAAGATGAAAGCAACAAACCAACAACTCACACGACGAAACTCGGAAAACATGGAAGGCGTCTGAAGCTCCGGTCTTGGGGCGTCACAAGGTTTAGGTATATGCTTCTCACAAACCAGAGCTTCTCACAACAAGCATGATGGTTTCGGTAGGGAGCGTCCCACCTTTGGGGATGAAACGATATCCATTGCCTCTTATTGCTTTCAAAAATTTTCTCATGTCAACATAGAATAACATGAGTGTTGTGTCAATTTTTGTGATTTTTCGGGGTTCATTTGGACATTTTTATGCATGAACTGAGTTTTCAATGCATTTATGTGCATAATTCAAATTTGAACTACATGCTTGCTCTAGTGCATATAAATTGGTTGAAATATCAAATCTGTGTCCTTGGGTGCATGCTTAGGTCCCATGCAAGAAATGGGAATGAATTTCAAACACCAGGGCACCGTTGATTGCCAGCAAAACGTTGAGATACTTTATTTTTAAATTCTAGTAAATCCAAACCTCGTCTAAAATTCATGAAACTTGGCATGCTATCATGGAATGGCACCCAACATGCTGTGGTATTTTCCGTGTCCATTTTGAGAGAAGGCGCACTCGAATAATGACAGCCAACAAAGGCATTTTGAAAAAATAGCTGCCACTTTAATATCTCCAACGTTTGTATAATTCAAACCATGTGCGTTCTGTTAACCATTCATGTGACGCCACGTGTCTTGGTTTTAATGGCTGTAGGAGGTATCGTGCGGACAGGTGCTTGACCTTGACTGAACGGGAGGCGTGCAAGCGCGGTCCGGTGCACAGGCTGACCGAGAGGCACGCAAGTTGTCCTCGAATGTGTAGGCTCACCGGGAAGCGTGCAAGATGTATGCTGCGCATGCTCATTGGGAAGAGAGCCCTTTGACTTCCATGGCCGCCCGCCTTCCTCTCTGTGTGCGCGCCCCCCTCAGCGGCATGGGATGCCACCGTTGAACGCTACCTCTCAGCGCCGCCAGCTGCCGTCCTCCCGCCCCACGCCCGTCAACCCCGGGACGACATGATGCAAAGTGAGAGCAGGATTTGTGCATCTCTTCAACGCAAACGGTTCTTTTGGATGACCCATGTGCAACCACTTACAAACAATTTGGTGTGATTTACATCTGTCATATTGGGTATGTTACCATTTGTCAAACTGGAAAGATTGACATTTGTTGATCTAGTAACATTGCCATTTGTCAACCTAGTAACACTGCGATTTGTCAAAATATGAAGCTAAAAATCACTAGCAGTATCTAATTTTTGCAACCAAAATTCAGTAATTAAGCATAGATTTCATTCATAGATTAAGCAGTCGTTCTTAATTTATACAAACAGTTCAACACGACACCTGAACCGACCAAACTTTTTCCCAATTGTTGCCAACCACGTACTGAAAGCTAGTTCAACTATATATACCAGCTTATTTTAAGTACATTGTACAGTTCCACTACATCTATAGTCAGATGAACTGAACAAAATAGCCCCTAAATACTATTACTACTGCGGAAGGGCTTTGTACTACTTCCGACTGCCTCTCCTCTGCCGAGCGTGCTCAGTAAGAGGTGGGGAAGGAGGAGCCTACCGACGATCTAGGCAACTGCAACACGGTGCCTGCCGCTGTTGCAGCTTTAGTGATGCTCACTGCGAACGCCCTCTGCTGCTCCAAATGACCCCTCTCGAAGCGGTGGTTCTCCTCATAGATCTCATGATTCCTCGCCTCTGAGGCGGTGTGTGTCGCGGCCACAGCGGAGGTAAGGCTCTTTGCGTGCTCGACGAGGCACTCCTCCTCCTCCCGTAGGAACTCGGTGTAGCGCGCAAGGTCGCTGACGCATGTGCCGGCATCCACCTCCGCCTCCCACCTTCGGGCGGCGGTGGCGGAGCGGGTGATGACACCGGCGGCGATGGTGGGCTGGCGGCCACGGCGGTCGACGACGGGGTGGCGGCCACAACAACCACCTCCCGCCTTCAGGTCGTGGTGGCCGAGCAGGTGATGGCCACGGTGGCCGGCAGTGGGGTGGTGGCCATGATGGCCACCTCCCGCCTTTGGGCCGCGGCGGCAAAGCGGGCGATGGCCCTGGCTTTTGACGGTTGTGTGGCGGCAACGGCGGCGGAGCGTGTGCTGGGTGTTCATCACACACCCAACAGGGACGCCACGCGACTACACTACATCGGGGACTGCGCCGCCGCCGTGGTGTAGCCTTCCAGCCGAAGTTGTCCTCTGATGTCGGCAGAGTGGCTGAGTGACGACGACGGACCGGTGCCATTGGCGATTGTGGGAGAAGCAGACGAGATAAGCTACAGGGAGGGAGCGGAAAATGCGATGCATGACTCGCTGGTCGTGAGGGTTTTTATAGCAGGCCAGTAAGCATTGGGATTTTGGGGGATTTCACCGAGTCGGGTGGAAAGCTTGCATGGGAACCTGCGAGGTTGCGTGGGAACGGGCTCACCGACGATTCATTGGCACCACTGTTTGGCCAAAAGAACGCCCCCGCACGCTGCGCAAGCTTGCGCTGTAAGCCGTCTGCGGCAGCGGGGTGACAAGACGTGCGAGAGGAGGACGAAAGGCCACGTACACATACGGTTAATAAAAAATGTTTGTGATTTAATTACCTAATTTACCCCCATCCTGGTTTATAAGTATGATTTAAGTAATAAAATACGAATGCATGTCGCCAAAGATTATATAGTTGAATTCGTATTTGAACATAGTTTCCAATTATATAATTTTTATAACATGCATTAACATTTTGTTGGTTACATTTGAGGGCAAAGTATGTCACAGAATATAGAGGGGACTATAGACTAGATGGAGGTGGTAGCACACGGCCGATCTCTACGCGGCGACGAACTATCGGCCGGCTTGTAGGCGACCATTTCCTGCGTGTTCAACTGCTCTATGCGTGTGGTTACTTGCGGTTCAGGCGACCGCGGTGCGCTCTGCTCGTGTCCTGCCACGCGCGCTCTACTCTCGCGTTCCTTCAGTTGCTCTGCCCTCATCCCTCCACGCGCGCTACCAGTATTTGGGGCCGGCGCACGATCACGCATGTTCGTGTGCATGCGGTTGCGCCGGGCGCGGCGCGACGATGCAGTTACCCACTGCAAAAACTGCCATGCAGACGCACCGAGAATCCATGCCGCCCGACCCCCTTTTATTCCTGCGGCCATTTACCTTCATCTCTCGTCTCACACGACACAATAAGCACACCCATGAGGACACATACAGAGAGGACATCCAGCGGTTCCAATGGCGCTCCCCGTGGCTCCAATGGCACTCCCAGCGGTCGACGACGACAACGGCGGGCAGTTCACCACGCAACACGTCATGGACACCCACGTGAGGGGCAAGGCTCTCTCGGTGGTGTACACGAACGATCCGGCCTCGGTGGAGAGCTCCATCCAAACTATGGAGCAGTTCCTTGCCAAGGACAAGTACCAAGTGGCCGGCTTCGACCTCGAGTACACCATGGGTCATGCCAGGCACAATCAGAAGGTTGTCGTCGCCCAGTTGTGCGTGTGACATGACGTCCTCGTCTACCACTGCCACCTGGCCACAACGGCTTGCGAGCGTTTCTCTAGGTTTATCAACAGCTCCGACTACAGTTTCGCTGCGGTGGACACCACCAATGATCTAAAAGCGCTCAAGGTTTCGGGCTTGAAATGCCCGAATCTTGTAAACATCCAGCGCGATTACAAGGTCCGGGGCAGCAACAAAAACAAATTGAACTCCCTGGTTGACCTCGCCTCGGCCATCATTGACCCCAACTACATGAAGATGAAAAATGAGACCAAGAAGGACAGGAACGCCTGGCACAGTGTGTGGCATGAGAGACTGGATGAACAACATGTCAAGTACGCGGCCATGGACGCGTACACAAGCTAAGAGATGTACAAGCGGATCGTTGACATGAGGAACTGTCTTCTTCCTGACCCAGACGAGGGATCGAGCCACATAGCAGTGGCGGGAGCGTCACAAGAAGTAGATGACTAGACGATCGTTTCTCCTACTTTAGAATGCATGCAAATGTTTATTGAGGTGTGTGCGAATGATCTGTATAGTCACTTATGTAATTGGATGTTTATTTCAGTTATATATACATACATGTTATTCTATTGTAGACAGAGCAAATCACACGGCTTATTAGCAGCAATCGTCTGTATTATTATTGGTCTTCGCACACACTTCTGATTACGGACCTGTTTGCCGCATATCACACACATCTTGTTCATTTGAACCGTTTCCATTGTGTTGCCTAATCACACACAGTTCATCCTGGTGAACCGTATGCTATATATCGCACACGCCTTCATCTGGCTGCCCATTTCTTTTGTTCCTCCTCATCCCAAACAGTTAATTGAACTGAATCGTATGCCCTGCATCGCACACGCAACTAAAATCTGAACCGTGTTTGATGCATCCGTCATCGCAAATGTTTTGCACCTTTTTGATGGTTTTTTTTACACCATCCTTTGCGATTATGGCATCGCACATAGTTTCATCGAAGGGTCTCTGATTGTAGTATCGCGTTTGGACCATCATGCAGTAGTGATCGGCTTAAAGAGGAGTATAGGGGCACGGAGCAGAAACCACTGTTTGGTGGTATTTTGCAAGATGAAGCATTCGTGGCATCCAAGTTACCACTAACCTACAATCTGCAGGTTAGCCGTTGCATACAGGAGTTTGGATCAGTTGCCAATATTTTCTTTTTTTAAATGGTTCCTAATTGAATCAGTACTGAATCTTTTTTTGTGCTGATGCAGAAAAAGGCAAATATTGCCAAAGTGGTTAATGATCTGTGCAAGGCAGTAACTGAACAGGTTGGCACCTTCATTGAAGCAGTTGCCAAGATCGATGACGAGGAGCCGGATATTGGCCCCTACGTACAGCAGCCATCAACGGGAACTGGGACATCACGCCGTGCTCCAAAAAGAAAGAGACAGGTTTCACCTATACAAGAAGAAGAGTTTGTTGTGGAGGAGTCAGAAGAAGATGATGAAATGGAAGCAGCGCTAGATGTTGGAGATGAGGAGGACACATATGAGGATGAATCAGAGGAGGGGGACAAAGAGGAGGATGACAAAGAAGAAGATGCAAAGGAGGAGAAGGAGGAGGAAGAGTAAGAAGAAGAGGAGAAAGTAGACGAGGAGGACAAAGAAGAGGAGGACAAAGGAGAGGAGGAGGACAAGGAAGAAGATAGTGAGGCAGAGGAGGAGGAAGAAGAAGATGAGGCCAAAGTGGGGGATGGAGACAAAGGTGCAGCAGTTGATGGCAGTGAGGGGGGAGGAGATGATGAGGAAGAAGACGAGGATGTTGATGGTGATGATCAAGGGGGACCCAATGGATGCAGTGACAGCAGCGATGACGATGATGACAATGGCCCTGGTTCTGGGGGTACAGGCGGCAACACATCTAGGGGGACTAGCAGCTCTGCCAACCCTGGCAGCAGTAGCTGTTGGTGAACGTTGCAGAAAACAAAAAATTTCCTACGGTTTCACCAAGATCCATCTATGAGTTCATCTAGCAACGAGTGATCGGATTGCATCTACATACCTTTGTAGATCACGCGCGGAAGCGTTCAAAGAACGGGGATGAGGAAGTCGTACTCGACGTGATCCAAATCACCGGAGATCCTAGCGCCGAACGGATGGCACCTCCGCGTTAAACACACGTACGGTCAGCGTGATGTCTCCTCCTTCTTGATCCAGCAAGGGGGAAGGAGAAGTTGATGAAGATCCAGCAGCACGACGGCGTGGTGGTGGATGCAGGGGTCACCGCAGCAGGGCTTCGCCGTTCTACTGCGAGAGGGAGAGGTGTAGTAGGGGAGAGGGAGGCGCCAAGACTCAAGGGTGCGGCTGCCCCTCCCTCCCCCCTTTATATAGGCTCCCCTAGGGGGGGGCGCCGGCCCTAGGAGATGGGATCTCCTAGGGGTGGCGGCCAAGGGGTGGAGTGCCCTCCAAGCCAGGTGGGGCGCCCGCCCACCCTAGGGTTCCCAACCCTAGGCGCATGGGGTGGGCCAAGGGGGGCGCACCAGCCCACTATGGGCTGGTTCCCCTCCCCACTTTAGCCCATGGGGCCCTCCGGGATGGGTGGCCCCACCCGGTGGACCCCCGGGACCCTTCCGGTGGTCCCGGTACAATACCGATGACCCCGAAACTCTCCTGATGGCCGAAACTGCACTTCCTATATATAATTCTTCACCTCCGGACCATTCTGGAACTCCTCGTGATGTCCAGGATCTCATCCGGGACTCCGAACAACTTTCGAGTTACTGCATATTCATATCTCTACAACCCTAGCGTCACTGAACCTTAAGTGTGTAGACCCTATGGGTTCGGGAGACATGTAGACATGACCGAGATGGCTCTCCGGTCAATAACCAATAGCGGGATCTGGATACCCACATTGGCTCCCACATGCTCCTCGATGATCTCATCGGATGAACCATGATGTCGAGGATTCAAGCAACCCCGTATACAATTCCCTTTGTCAATCGGTATGTTACTTGCCCGAGATTCGATCGTCGGTATCCCAATACCTCGTTCAATCTCGTTACCGGCAAGTCACTTTACTCGTACCGTAATGCATGATCCCGTGACCAGACAATTGGTCACTTTGAGCTCATTATGATGATGCATTACCGAGTGGGCCCAGAGATACCTCTCCGTTATACGGAGTGACAAATCCCAGTCTTGATCCGTGTCAACCCAACAGACACTTTCGGAGATACCCGTAGTATACCTTTATAGTCACCCAGTTACGTTGTGATGTTTGGTACACCAAAAGCACTCCTACGGCATCCGGGAGTTACACGATCTCATGGTCTAAGGAAAAGATACTTGACATTGGAAAAACTCTAGCAAACGAACTATACGATCTTGTGCTATGTTTAGGATTGGGTCTTGTCCATCACATCATTCTCCTAATGATGTGATCTCGTTATCAATGACATCCAATGTCCATAGTCAGGAAACCATGACTATCTGTTGATCAACGAGCTAGTCAACTAGAGGCTTACTAGGGACATGTTGGTGTCTATGTATTCACACATGTATTACGATTTCCGGGTAACACAATTATAGCATGAATAAAAGACAATTATCATGAACAAGGAAATATAATAATAATCCTTTTATTATTGCCTCTAGGGAATATTTCCAACAGTCTCCCACTTGCACTAGAGTCAATAATCTAGTTACATTGCGATGAATCGAACACCCATGGAATTCTGGTGTTGATCATGTTTTGCTCTAGGGAGAGGTTTAGTCAACGGATCTGCTACATTCAGGTCTGTATGTACTTTACAAATATCTATGTCTCCATCTTGAACATTTTCACGAATGGAGTTGAAGCGACGCTTGATGTGCCTGGTCTTCTTGTGAAACCTGGGCTCCTTGGCAAGTGCAATAGCTCCAGTATTGTCATAGAAGAGTTTGATCGGCCCCGACGCATTAGGTATGACTCCTAGGTCGGTGATGAACTCCTTCACCCAAATTGCTTCATGCGCTGCCTCCGAGGCTGCCATGTACTCCACTTCACATGTAGATCCCGCCACGATACTCTGCTTGCAACTGCACCAGCTTACTGCCCCACCATTCAAAATATACATGTATTCGGTTTGTGACTTAGAGTCATCCAGATCTGTGTCGAAGCTAGCGTCGACGTAACCCTTTACGACAAGCTCTTTGTCACCTCCATAAACGAGAAACATTTCCTTAGTCCTTTTCAGGTACTTCAGGATATTCTTGACCGATGTCCAGTGTTCCTTGCCGGGATTACTTTGGTACCTACCTACCAAACTTACGGCAAGGTTTACATCAGGTCTGGTACACAGCATGGCATACATAATAGAAACTATGGCTGAGGCATAGGGGATGACACTCATCTCTTCTATATCTTCTGCCGTGGTTGGACATTGAGCTGAGCTCAATTTCACACCTTGCAACACAGGCAAGAACCCCTTCTTAGACTGATCCATATTGAACTTCTTCAATATCTTATCAAGGTATGTGCTTTGTGAAAGACCTATGAGGCGTCTTGATCTATCTCTAAAGATCTTGATGCCTAATATATAAGCAGCTTCTCCAAGGTCCTTCATTGAAAAACTCTTATTCAAGTAGGCCTTAATGCTGTCCAAAAGTTCTATATCATTTCCCATCAAAAGTATGTCATCTACATATAATATGAGAAATGCTACAGAGCTCCCACTCACTTTCTTGTAAACGCAGGCTTCTCCATAAGTCTGCATAAATCCAAACGCTTTGATCATCTCATCAAAGTGAATATTCCAACTCCGAGATGCTTGCACCAGCCCATAAATGGATCGCTGGAGCTTGCATACCTTGTTAGCATTCTTAGGGTCGACAAAACCTTCCGGCTGCATCATATACAATTCTTCCTTAAGGAAACCATAGGAATGCCGTTTTGACGTCCATTTGCCATATCTCATAATCATAGAATGCGGCAATTGCTAACATGATTCGGACGGACTTCAGCTTCGCTACCGGTGAGAAAGTCTCATCGTAGTCAACCCCTTGAACTTGTCGATAACCCTTAGCGACAAGCCGAGCTTTATAGATGGTCACATTACCATCCGCGTCTGTCTTCTTCTTAAAGATCCATTTATTTTCTATGGCTCGTTGCTCAACGGGCAAGTCAGTCAAAGTCCATACTTCGTTTTCATACATGGATCCTATCTCGGATTTCATGGCTTCCAGCCATTTGTCGGAATCCGGGCCCGCCATCGCTTCTTCATAGTTCGAAGGTTCGCCGTTGTCTAACAACATGATTTCCAAGACAGGGTTGCCGTACCACTCTAGTGCGGAACGTGTCCTTGTGGACCTACGAAGTTCAGTAGCAACTTGATCTGAAGTTTCATGATCATCATCATTAACTTCCTCTCTAGTCGGTGCAGGCACCTCAGGAACATTTTCTTGAGTTGCACCATTTTCCGGTTCAAGAGGTAATACTTCACCAAGTTCTACTTTCCTCCCACTTACTTCTTTCGAGAGAAACTCCTTCTCTAGAAAGGATCCATTCTTGGCAACAAAGATCTTGCCTTCGGATCTAAGGTAGAAGGTATACCCAATAGTTTCTTTAGGGTATCCTATGAAGACGCATTTTTCCGACTTGGCTTCGAGCTTTTCAGGTTGAAGTTTCTTGACATAAGCATCGCATCCCCAAACTTTTAGAAATGACAGCTTAGGTTTCTTCCCAAACCATAATTCATACGGTGTCGTCTCAACGGATTTTGACGGAGCCCTATTTAAAGTGAATGCGGCAGTCTCTAAAGCATAGCCCCAAAAAGATAGTGGTAAATCGGTAAGAGACATCATAGATCGCACCATATCTAATAGAGTGCGATTACGACGTTCGGACACACCATTACGCTGAGGTGTTCCAGGCGGCGTGAGTTGTGAAACTATTCCACATTTTCTTAAGTGTGTGCCAAACTCGTGACTCAAGTATTCTCCTCCACGATCTGATCGCAAGAACTTGATTTCCTGTCATGTTGATTCTCAACCTCACTCTGAAATTCCTTGAACTTTTCAAGGGTCTCAGACTTGTGTTTCATTAAGTAGACATAACCATATCTACTCAAGTCATCAGTGAGGGTGAGAACATAACGATAACCACCGCGAGCCTCAACACTCATTGGACCACACACATCAGTATGTATGATTTCCAATAAGTTGGTTGCTCGCTCCATTGTTCCTGAGAACGGAGTCTTGGTCATTTTACCCATGAGGCATGGTTCGCACGTGTCAAATGATTCGTAATCAAGAGACTCTAAAAGTCCATCTGCATGGAGCTTCTTCATGCGTTTGACACCTATGTGACCAAGGCGGCAGTGCCACAAGTATGTGGGAGTATCATTATCAACCTTACATCTTTTGGTACTCACACTATGAATATGTGTAGCATTACGCTCGAGATTCATTAAGAATAAACCATTCACCATCGGAGCATGACCATAAAACATATCTCTCATATAAATAGAATAACCATTATTTTCGGATTTAAATGAGTAGCCATCTCGTATTAAATGAGATCCTGATACAATGTTCATGCTCAAACTTGGCACTAAATAACAATTATTGAGGTTCAAAACTAATCCCGTAGGTAAATGTAGAGGTAGCGTGCCGACGGCGATCACATCGACCTTGGAACCATTCCCGATGCACATCGTCACCTCGTCCTTCGCCAGTCTCCGCTTATTCCACAGCTCCTGCTTTGAGTTACAAATGTGAGCAACTGCACCGGTATCAAATACCCAAGAGCTACTACGAGTACTGGTAAGGTACACATCAATTACATGTATATCACATATACCTTTCGTTTTTCCGGCCTTCTTGTCCGCTAAGTATTTGGGGCAGTTCCGCTTCCAGTGACCACTTTCCTTGCAATAAAAGCACTCAGTCTCGGGCTTGGGTCCATTCTTTGGCTTCTTCCCGGCAACTTGCTTGCCGGGCGCGGCAACTCCCTTGCCGTCCTTCTTGAAGTTTTTCTTACCCTTGCCTTTCTTGAACTTAGTGGTTTTATTCACCATCAACACTTGATGTTCCTTTTTGACTTCTACCACTGCTGATTTCAGCATTGCAAATACTTCAGGAATGGTCTTTTCCATCCCCCGCATATTTAAGTTCATCACAAAGCTCTTGTAGCTCGGTGGAAGTGACTGAAGGACTCTGTCAATGACCGCGTCATCCGGGAGATTAACTCCCAGCTGAGTCAAGCGGTTATGTAACCCAGACATAGTGAGTATGTGCTCACTGACAGAACTGTTTTCCTCCATCTTACAGCTGAAGAACTTGTCGGAGACTTCATATCTCTCGACCCGGGCATGAGCTTGAAAAACCATTTTCATCTCTTCGAACATCTCATATGCTCCGTGTCTATCAAAACGCTTTTGGAGCCCCGGCTCTAAGCTGTAAAGCATGCCGCACTTAACGAGGGAGTAATCATCGGTACGTGTCTGCCAAGCGTTCATAACGTCTTGTTCTGTAGGGAGAACAGGTGCTTCACCTAGCGGTGCTTGTAGGACATAATCTTTCTTGGCAGCTATGAGGATGATCCTCAGGTTCCGGACCCAGTCCGTATAGTTGCTGCCATCGTCTTTCAGCTTGGTTTTCTCTAGGAACGCGTTGAAGTTGAGGACAATGTTGGCCATTTGATCTACAATACATGTTGTAAAGATTTTAGACTAAGTTCATGATAATTAAGTTCATCTAAATCAAATTATTCAATGAACTCCCACTCAGATAGACATCCCTCCAGTCATCTAAGTATAACATGATCCGAGTTAACTAGGCCGTGTCCGATCATCACGTGAGATGGACTAGTCAACATCGGTGAACATCTTCATGTTGATCGTATCTTCTATACGACTCATGCTCGACCTTTCGGTCTTCTGTGTTCCGAGGCCATGTCTGTACATGCTAGGCTCGTCAAGTCAACCTAAGTGTTTGCATGTGTAAATCTGTCTTACACCCGTTGTATGTGAACGTTGGAATCTATCACACACGATCATCACGTGGTGCTTCGAAACAACGAACTGTCACAATGGTGCACAGTTAGGGGGAACACTTTCTTGAAATTATTATGAGGGATCATCTTATTTACTACTGTCGTTCTAAGTAAACAAGATGCAAAAACATGATAAACATCACATGCAATCAAATAATAATAGTGACATGATATGGCCAATATCACATAGCTCCTTTGATCTCCATCTTGGGGCTCCATGATCATCTTGTCACCGGCATGACACCATGATCTCCATCATCATGATCTCCATCATCGTGTCTCCACGAAGTTGCTCGCCAACTATTACTTCTACTACTATGGCTAACACGTTTAGAAATAAAGTAAAGTAATTTACACGGTGTTTCTCAATGACACGCAGGTCATACAAAAAATAAAGACAACTCCTATGGCTCTTGCCGGTTGTCATACTCATCGACATGCAAGTCGTGATTCCTATTACAATAGCATGAATATCTCATACATCACATATATATCATTCATCATTCATCACAACTTTGGCCATATCACATCACAAAACACTTGCTGCAAAAACAAGTTAGACGTCCTCTAATTGTTGTTGCAAGTTTTACGTGGCTGCAATAGGGTTCTAGCAAGAACGTTTTCTTACCTACGTGAAAGCCACAACGTGATTTGTCAACTTCTATTTACCCTTCATAAGGACCCTTTTCATCGAATCCGCTCAAACTAAAGTGGGAGAGACAGACACCCGCCAGCCACCTTATGCAACTAGTGCATGTCAGTCGGTGGAACCGGTCTCACGTAAGCGTACGTGTAAGGTTGGTCCGGGCTGCTTCATCCCACAATACTACTGAAGCAAAATAAGAGCGGCAAGAAAGTTGACAACATCTACGCCCACAACAAATTGTGTTCTACTCGTGCAAAGAGAACTACGCATAGACCTAGCTCATGATGCCACTGTTGGTGAACGTTGCAGAAAACAAAAAAACTCCTACGGTTTCACCAAGATCCATCTATGAGTTAATCTAGCAACGAGTGATCGGATTGCATCTACATACCTTTGTAGATCACACGCGGAAGCGTTCAAAGAACGGGGATGAGGAAGTCGTACTCGACGTGATCCAAATCACCGGAGATCCTAGCAATGAACGGACGGCACCTCCGCGTTCAACACACGTACGGTCAGCGTGACGTCTCCTCCTTCTTGATCCAGCAAGGGGGAAGGAGAGGTTGATGAAGATCCAGCAGCACGACGGCGCGGTGGTGGATGCAGGGGTCACCGCAGCAGGGCTTCGCCGTTCTACTGCGAGAGGGAGAGGTGTAGCAGGGGAGAGGGAGGCACCAAGACTCAAGGGTGAGGCTGCCCCTCCCTCCCCCCCTTTATATAGGCTCCCCTAGGGGGGCGCCGGCCCTAGGAGATGGGATCTCCTAGGGGGGCGGCGGCCAAGGGGTGGAGTGCCCCCCAAGCCAGGTAGGGCGCCCCCACCCTAGGGTTCCCAACCCTAGGTGCATGGGGTGGGCCAAGGGGGGCGCACCAACCCACTATGGGCTGGTTCACCTCCCCACTTTAGCCCATGGGGCCCTCCGGGATGGGTGGCCCCACCCGGTGGACCCCCGGGACCCTTCCAGTGGTCCCAGTACAATACCGGTGACCCCGAAACTCTCCCGATGGCCGAAACTGCACTTCCTATATATAATTCTTCACCTCAGGACCATTCCGGAACTCCTCGTGACGTCTGGGATCTCATCCCGGACTCCGAACAACTTTCGGGTTACTGCATATTCATATCTCTACAACCCTAGCGTCACCAAACCTTAAGTGTGTAGACCCTACGGGTTCGGGAGACATGTAGACATGACCGAGATGGCTCTCCGGTCAATAACCAACAGCGGGATCTGGATACCCATGTTGGCTCCCACATGCTCCTCGATGATCTCATCGGATGAACCATGATGTCGAGGATTCAAGCAACCCCGTATACAATTCCCTTTGTCAATCGGTACGTTACTTGCCCGATATTCGATCATCGGTATCCCAATACCTCATTCAATCTCGTTACCGGCAAGTCACTTTACTCGTACCGTAATGCATGATCCCGTGACCAGACACTTGGTCACTTTGAGCTCATTATGATGATGCATTACCGAGTGGGCCCAGAGATACCTCTCCGTTATACGGAGTGACAAATCCCAGTCTTGATCCGTGTCAACCCAACAGACACTTTCGGAGATACCCGTAGTATACCTTTATAGTCACCCAGTTACGTTGTGATGTTTGGTACACCCAAAGCACTCCTACGGCATCCGGGAGTTACACGATCTCATGGTCTAAGGAAAAGATACTTGACATTGGAAAAACTCTAGCAAACGAACTATACGATCTGGTGCTATGTTTAGGATTGGGTCTTGTCCATCACATCATTCTCCTAATGATGTGATCTTGTTATCAATGACATCCAATGTCCATAGTCAGGAAACCATGACTATCTGTTGATCAACGAGCTAGTCAACTAGAGGCTTACTAGGGACATGTTGGTGTCTATGTATTCACACATGTATTACGATTTCCGGATAACACAATTATAGCATGAATAAAAGACAATTATCATGAACAAGGAAATATAATAATAATCCTTTTATTATTGCCTCTAGGGCATATTTCCAACAGTAGCAACTCAATGAGCAGCAAGAGCACACTACAGATGTTGATTGACAAAACTTGCTGGAAAGAGAAGGATTTACCGAAGTCAAAGAAAAATGATGAAGCGGAGTCTCAGGGGAGCATTGATATGTTCAAGTTGTGCAACTTGAAGCCAGCTTTGCCAACCACTTTCCCCGTACCAGACTTTCATCACCAAGAGATGTGTCAGAACATCGTTTTTGCCATTGATCAGAAGTTGTTCTTATTAAGTGAGGCTGAAAAGAATCAAGTTGACATGGAGGAAGCAGGAAAGGGTCTTGATTGGGTTCATTCAAAGAAAAATACAAGGAATATTTGAAGCAGCTTCCAGATATAAGCTCCAGCAAGAGCAAGGCAGTATCCGTGGCAAACCCTCATGTGGTCCAGAAGCACAAAGCAATTTCAATGAAGAAGAATCTAGAGTTGCCTCAAACCAAGGAGAAGATGGTGAGGGCAGATGCTGAAATAAATGTGGTCAAGGAAGCTGTGGTGCCAACTGTTGTGCCAATTGTAGTGAGCAGAGAGCCAACCACCACTCAAGATGTGACAGCAATGCATGTTGAGCCTACAACCATCATAGGAGTTCAACAGATCAAGGGGAAGACTTCTCTTTCAGTAGTCCCACCTAAACCAGCTAAGCAGCAAAAGATTGTAAAGTTTGCCAAGGGCACAAAGGGGGAACAGGGCACAAAAGGTGTGGGGTTCAGACACAACACAGAACTACGTGCCACATCCATTGATGCAGGGGTTCCAAGTTCTACTAGATTGCTGCCAACTTAGACTAGAAAGATGCCAACTGCAGATACTAGTGTACCAACTGAAGTGTCAATTAGCAGCGGGGTCACAGTCAAAACTACTGCTGCTGCTCAGGAAGGCACCACTGCAACTGCAAGCCCCAAGGTGTCAACTCATAGAGATACCTTAATGCCAAACACGGAAGGAGGTGATCAAATTGCCAAAGTGTCGTCTCCAAGAGCTAACACACAATATCCAAGCAATCTTGCATCACAAAGAGCTGACTTTCAGCACTCACTAACACAAGAGGAGGTGTTCAACATTGTAAGTAGGTGCAAGCCTCCGAGGCCGCCAACTACAACACTATTGCAAATCAAGTCAGCGAACGATGCACCTGTGTATGTGCCACAAAGAGATGCCCTCGGCCTTCAACCCATACGCAGATCAAACTCTTACAGCTATCATGGTGACGGGTATTGTGATGCACCAACTTTTGACCTAGGCATAGATGGTGATGCTGAGCCTGCTGCAACAGCACAAACAGGGGATGACGATGTGGTTGTCATATATGAGTGTGAGTTGGACCTAGAAACTATGAATGAAGGATGCGCTGCTTCTGATGCTAGCAAGGGATTAGCTCACCAGCCAGATGTTGGATCACCAGACAGCTGCCACACCCCGATATGCGCAGAACCAGCAGTTGGCACGAGCAGTTCTTCAGGACCACCTGAAGCACGAAGAAATAGGAGGGTAATAAGGACCGGAGCATCTCAAAGGTCTCCATTCATTGATTACAACAAGAAGAAGACATTGAACTCCAATGAGGCAGTCAACAAGCTTTACGCTGCCCTCTTGTATTGGGTCAGGCATCACCCAGGAGAAAATGATGCTATTACCAGGTAAACCAACTCCCCACAGCCTACATACATATCAATTTCAGTTGCATAGTACCACTCACTTAGTTGCACAGAAAGCAGAGCATGTTGCATAGAACAGTGCTTTTACTTGCACACTCTTGTTTTTAATACACTTTTTTGTGACCCTTCAAGCTAACTTGTCTTTTATTTATTTTTTAAATAATTCAGCCCTAAGATAATCAGGTATGGTGCTTTCTACATTTCTATAAAGGAGTTAGTTGATTCCGTGAAACTTGTTCAATGGCTGTCAAGAATTGTTATTGAGACTGGAATCATACACATCATGGATAACTTACCAGAAGGGTCAAAGAAGGTCGTTATGCCACTGAGGTTTTCTGTAAGTTTTTCAAAACCTTTTTACCCGCATCTTGTTTGTAGCACTTTTGTTGACCAATTCAGGGAGTCCTTTCATCTAGTAAGTGTTGGGGAACGCAATATTTCAAAAATTCCCTACGATCACGCAAGATCTATCTAGGAGAAGCATAGCAACAAGATGGGAGAGTGTCCACGTACCCTCGTAGACCGAAAGCGGAAGCGTTTAGTAACACGGTTGATGTAGTCGAACATCTTCGCGATCCAACCGATCCTAGCACCAAACGTACGGCACCTCCGTGTTCAGCACACGTTCAGCACGATGACGTCCCTCAAGCTCTTGATCTAGTTGAGGAAGAGGGAGAGTTTCGTCAGCACGACGGTGTGTTGACGGTGATGATGAAGTTACCAGCGCAGGGCTTAAGCACTATGACAATATGACCGAGGTGTGTAACTGTGGAGGGGGCCACCGCACACTGCTAAGAGAAGACTTGTTGTGCCTTTGGGGTGCCCCCCTCCCATGTATATAAAGGAGTGGGGAGGAGGAGGCCGGCCCAAGGGGGGCGTGCCAAAGGGGGGAGTCCTACTTGGACTCCCGGTTCAAGTAGGATTTGGCCCCCCTTTCCTATTCCAACAAGGAGAAGGAGGGAAGGAGGAAGAGGGGAGAAGGAAAAAGGGGGGCACCGCACCCTCCTAGTCCAATTCGGACCAACCAGGGGGGCGCAGCCACCCCTTGAGGCCCTTCTCTCCTTTCCCCTAAATCCCATTAAGGCCCACTACTTCCCCGGGGGGTTTCGGTAACCTCCCGGTACTCCGAAAAATACCCGAAACACTTCGGAACCATTCTGGTGTCCGAATATAACCTTCCAATATATCGATATTTACCTCTTAACCATTTTGAGACTCCTCGTCATGTCCGTGATCTCATCCGGGACTCCGAACAAACTTTGGTCATCAAATCACATAACTCATAATACAAATTGTCATCGAACGTTAAGCGTGCGGACCCTACGGGTTCGAGAACTATGTAGACATGACCGAGACACATCTCTGGTCAATAACCAATAGCGGAACTTGGATGTTCATATTGGTTAGTACATATTCTACGAAGATCTTTATCGGTCAAACAGCATAACAACATACGTCGTTCCCTTTGTCATCGGTTGTTACTTGCCCGAGATTCGATCATCGGTATCATCATACCTAGTTAAATCTCGTCACCGGCATGTCTCTTTACTCGTTTCGTAATGCATCATACCGTAACTAACTCAATAGTCACATTGCTTTCAAGGCTCACAGTGATGTGCATTACCGAGAGGGCCCAAAGATACCTCTCCGATACTCGGAATGACAAATCCTAATCTTGATCTATGCAACTCAAAAAACACCATCAGAGACACCTATAGAGCATCTTTATAATCACCCAGTTACGTTCTGACATTTGATAGCACATAAGGTGTTCCTCCAGTATGCGAGAGTTGCATAATCTCATAGTCATAGGAACATGTATAAGTCATGAAGAAAGCAATAAAAATAAAACTAAACGATCATTATGCTTAGCTAACGGATGGGTCTTGTCCATCGCATCATTCTCTAATGATGTGATCCCGTTCATCAAATTACAACACATGTCTATGGTTAGGAAACTTAACCATCTTTGATTAACGAGCTAGTCAAGTAGAGGCATACTAGGGACATTCTGTTTGTCTATGTATTCACACATGTACTAAGTTCCCGGTTAATACAATTCTAGCATGAATAATAAACATTTATCATGATATTAGGAAATATAAATAACAACTTTATTATTGCCTCTAGGGCATATTTCCTTCAGTCTCCCACTTGCACTAGATTCAATAATCTAGATTACATAGTAATGATTCTAACACCCATAGAGTCTTGGTGTTGATCATGTTTTGCTCGTGAGAGAGGCTTAGTCAACGGGTCTGCAACATTCAGATCCGTATGTATCTTGAAAATCTCTATGTGTCCCTCCTTGACTTGATCGCTGATGGAATTGAAGCGTCTCTTGATGTGTTTGGTTCTCTTGTGAAATCTGGATTCCTTCGCCTAGGAAATTGCTCTAGTATTGTCACAAAATATTTTCATTGGACCCGATGCAGTAGGTATTACACCTAGATCATATATGAACTCATTCATCCAGACTCCTTCATTTGTTGCTTTCGAAGCAGCTATGTACTCCGCTTCACACGTAGACTCCACCACGATGCTCTCCTTGGAACTACACCAACTGAGAGCTCCACCATTCAATATAAATACGTATCCGGTTTGTGACTTAAGAGTCATCCGGATCAGTGTCAAAGCTTGCATTGACATAACCATTTACGACGAGCTCTTTGTCACCTCCATAAACGAGAAACATATCCTTAGTCCTTTCTAGGTATTTTAGGATGTTCTTGACCTCTGTCCAGTGATCCACTCCTGCATTACTTTGGTACCTCCCTGCTAAACTTATAGCAAGGCACACATCAGGTCTGGTACACAGCATTGCGTACATGATAGAACCTATGGCTGAGGCATAGGGAATGACTTTAATTTTCTCTCTATCTTCTGCAGTGGTCGGGCATTAAGTCTGACTCAACTTCACACCTTGTAATACAGGCAAGAATCCTTTCTTTGACTGGTCCATTTTGAACTTATTCAAAACTTTATCAAGGTATGTGCTTTGTGAAAGTCCAATTAAGCGTCTTGATCTATCTCTATAGATCTTGATGCCCAATATATAAGCATCTTCACCGAGGTCTTTCATTGAAAAATTCTTATTCAAGTATCCTTTTATGCTATCCAGAAATTCTGTATTATTTCTAATCAACAATATGTCATTGCTACCTCTTGAGCACTGTGTTGGTTTCCCTTCAACAGGAAAGGGTGATGCAGCAAAGTAGCATAAATATTTCCCTCGCTTTTTGAGAACCAAGGTATCAATCCAGTAGGAGACTACACGCAAGTCGCCTCGCACCTACGCAAACAAATAAGAACCTTGCAACCAACGCGATAAAGGGGTTGTCAATCCCTTCACGGCCACTTGCAAAAGTGAGATCTGATAGAGATAATAAGATAAATATTTTTGGTATTTTTATGATATAGATTGAAAGTAAAGATTGCAAAGTAAGATAGATTGGAAACTTATATGATGGAAGATAGACCCGGGGGGCATAGGTTTCACTAGTGGCTTCTCTCAAAATAGCATAAGTATTATGGTGGGTAAACAAATTACTGTCGAGCAATTGATAGAAAAGTGCATAATTATGAGAATACCTAGGCATGATCATGTATATAGGCATCACGTCCGCGACAAGTAGACTGAAACGATTCTGCATCTACTACTATTACTCCACACATCGACCGCTATCCAGCATGCATCTAGAGTATTAAGTTCATAAGAACAGAGTAACGCATTAGGCAAGATGGCATGATGTAGAGGGATAAACTCAAGCAATACGATATAAACCCTGTCTTTTTATCCTCGATGGCAACAATGCAATACGTGCCTTGCTGCCCCTGCTGTCACAAGGAAAGGACACCACAAGATTGAACCCAAAGCTAAGCACTTCTCCCATTGCAAGAAAGATCAATCTAGTAGGCCAAACCAAACTGATAATTCGAAGAGACTTGCAAAGATAACAAATCATACATAAAATAATTTAGAGAAGAACCAAATATTGTTCATAGATAGTCTTGATCATAAACCCACAATTCATCGGATCTCGACAAACACACTGCAAAAAGAATTACATTGAATAGATCCCCAAGAAGATCGAGGAGAACTTTGTATTGATATCCAAAGAGAGAGAAGAAGCCATCTAGCTAATAACTATGGACCCGAAGGTCTGTGGTAAACTACTCACACATCATCGGAGAGGCTACGGTGTTGATGTAGAAGCCCTCCATGATCGATTCCCCCTCCCGCGGAGCTCCAGAAAAGGCCCCAAGATGGGATCTCTTGGGTAGAGAAGGTTGTGGCGGTGGAAATAGGGTTTCGTGGTGCTCTCAGATGTCTTTGGGGTATATGAGTGTATATAGGCAAAAGAAGTCTGTCAGGGGAGCCACGAGGGGCCCACAAGGGTGGGGGCGCGCCCGCCCCCCTTGGGCGCGCCTCCCTGCCTCGTGGCCTCCTCGATGCTTCCTTGACATCCACTCCAAGTCTTCTAGATTGTGTTTGTTCCAAAAATAACTCTCCCGAAGGTTTCATTCCGCTTGGATTCCGTTTCATATTCCTTTTCTGTGAAACACGGAAATAGGCAAAAAACAACAATTTGCACTGGGACTTTGGTTAGTAGGTTAGTCCAAAAAATAATATAAAAATGTATAATAAAGCCCATTAAACATCCAAAACAGATAATATACTAGCATGGAACAATAAAAAGTTATAGATACGTCGGAGACGTATCAAGCATCCCCAAGCTTAATTCCTGCTCGTTCTCGAGTAGGTAAATGATAAAACAGAATTTTTGATGTGGAATGCTACCTAGCTTAATTCTTAATGTAATTTTCTTTATTGTGGCATGAATGTTCAGATCCGAAAGATTCAAGACAAAAGTTTAATATTGACATAAAAATAATAATACTTCAAGCATACTAACAAAGCAATCATGTCTTCTCAAAATAACATGGCCAAAGGAAGTTATCCCTACAAAATCATATAGTCTGGCTATGCTCTATCTTCACCACACAAAGTATTTAAATCATGCACAACCCCGATGACAAGCCAAGCAATTGTTTCATACTTTTGGTGTTCTCATAAATTTTCAATCTTCACGCAATATATGAGTGTGAGCCATGGACATAGCACTATAGGTGGAATAGAATGGTGGTTGTGGAGAAGACAAAAGGAGAATATAGTCTCACATCAACTAGGCGTATCAACGGGCTATGAAGATGCCCATCAATAGATATCAATGTGAGTGAGTAGGGATTGCCATGCAACGGATGCACTAGAGCTATAAGTGTATGAAAGCTCAACAAAAGAACTAAGTGGGTGTGCATCCAACTTGCTTTCTCACGAAGACCTAGGGTATTTTGAGGAAGCCCATCATTGGAATATACAAGCCAAGTTCTATAATGTAAAATTCCCACTAGTATATGAAAGTGACAACATAGGATACTCTCTATCATGAAGATCATGGTGCTACTTTGAAGCACAAGTGTGGTAAAAGGATAGTAGCATTGTCCCTTCTCTCTTTTTCTCTCATTTTTTGGGGTCTTCTCTTTTTTATGGCCTTTCTTTTTTTCGTCCGGAGTCTCATCCCGAGTTGTGGGGGAATCATAGTCTCCATCATCCTTTTCTCACTTGGGACGATGCTCTAATAATGATGATTATCACACTTTTATTTACTTACAACTCAAAAATTACAACTCGATACTAGAACAAAATATGATTCTATGTGAATGCCTCCGGCGGTGTACCAGGATGTGCAATGACTCACGAGTGACATGTATGAAAGAATTATGAACGGTGGCTTTGCCAAAAATACAATGTCAACTACATGGTCATGCAAAGCAATATGACAATGAAGAAGTGTGTCATAATAAATGGAATGGTGGTAAGTTGCATGGCAATATATCTCGGAATGGCTATGGAAATGCCATAATAGGTAGGTATGGTGGTTGTTTTGAGGAAGGTATATTGTGGGTTTATGGTACCGGCGAAAGTTGTGCGGTACTAGAGAGGCTAGCAATGGTGGAAGGGTGAGAGTGCGTATAATCCATGGACTCAACATTAGTCATAAAGAACTCACATACTTATTGCAAAAATCTATTACTTATCGAAACAAACAACTAGGCACATGCTCCTAGGGGGATAGATTGGTAGGAAAAGACCATCGCTCGTCCCCGACCGCCACTCATAAGGAAGATAATCAATAAACAAATCATGCTCCGACTTCATCACATAACGGTTCACCATACATGCATGCTACGGGAATCACAAACTTTAGAACAAGTATTTCTCAGATTCACAATTCCTCAAATATCATGACTCTAATATCGCCATCTTTATATCTCAAAACAATCATCAAAACTTCTCATAGTATTCAATGCACTTTTTATGATAGTTTTTATTATACCCATCTTGGATGCCTATCATATTAGGACTAATTTTATAGCCAAAGCAAACTACCATGCTATTCTGTAAGACTCTCAAAATAATATAAGTGAAGCATTAGAGATCAATAATTTCTATAAAATAAAACCACCACCGTGCTCTAAAAAGATATAAGTGAAGAACTAGAGCAAAATTATCTAGCTCAAAAGATATAAGTGAAGCACATAGAGTATTCTAATAAATTCCGATTCATGTGTGTCTCTCCAAAAGTTGTGTACAGCAAGGATGATTGTGGTAAAATAAAAAGCGAAGACTCAAATCATACAAGACGCTCCAAGCAAAACACATATCATGTGGTGAATAAAAATATAGCATCAAGTAAAGTTACCGATGGACGAAGACGAAAGAGGGGATGCCTTCCGGGGAATCCCCAAGCTTAGGCTTTTGGTTGTCCTTGAAGTTTACCTTGGGGTGCCTTGGGCATCCCCAAGATTAGGCTCTTGCCACTCCTCATTCCAAAACCCATCAAATCTTTACCCAAAACTTGAAAACTTCACAACACAAAACTCAACAGAAAATCTCATGAGCTCCGTTAGTATAAGAAAACAAACCACCACTTCAAGGTACTGTAATGAAATCATTCTTCATTTATATTGGTCTTAAACCTACTTTATTACAACTTCTCTATGGTTCATACCCCCCGATACTAGCCATAGATTCATCAAAATAAGGAAACAACACACGAAAAACAGAATAGTCTGTAGTAATCTATAGGTTTCGAATACTTCTGTAACCCTAAAAATTCTGAAATAAATTGGTGGACGTGAGGAATTTTTCTATTAATCATCTGCAAAAATAATTAACCTAATCACACTCTCCAGTAAAAATGGCAGCGAATCTCGTGAGCACTAAAGTTTCTGTTTTTTACAGCAAGGTAGCAAAAACTTCCCCCAAGTCTTCCCAAAGGTTCTACTTGGCACAAACACAAATTAAAAGCATAAAACCACATCTAAACATAAGCTAGATGAATTATTCATTACTAAACAGAAACAAAAAACAAGAAACAAAAATAAAATTGGGTTGCCTCCCAACAAGCGCTATCGTTTAACACCCCTAGCTAGGCATAAAATAAGAATAGATCTAGGTATTGTCATCTTTGGTATGCAATCCATAAGTGGCTCTCATAATAGATTCATAAGGTAATTTAATTTTCTTCCTAGGAAAGTTTTCCATGACTTTCCTTAACGGAAATTGGAATCTAATATTTCCTTCTTTCATATCAATAATTGCACCAATCGTTCTAAGGAAAGGTCTACCAAGAATAATAGGACATGTAGGATTGCAATCTTATCAAGAACAATGAAATCTACAGGCACATAAATCCTATTTGCAATAATAATAACATCATTAATCCTTCCCATAGATTTCTTAATAGTGGAATCCGCAAGATGCAAGTTTAAGGAACAATCATTAAATTCATGGAAACCTAACACATCACACAAAGTTTTTGGAATCGTGGAAACACTAGCACCCAAATCACATAAAAGCATAGAATTCATGATCTTTAATCTTAATTTTAATATTATGTTCCCACTCATCATAAAGTTTTCTAGGGATAGAAACTTCTAATTCAAGCTTTTCTTCATAAGATTGCATTAAAGCATCAGCGATATGTTTGGTAAAAGCTTTATTTTGACTATAAGCATGAGGAGAATTTAACACGGATTGCAACAAGGAAATACAATCTATTAAAGAACAATTATCATAATTAAATTCCTTCAAATCTAAAATAGTGGGTTCATTTCTATGTAAAGTTTTGACCTCTTCAATCCCACTTTCACCAATTTTTGCATCAAGATCTAAAAACTCCGAATCATTGGGACGCCTTTTAACTAAAGTTGACTCATCTCCAGTCTCGTCATTATCAAGATTCATATTTCAAAACAAACATTTAATAGTAGACACATCAATCACTTTTAGATCTTCATTATTATTATCATGAAAACTAGAAGAACACGCTTTCATAAATCATTCTTTTTTTGCATGCATCCTAGCGGTTCTTTCTTTGCACTCATCAATGGAAATTCTCATGGCTTTGAGAGACTCATTGATATCATGCTTAGGTGGAATAGATCTCAGTTTCAAAGAATCAACATCAAGATAAATTCTATCCACGCTCCTAGCCAACTCATCAATCTTAGACAATTTTTCTTCAATCAAAGCATTGAAACTCTTTTGCGAACTAATAAATTCTTTAATACTAGATTCAAAATCAGAGGGCATCTTATTATAATTTCCATAAGAATCGTTGTAGGAATTACCATAATTATTAGAGGAATTACTAGGATACATCCTAGGATTAAAGTTTCCTCTATACGTGCTATTACCAAAATTGTTCCTACCAACAAAATTCACATCCATAGATTAATTATTATTCTCAATCAAAGTAGACAAAAGGCATATCATTAGGATCAACAGGAGCACTCTTATTAGCAAACAACTTCATAAGTTCATCCATCTTTCCACTCAAAACATTGATTTCTTCTATCGCATGAACCTTTTTACTAGTAGATCTTCAGTGTGCCATTGAGAATAATTAACCATAATATTATATAGGAGTTTGGTAGCTTCTCCTAAAGTGATTTCCATAAAAGTGCCTCCCGCGGCCGAATCTAAAAGATTTCTAGAAGCAAAATTCAATCCGGCATAAAAATTGTGTATGATCATCCATAAATTCAAATCATGAGTAGGGCCATTACGAATCATTAATTTCATCCTCTCCCAAGATTGTGCAACATGCTCATGATCTAGTTGCTTAAAATTCATAATATCGTTTCTAAGAGAGATGATCTTAGCGGGAGGAAAATACTTAGAGATAAAAGCATCTTTGCACTTATTCCAAGAATCAATATTATTTTCAGGCAAAGAAGAAAACCAAGTTTTAGCACGATCTCTAAGCGAAAATGGAAATAGCTTCAATTTAACAATATCATTATCTACGTCCTTTTTCTTTTGCATGTCACACAAATCAACAAAGTTGTTTAGATGGGTAGCGGCATCTTCACTAGGAAGGCTAGCAAATTGATCTTTCATGACAAGATTCAGCAAGGAAGTATTCATTTCACAAGATCCAGCATCGGTAAGGGGAGCAATCAAAGTGCTAATAAAATCTTTTTTGTTGGTATTGGAAAAATCACACAATTTAGTATTGTCTTGAGCCATTGTGACAAACAATCCAACACACAAGCACACAAGAAGCGAGCGAAAAAGAGGCAAACGGAAAAGAGGGCGAATAAAACGGCAAGGGTGAAGTGGGGAGAGGAAAACGAGAGGCAAATGGCAAATAATCTAATGCGAGGGATAAGAGTTTGTGATGGGTACTTGGTATGTCTTGACTTGACTTGACTTGGCGTAGATCTCCCCGGCAACAGCGCCAGAAATGTCTAGTTGCTGGGAGATCAAATCTTGACGTGACTTGGTGCAACCTCCCCGGCAACAGTGCCAGAAATCCTTCTTGCTACCTCTTGAGAACTGCGTTGGTTTTCCCTTGAAGAGGAAAGGGTGATGCTGCAAAGTAGCGTAAGTATTTCCCTCAATTTTTTAGAACCAAGGTATCAATCCAGTAGGAGACTACACGCAAGTCGCCTCGCACCTACACAAACAAATAAGAACCTTGCAACCAACACGATAAAGGGGTTGTCAATCCCTTCACGGCCACTTGCAAAAGTGAGATCTGATAGAGATAATAAGATAAATATTTTTGGCATTTTTATGATATAGATTGAAAGTAAAGATTGCAAAGTAAGATAGATTGGAAACTTATATGATGGAAGATAGACCCGGGGGGCATAGGTTTCACTAGTGGCTTCTCTCAAAATAGCATAAGTATTACGGTGGGTAAACAAATTACTGTCGAGCAATTAATAGAAAAGTGCATAATTATGAGAATATCTAGGCATGATCATGTATATAGGCATCACGTCTGCGATAAGTAGACTGAAACGATTCTGCATCAACTACTATTACTCCACACATCAACCGCTATCCAGCATGCATCTAGAGTATTAAGTTCATAAGAACAGAGTAACGCATTAGGCAAGATGGCATGATGTAGAGGGATAAACTCAAGCAATATGATATAAACCCCGTCTTTTTATCCTCGATGGCAACAATGCAATACGTGCCTTGCTGCCCCTACTGTCATAGGGAAAGGACACCGCAAGATTGAACCCAAAGCTAAGCACTTCTCCCCTTGCAAGAAAGATCAATCTAGTAGGCCAAACCAAACTGATAATTCGAAGAGACTTGCAAAGATAAAAAATCATACATAAAAAAATTCAAAGAAGAACCAAATATTGTTCATAGATAGTCTTGATCATAAACCCAAAATTCATCGGATCTCGGCAAACACACCGCAAAAAGAATTACATCGAATAGATCTCCAACAAGATCGAGGAGGACTTTGTATTGAGATCCAAAGAGAGAGAAGAAGCAACCTAGCTAATAACTATGGACCCGAAGGTCTATGGTAAACTACTCACACATCATCGGAGAGGCTATGGTTTTGATGTAGAAGCCCTCCATGATCGATTCCCCCTCCGGCGGAGCTCTGGAAAGGCCCCAAGACGGGATCTCTTGGGTACAGAAGGTTGCGGCGGTGGAAATAGGGTTTCGTGGTGCTCTAGGATGTTTTCGGGGTATATGAGTATATATAGGTGAAAGAAGTCGGTCAGGGGAGCCACGAGGGTGGGGGCGCGCCTGCCCCATGGGCGTGCCTCCCTACCTCGTGGCCTCCTCGATGCTTCCTTGATGTCCACTCCAAGTCTCCTGGATTGCGTTTGTTCCAAAAATTAACTCTCCCGAAGGTTTCATTCCGTTTGGATTCCGTTTGATATTCCTTTTCTGCGAAACACTAAAATAGGCAAAAAAACAGCAATTTGCACTGGGCCTTTGGTTAGTAGGTTAGTCCCAAAAATAATATAAAAATGTATAATAAAGCCCATTAAACATAAAAAATAGATAATATACTAGCATGGAACAATTAAAAATTATAGATACGTTGAAGACGTAGCAGTCATTCACATATAATATTAGAAATGCTACAGAGCTCCCACTCACTTTCTTGTAAATACAGGCTTCTCCAAAGGTCTGTATAAAACCATGTGCTTTGATCACACTATCAAAGCGTATATTCCAACTCTGAGAGGCTTGCACCAGTCCATAAATGGATCGTTGGAGCTTGCACACTTTGTTAGCACCTTTTGGATCGACAAAACCTTCTGGTTGCATCATATACAACTCTTCTTTAAGATATCCATTAAGGAATGCAGTTTTGACATCCATTTGCCAAATTTCATAATCATAAAATGCGGCAATTGCTAACATGATTCGGACAGACTTAAGCATCGCTACGGGTGAGAAGGTCTCATTGTAGTCAACTCCTTGAACTTGTTGAAAACCTTTCGCAACAAGTCGAGCTTTGTAGACAGTAACATAACCGTCAACGTCAGTCTTCTTCTTAAAGATCCATTTATTCTCTATTGCTTGCCGATCATCGGGCAAGTCAACCAAAGTCCACACTTTGTTCTCATACATGGATCCCATCTCAGATTTCATGGCCTCAAGCCATTTTGTGGAATTTGGGCTCATCATCGCTTCCTCATAGTTCGTAGGTTCGTCATGGTCAAGTAACATGACCTCCAGAACAGGATTACCGTACCAATCTGGTGCGGACCTTACTCTGGTTGACCTACGAGGTTCGATAGCAACTTGATCAAAAGTTTCATAATCATTGTCATTAGCTTCCTCACTGATTGGTGTAGGAATCACTGGAGCTGATTTCTGTGATGAACTACTTTCCAATAAGGGAGAAGGTATAATTACCTCATCAAGTTCTACTTTCCTCCCACTCACTTCTTTCGAGAGAAACTCCTTCTCTAGAAAGGATCCATTCTTAGAAACAAATATCTTGCCTTCAGATCTGTGATAGAAGGTGTACCCAACAGTCTCCTTTGGGTATCCTATGAAGACACATTTCTCCGATTTGGGTTCGAGCTTATCAGGTTGAAGCCTTTTCACATAAGCATCGCATCCCCAAGCTTTAAGAAGCGACAACTTAGGTTTCTTGCCAAACCAAAGTTCATATGGTGTCATCTCAACGGATTTAGATGGTGCCCTATTTAAGGTGAATGCAACTGTCTCTAAAGCAGAACCCCAAAATGATAGCGGTAAATCAGTAAGAGACATCATAGATCGCATCATATCTAATAAAGTACGATTACGATGTTCGGACACACCATTACACTGTGGTGTTCCAGGTGGTGTGAGTTGCGAAACTAATCCACATTGTTTCAAATGAAGACCAAACTCATAACTCAAATATTCACCTCCATGATCAGATCGTAGAAACTTTATTTTCTTGTTATGATGATTTTCCACTTCACTCTAAAATTCTTTGAACTTTTCGAATGTTTCAAACTTATGTTTCATCAAGTAGATATAGCCTATCTGCTCAAATCATCTGTGAAGGTCAGAAAATAATGATACCCGCGGCGAGCCTCAACACTCATCGGACCGCATACATCAGTATGTATTATTTCCAACAAGTCAGTTGCTCGCTCCATTGTTCTGGAGAACGGAGTCTTAGTCATCTTGCCCATGAGGCATGGTTCGCAAGCATCAAGTGATTCCAAAAGCCCATCAACATGGAGTTTCTTCATGCGCTTTACACCAATATGACCTAAACGGCAGTGCCACGAATTTCTTCATGCGCTTTACACTAATATGACATAAACGGCAGTGCCACGAATAAGTTGCACTATCATTATTAACCTTGCATCTTTTGGCTTTAATATTATGAATATGTGTATCACTACTATCGAGATTCAACAAAAATAGACCATTCATCAAGGGTGCATGACTATAAAAGATGTTACTCATATAAATAGAACAACCATTATTCTTTGATTTAAATGAATAACTGTCTTGCATCAAACAAGATCCAGATATAATGCTCATGCTCAACACTAGCACCAAATAACAATTATTTAGGTCTAAAACTAATCCCGACGGTAGATCTAGAGGTAGCGTGCCGACGGATATCACATCGACTTTGGAACCATTTCCCACACGCATCGTCACCTCGTCCTTAGCCAATCTTTGTTTAATCCGTAGCCCCTGTTTCCAGTTGCAAATATGAGCAACAGAACCAGTATCAAATACCCAGGCGCTACCACGAGCATTAGTAAGGTACACATCAATAACATGTATATCAAATATACCTTTCATTTTGCCATCCTTCTTATCCGCCAAATACTTGGGGCAGGCAGTTCCGCTTCCAGTGACCAGTCCCTTTGCAGTAGAAGCACTCAGTCTCAGGCTTAGGCTTAGGTCCAGACTTGGGCTTCTTCACTTGAGCAGCAACTTGCTTGCCGTTCTTCTTGAAGTTCCCCTTCTTCCCTTTTCCCTTTTTCTTGAAACTAGTGGTCTTGTTAACCATCAACACTTGATGCTCCTTCTTGATTTCTACCTCCGCAGCCTTTAGCATTGCGAAGAGCTCGGGAATTGTCTTATCCATCCCTTGCATATTATAGTTCGTCACGAAGCTTTTGTAGCTTGGTGGCAGTGATTGAAGAACTCTGTCAATGACACTATCATTAGGAAGATTAACTCCTAGTTGAGTCAAGTGGTTGTGGTACCCAGACATTCTGAGTATATGTTCACTAACAGAACTATTCTCCTCCATCTTACAGCTATAGAACTTATTGGAGACTTCATATCTCTCAATTCGGGCATTTGCTTGAAATATTAACTTCAACTCCTAGAACATCTCATATGCTCCATGATGTTCAAAACGTCTTTGAAGTCCCGATTCTAAGCTGTAAAGCATGGCACACTGAACTATTGAGTAGTCATCAGCTTTGCTCTGCCAGACGTTCATAACATCTGGAGTTGCTCCTGCAGCGGGTTTTGCACCTAGTGGTTCTTCCAGGACATAATTCTTCTATGCAGCAATGAGGATAATCGTCAAGTTAATGACCCAGTCTGTGTAGTTGCTACCATCATCTTTCAACTTAGCTTTCTCTAGGAACGCATTAAATTTCAAGGGAACGGTAGCATGGGCCATTGATCTACAACAACATAGACATGCAAATACTATCAGGTACTAAGTTCATGATAAATTAAAGTTCAATTAATCATAATACTTAAGAACTCCCACTTATATATTCATCCCTCTAGTCATCTAAATGATCACGTGATCCATATCAACTAAACCATGCCCGATCATCACGTGAGATGGAGTAGTTTTCAATGGTGAACATCACTATGTTGATCATATCTATTATATGATTCATGTTCGACCTTTCGGTCTCAGTGTTCCGAGGCCATATCTGCATATGACAGGCTCGTCAAGTTTAACCCAAGTATTCTGTACGTGCAAAACTAGCTTGCACCCATTGTATGTGAACATAGAGCTTATCACACCCGATCATCACGTGGTGTCTCGGCACGACGAATTGTAGCAACGGTGCATACTCAGAGAGAACACTTGTACCTTGAAATTTAGTGAGATATCATCTTATAATGCTACCGCCGTAGTAAGCAAAATAAGATGCATAAAAGATAAACATCACATGCAATCAAAATAAGTGATATGATATGGCCATCATCATCTTGTGCCTTTGATCTCCATCTCCAAAGCACTGTCATGATCACCATCATCACTGGCTTCACACCTTGATCTCCATCATAGCATCGTTGTCGTCTCGCCAACTATTGCTTCTACGACTATCGCTACCGCTTAGTGATAAACTAAAGCAATTACATGGCAATTGCATTTCATACAATAAAGCAACAACCATAAGGCTCCTGCCAGTTGCCGATAACTTTTAAAAAACATGATCATATCATACAACAATTTATATCTCATCATGTCTTGACCATATCACATCACAACATGCTCTGCAAAAACAAGTTAGACGTCCTCTACTTTGTTGTTGCAAGTTTTATGTGGCTGCTATGGGCTTCTAGCAAGAACCGTTCTTACCTGCACATCAAAACCACAATGATTTTTCGTCAAGTGTGTTGTTTTAACCTTCAACAAGGACTGGTCGTAGTCAAACTCGATTCAACTAAAGTTGGAGAAACAGACACCCGCCAGCCACCTGTGTGCGAAGCACGTCGGTAGAACCAGTCTCATGAACGCAGTCATGTAATGTCGGTCTGGGTCGCTTCATCCAACAATACCGCCGAATCAAAGTAAGACGTTGGTGGTAAGTAGTATGACTATTATCGCCCACAACACTTTGTGTTATACTCGTGCATATAACATCTACGCAAAGACCTAGCTCTGATGCCACTATTGGGAACGCATTATTTCCAAAATTTCCTACGATCACGCAAGATCTATCTAGGAGATGCATAGCAATGAGAGGCGAGAGTGTGTCCACGTACCCTCATAGACCGAAAGCGAAAGCGTTTAGTAACGTGGTTGATGTAGTAGAATGTCTTCGCGATCCAACCGATCGTAGCACCGAACGTACGGCACCTCCGTGTTCAGCACACGTTCAGCATGATGACGTCCCCCGAGCTCTTGATCCAGTTGAGGATGAGGGAGAGTTTCGTCAGCACGACGGCATGTTGACGGTGATGATGAAGTTACCGGTGCAGGGCTTCGCCTAAGCACTACGACAATATGACCGAGGTGTGTGACTGTGGAGGGGAGCACCGCACATGGCTAAGAGAAGACTTGTTGTGCCTTTGGGGTGCCCCCTCCCACATATACAAAGGAGGGGAAGAGGAGGCTGGCCCAAGGGGGCGCCAAAGGGGGGAGTCCTACTTGGACTCCCAGTCCAAGTAGGATTCGCCCCCCCCCCCTTTCCTATTCCAACAAGAAGAACGAGGGAAGGAGGAAGAGGGGAGAAGGAAAGAGGGGGGCTCCGCCCCCTCCTACTCCAATTTGGACCATCCATGGGGGGCGGCCACCCATTGAGGCCCTTCTCTCCTTTCCCCTAAAGCCCATTAAGGCCCACTACTTCCCCGGGGGGTTCCGGTAACCTCCCGGTACTCCGAAAAATACCCGAAACACTTCGGAACCATTCCAGTGTTCGAATATAACCTTCCAATATATCGATCTTTACCTCTCGACCATTTTGAGACTCCTCGTCATGTCTGTGACCTCATCTGAGACTCTGAACAAACTTTGGTCATCAAATCACATAACTCATAATACAAATCATCATCAAACGTTAAGCATGCGGACCCTACGGGTTTGAGAACTATGTAGACATGACCGAGACACATCTCCGGTCAATAACCAATAGCGAACTTGGATGCTCGTATTGGTTTCTACGTATTCTACGAAGATCTTTAGCGGTCAAACCGCATAACAACATACGTCTTTCCCTTTGTCATCGGTATGTTACTTTCCCGAGATTCGATCGTTGGTATCATCATACCTAGTTCAATCTCGTCACCGGCAAGTCTCTTTACTCGTTTCGTAATGCATCATACTATAACTAACTCATTAGTAACATTGCTTGCAAGGCTCATAGTGATGTGCATTATCGAGAGGGCCCGGAGATACCTCTCCGATACTCGGTGTGACATTTTTGATAGCACACAAGGTGTTCCTCCGGTATTCAGGAGTTGCATAATCTCAATAGTCATAGGAACAAGTATAAGTCATGAAGAAAGCAATATCAATAAAACTAAACGATCATTATGCTAAGCTAACGGATGGGTCTTGTCCATCACATCATTCTCTAATGATGTGATCCCGTTCATCAAATGACAACACATGTCTATGGTTAGGAAACTTAACCATCTTTGATTAACGAGCTAGTCAAGTAGAGGCATACTAGGGACATTCTGTTTGTCTATGTATTCACACATGTACTAAGTTTTCGGTTAATACAATTCTAGCATGAATAATAAACATTTATCATGATATAAGGAAATATAAATAACAACTTTATTATTTCCTCTGGGGCATATTTTCTTCAGTAAGGAGTTTCAGGCATGTTTATAATTTCTACAGATCAATTTACAGCAAGGGATCCACAATGTGAATGAGATAAACAAGAAGTTTGAATACAAGAACTGTCTCGACAAGCAAGACTTGGTCAGTGTTGTGCCCACATGATCCATCTCTTTAGTTGGCTCACATAGCATGCTCAGTTGCACATGACACATCTATTAGTTGGCAAATACTTTTTTGCAACATGTTTTAACTTCACCATTTGTTTACTATTTTCTTTACCTACAGTGTGTATTTGTGTCTGAATCTTTCATGTGTGCAGGTCATGCTGCCAGTGCTTGAGTGCGCTGATATAAACGATAAGGAGGGAGGCAGGCATTATTGGGTCTTCAACATCAACTTGAGGGACAGACGTTTCGAAGTTCTTCATTCAAGCAGGAAGCTGGACAACATTGAGTTGATGAACACAGCTGAAAGATCGTGGAAGTCGCCTAGAGGGGGGGATAATAGGTGTTTTAAAATAATTACGGTTTAGGCTTGAACAAATGCGGAATAAACCTAGCGGTTAATTTGCCAAGCACAAAACCTAAAACAACTAGGCTCACCTATGTGCACCAACAACTTATGCTAAGAAAGATAAGCAACTATGTGATAGCAAGATATATGACAAGAAACAATAAGGCTATCACAAAGTAAAGTGCATAAGTAAAGGGCTCGGGTAAGAGATAACCGAGGCATGAGGAGACGATGATGTATCCCGAAGTTCACACTCTTGCGGATGCTAATCTCCGTTTGGAGCGGTGTGGAGGCACAATGCTCCCCAAGAAGCCACTAGGGCCACCATTATATCCTCATGCTCTCGCACAATGCAAGATGCCGTGATTCCACTAAGGGACCCTTGAGGGCGGTCACCAAACCCGTACAAATGGCAACCCTTGGGGGCGGTCACCGAACCCGTACACTTTGGCAACCCTTGGGGACAGTCACCGATACCCGTCAAATTGCTTGGGGCGATCTCCACAACCTAATTGGAGACCCCGACGCTTGCCCGGAGCTTTGCACCACAATGATTGAGCTCCGAACACCAACAACCATCTAGGGCGCCCAAGCACCCAAGAGGAACAAGCTTAAGGGTACCAAGCACCCAAGAGTAATAAGCTTCTCAACTTGTAACTTCCACGTATCACGTGGAGAACTCAAACCGATGCACCAAATGCAATGGCAAGGGCACACGGAGTGCCCAAGTCCTTCTCTCGCAAATCCCACCAGAGCAACTAATGCTAGGGAGGAAAATGAGAGGAAGAACAAGACGGAGAACACCAAGAACTCCAAGATCTAGATCCAAGGGATTCCCCTCACATAGAGGAGAAAGTGATTGGTGGAAATGTGGATCTAGATCTCCTCTCTCTTTTCCCTCAAAAACTAGCAAGAATCCATGGAGGGATTGAGAGTTAGCAAGCTCAAAGAAGGTCAACAATGGGGGCAAAAATGAGCTCAAGAGATAGGGTTCATTGGGGAAGAAGACCCCCTTTTATAGGAGGGGGGAAATCCAACCGTTATGTGCTCAGCCCGCACACGAGCGGCACTACCGCTCCTGGTCCCGGTACAACCGGGACTCACAGTATACGTGCAAAACCCTACCAGGCGGTACAACCGGGAGACCAGGCGGTAGCACCGGTTGAGAAGAACAACCGGAGCAACCGCCCAGCCACCGCTCAACCACCGCATAGGAACAGAAGGGAGTCACCCCTGAGTGCGGTAGTCGAGCGGTACCGGGCCGGTGCAACCGCATGGCCTTGAGCGCTCGGGCGGCTAAGTCCTGAGCGGTAGAACCGCTCCGGACACCGGTGGTACCGGTACGACCGGACCAACTGGGCCACCACCGCCCGAGTACCGCATCAAAATAGAGGCCTGACCGGTACTTGGGCGGTGCCTGGCCGGAACAACCGCCCAAGTCTTTGCTGAGCAAGATGGCGGTACCACCGCCCGGAAGCAGCGGTACAACGGCTGAGAGCTCCAAGCGGTACTACTGCTGGGGCTCGTGGTACTACCGCTGGGACCAGACAAAAACCACTTCCAAGAAAACAAGAACTGCCATAACTTCTGCATATGAGCTCCGAATTGAGCAAACTCAAGCTTGTTGGAAACAAGACAACGAGTAGCATCAAAACAGCGACTGGTAATAGTAAGAAGAGGCAGGGGAGGTATGCCTAACAAAAAGAGGAGTGAAACCTCCAACCGAGAAGAATCGGCAAAACCTCCAACATCGAAAACATCATAGAAGATGCATGCGAACTCCGTTTTCGATGAACTCAAGCTTGTCATCAAGATGACCATAAGCTCTAAGACTCACAAAGAGAACCAAACAAGAACCAAGAAAGATGATGCAAGGATGCAATGGTTTGAGCTCTCTACGAACGATACGATCAAGCTACTCATCGAGAGCCCCCCTTGATAGTACGGCAATCGATCCTATAACCCGGTCTCCTAACTACCATCATGAGACCGTAAAATAGAAAACCTATCAAGGGCAAACCTTTGCCTTGCACATGGTCCACTTGAGCTAGATGATGACAATCTTGACTCCCTCAAGTTGGACCACCTTTCTTGATTGTGTTGACTCGATGAAGACTAGTTGATTGCTCCCCCCATACTCCACTATGGATGAGCCACTCTTCTGCACATCTTCACAAGTCCATTATCACCACAAAGGACGGCAAGCTTCAAGCATTTGATCTCTTCGTGATGCTCCACTTGAACTTGCACACTGCAACCTAACCCTACAAAGAACTCTCACGAAGACCATGGGTTAGTACACAAAGCGTAATTGACAATTCTTACCATACCATGGGATCACTTGATCCCTCTTGGTACATCTTCTGCGCTTTGTGAGTTGATCAACTTGATTCACTCTTGACTTAGTCTTGATCAACCTTGAACCTTTCCAATTCTCTTCATTTGAATGATGTCTTGAAGGTAGACATGAATGATCACACAATCTTCTTCTTCAAAACATGCTTGCAATAAGCTCAACTCTCACATGACCAACCTTTGGATAATTCCTTGAATAACACCTTGGTCGACACAAACTCTCCTTGAAATCAACACATGCACTCCATGAAAAGCCTATGGACAAAACCTTCAAATATAACTCAAGGAAACCATTAGTCCATAGAGATTGTCATCAATTACCAAAACCAAACATGGGGGCACCGCATGTTCTTTCAAATGCATCTACCATCGCGGGGGCAGTACGCCAGCTATGGAGGAAGCATTACCCAAAGTTCGACATCGATCACTTCCAGATTATTGACATTGACGTACCGAAGCAACACAGCAAGTAAGACAAGAAGCATGACATTCTTCTCAATTTTTACCATCAATCTATGGTTGATTTATATAGTAGTTGGATGTCCTTATGTTCTGCAATTGCACTAGTTGTCTTGCCCAGCTGGCTTACTGTTTGTACTAGTTGGGTGTCTACACGCTGTTCAGTTGCACAAGTTGCCTCCTCAGTTGGCTGCATCACTTTACTAGTTGGTTGTCCATATGTTCTACACTTGCACTAGTTGTCCTGCTTAGTTGGTTTGTTGTTTTGCGCTAGGTCGGCTGTCTATAAGTTATTCGTTTGCACAATTTGCCTGCTTAGTTGGCTGCATCCATATATTAGTTGGTTATCCACATGTTTTGCATTTTTGCACTAGTTGTCATGCTTAGGTTGCTTCCTGTTTTGTACTAGGTTGGCTATCTATATGCTTCTGTGTTCGGGTTGCCCCCATAGGTGCCCTGCTGGTGCACCTACTTGTCCATATAAGCTGGCTATGCACTTTTTTGTCCTAGTCCTTTTTTTGTTCGTCCTAGTTGCACAAGTTATCATACTCAGCTGGCTGCCTTTAGTTAACTATTTTTCTGCCTAGTTATTAATTGTTTAAATGATTATTTGTTTTATAGATGTACAATCTATAGTTTTTTAAGACACACAACTAGTTTGCAATCTGTTTTTCATTTTTATGACTTTCTCATGGATTATCTAGCCAGTTGCACAGTGGAACATCAGTACTTGCACAGTGGCACATAATTAGTTGCACAGTGCCACAGAGTACATCATCTTATTTTGGTTTTAAATTTCTGTGACAAATTTTCCTTTTCCCCACCACAACAATGAGTGTGGGCTATTCGCACTGCTTAACGCCACTGAGTGGAACAGTAGCCAACTGCCCAACTATGAGCCCAAGGAAGTACTCAACATCAGAAAGAAGCTCACATATGATTGGGTCACCAGCGTGCACAACTCCGCCCCATGGAAGAAGTTGCTGAGGTACGACAAGGACTAGGTCGGTACTCTTTTTATTCTCTACCCTTTTTTCAATCCCTTGCTGGTTTGCAATTTTTTTGACAAATTTGTAATTGCATACTAGTAGTAATTCCATTGCAACTCAATGTCATCACTTTTGTTGACACATTAGGAGCATTGGGCATACAATTGTTCAACAACTAAATATTAAACCATTTGCCAACAAAGACACAATTAGCAACCATTTTACAAAGTGCATGAACTAATTCAAGGAAAACAACTTAGAGAAGAGAAAGCATAGATGTTGAATGTGTCCACTTGGTCCCAACATTGCTCAAAAACCATCATTATTTTCCTTTTCCCTTTTTTCATACAAACAATGCAAGAGAATCACAGTAGCCTGAGTGGACACACACCGGCAGTGTGTTCTGTAGATTTGTTGTGGCTGCATTTGTTTTTCTTCTTTGGGTGTAGCTCCAGCGCCGATTTGTACCATTGACTCTTCGCCCTACCCTTTGTAGTAGACCTTGGAGGATCCCTGGGCACAAAATCATCAGAGGCTTGTGCAGGGGATGCATCCTCCAACGGGGCAGTAGGGCCAGTGTGCGTGGGCGCTGGACCATCACAAGGTTGTGTTCGATCACCTGTGGAATAATCATATAAAAAGTTTAGTATTTTTTGCGCAACCAGGACTGATGTTCTCTACAACCACACAGCTCATGCTGTGCAACTAACTGGTTGTTGTGTGCAAGTTAAGTTGAAAAGAAAACCTATAGTAGCATGGCCTGTCATGGGACTTGGATGGTAATCACCTATAGCCAGAAGACGAAAAACAAGTTAGTTATTTCTCTTGATGCTCGAACTAACATAGTGCGCGCAACTTGATAGCATGTTCTGTGCAACTGGGCACCATGATGTGTGCAACTGAAGTTACACACCTAGTTGGATGGAAAGTTGGGGCAGGTAATTACCTGGATGATGAGCCCCTGAGTACTGTCTGTAGGGCCATTGGGAAGAGCACGCGGGGCACTACTTGTTGGGCCAGGCGGGGGAGGAGGTGGCGGAGCATGCCGTGTAGGGTGAGGAGATGGAGGAGGTCCTCAAGGGTTTCCATCATCTGATGGCCCCGTAGCAGCAGCCGATTTTTTCTTTTTCTTGAACTTGTTCAGATGGTTGATCTCGGTATGTGCTCCGCACATATGCCTGTATACAATGGCCTGTGATGCATCAGAGCCACTCGCAAACTTGGCTAGTTTCTGAAAATCGTATATCATGTTTCTCTCCCTTATCTGCTTCTTTGATTGAGGAGGCATTTCATCCGGTTGCTCATACCCGGTCCCTGGCGCACTAGGGACAGCAGTAGGTGTCCACCGTCTTAGCATGTACCTTTCCGGTATGACATCAACTCCAAGATGGGTGAACACCTTGAGGATGTGGGAACAGAGAATGTCTTCCTTGTTCATTTTGCAGCACTCACACAAATAGGAACCCTCCCCCACCCTTGCCTTCACCAAGTAGTTTCGAGAACAATATTTGGCAACAAATTCCTGGTTCAGTCTGAGCTCAAAAATATCAGCACCAACTTGGAACGCATTATAACGTCCAATCAGCACAAACTCTTCTCGAAACTTGCGGTAAAGGTCCCTAGTGTAGGTTTCATAAGCTTGCCTCTCTATTGGGAAGTTGGAACATAGCTCAATCTCAAGGTGTTCTGTCCTGTAATCATTGCAGCCTTCCTTGGCAAGGATGTGGTTTTGAATTTTTTTCATATTGCTTAACGAAGTTCAGCATTGAGTTGTGTGGGTTCACATATCTTTTTAGAACGGTGTTGAACCCCTCACTTCATTGTGTAGACTGCAGGAAGGGGAAGAACTAGTGTTTGAAGTAGCACGAAACCCAAGTTGACCTGTATTCATACAACTTCTCAAAGTGTGTGTGTGTGTGTGTGTGTGTGTGTGTGTTTGTGTGTGTGTGTCATAGCCTCATACTTCATCATTAACCCAGCCCAATTCTGCTCAAACTCATCTGGAGTGAAGCTGAAGTCAACACAGTAGTTGAAATCATTAGAGAGCCCTGGATTCCGGCACAACAGCCAACCAAATTTTTCCTGAGCCTTTTTCATGATGTGCCATCGACAACAGCGATGCACTATGGTTGGGAAGATGCTCTCTATTGACTGCTTCATCGCCCTATCCTGATCGGTGATGAAGTTGTCAGGAGGTTTGCCATCCATAGCCTCTAGGAATGTTCGGAAGACCCAAACAAAGCTCGATGTCAACTCCTGCCTCACAAACGCGCAACCCATCATGAAAGATTGGCCATGTCGGTTTATTCTGATGAATGGCGCGAATGACATATTGTACATGTTGGTCATGTAGGTGGTGTCAAACGATATGCAATCGTGGTAAGCCTCCGCATAAGCTTTTCGAGTTAAGCCATCCACCCAAAATATGTTGACAACTCTGTCCTCTTCATCATATTTTACCTTATAGAAGAAGTCTGGATCGGTTTTCTGTATATCCTTGAAGTGTGCAATTGTCTCAATCATGTCACCCTCCTTTGTGTCATCTCTATGGAAACTTGTACACAGGTTTGTTATTGCCTTTGGTCCGAGCGGCACCATCATCTCAGATCCATAGAACTCTGCCATTATATGCATCATACGTCCTGCATAATACAAAAAGAAACAATATATCTTTTTTTAGTCGCACGAATGCACACATCCAACTGCACAGTATTAGGGCATGTGTTGGCACAGAAGATAATTGCAGGAAATGGACACCTAGCTGCACCTTTAAAAATACTTACACTTTTTCACATAGGACATTGTGTAGTTGCACAATGAATGTAATCTAGTTGCACAACAAGCACCAAAGTGATATAGAAATAGTATGGGAACTTGCACACTAGTTGCACACTTAAGAAATTATAGTTGCACACCAGTACCATAACAGTTGCACACTGGACTGCCTAGAGGGAAATTTAATTCTGTAAGGGATAAAGAAACACACATGTAGTCAAGTTGCAGTTATTGAGTTATACAAGATGCGCAAAAACTCCTTTTCATCAGGAGAGATGCCTTGGTGGGTTCTCGAGTATTTGGACAACGAAGGTTTGTTCACCAGTGGATGATTGTGGTCACGAACAAAGTGTGTCACCTCCTATCGCCCATCTAGCAGCTTCACCAACATTTTTGCCTTGCATTGAGTCTGCTTTATTGTCTCGCGTTTTCGTTTCTTCTTTTTCTTACTAGGACCAGCCTCCTCTTCAACAAAGATTGGAGGTTCATCTTCCATTTTCTCATCAGTGTCAACAGGTTTTGGATCTGGTATAGGGTCCAGGACAGGAGGAGCCTCAGCTCCTCCATCATCAGCTTTCGGCTTCTTGTACTTGTTGCAACAAAACTGTTGTTTTACCAATACATTGGTGCGAGCTGTCCGCCTAGAGGTGTTCATCTTGATAGACAAACTCATCCGTAGGGTGTAGTTATTGTAGTGATCCTTAGCAATTTGAAGGCTGTCAAACCTCATGCCAACATAGGGTTCCATGGGCTAAGAACGAGCCTCATCTTCTCCTTCTTCTCCTTGCACAGCACCGTCAACAGCACCAACTCCGAGCTCGGTCCTGGTTGGACCAGGAACATTTGCCGCGGTGCCCGTGTCATCAAGAGTATGCCTCTCTGACTGCAAAGACACCACTACAGGGGCATCGCGGGTTGATGAATACCCTACCACATTGTCATGCCCCATAGGGTTAGGCCCACGAGTTGTCTGTGTGTAGTAAACAGAGCGCCCATTTTCTGTCCAATTTCCTTGTGGTATGCTGGGTTGCTGCTGATCCATATCATGAGGGAGCTCATTGAGATCAGTAGGCAACTCATTGAGATCAAGCATTTCTTTTTTCTTTTTTTGCTGCTGCCTCACACCCCTTGCACATATAAAAAGAAGGAAGTGATGTCATCAGTTTTAATCATGAAAGAGTGTTTCAAACAACCTAAAAACTTAGTAAATAGGCAGTTGCACACCATTAGGACAATTTTAGTTGCAAAAGCCACATGTCTATAGCAAAATCTTTTTTATAACGGGTATGCATTTTTGTTTGCACAGAGTTGTTATGTTAGTTGCACAGTTTGCAGTAAATAGGTGGCAAGAACATGAGTTTTTTTACTACAGAGTTTTTCTGACTTTTTTCTCTGCTTGTTGCAATGATCTGTAGGTTTTCTGTTGGCAAGGAGCTGATTCAGATTTTTTGCACATAATTTGGACATAATTTGATGCTACAATTGAGATGGAAAATTCAGGTGAAAGAAGAAAGAAAAATTGGATGACAGAATATAGATATATGTTTTTCATCGTCGTTTCTGTTTTTACTTATAGTATATTGAACATATTTTTACACTATAGCTTTGCAATAGGTGTGGTATTAGAATATATGTGTGGGACAAAAATATATGTGTGACTATTTTAATATGGTTTGTGGTTTCATTAGCCATGGACACAAGTTCTTGTGTTTTTGCTGTCGTACTACAAATTTTTGGTTTTGGCTAGAATAGATGTTTTCAGTTGGCCAGGATGCATATTTCATTTAGCCAGCATGCATGTTCAGTTAGACAGTCAATGTGTTCAGTTGGCTATAATAGATGTTTCAGTTGGTCAGGATGCATATTCAGTTGGCCAGCATGCATGTTCAGTTGGCCAGGATACATATTTTTATTGCACATATACTTCAGATTTTTTTAAAGTGTCCACTCAAAAAACATCCAGTTCATGTGGGGTACAATGCATGTTTTAGTTTGCCTAGCATGCATGTTGAGTTGTCAGAATACAAGTTCAGTTGGCTGGGATGTATTTCAGTTGCATATATATGCATTTTTAGTTGCATATATTTTTTTGGACAGTCAATGTGTTCATTTGCAAACAATAACTACAACTTAGTACAATACATGTTTAGTTTTGGCTACATTGCATGTTTAGTTGGTTAGAATCATGTTTTAGTTGGCCAGAAAATATGCCTTAGTCGACTTGCTGAATACATCCAGGGGGAACTTGGCTAGCATGCATGTTAGAAAACATGTTCAGTTTTGTTAAAGTTGATCTCAAACCATGTTTATTGTGCAAATAGAAAACTGTGCAACTAAACTTAATGACTTTTGTTTAGTTGCATGAACCAGAAAATAGTAATCTTTTGTTCATGGTTGGTTTTCAATTTGCAGACATGACACTCGTGGAGGATGGAGGGTGGTGTGATGTTGACAATAAGGTGATGTGGTGGATCCACTCCTTTCTTGAAGCAGCTTTTTCATGGATTTGCTGATGGATCAATGGAGAAGACGGTTTACAGATGCAGAATAAGAAGGGGAGAAACTGAAGAAAGGTAGAGGGGAATTACTTGTCCAGTATTGCTGTCTGGTATGGCTCTGATGACCCTACCTTTAGATCAATTTTTTGAAACAGTTTCTTCTACTTTGGGGCTGCCATGACGGTTGTACAAAAGGAGAAAGAAAGTGCCTTGGATCCTCTTCTTTCGTGGAAAAGAAGAAGGCAGCGTGCGGGCGTGGGGCGAGCGGGCGTGGGAGGGGCTGGGACGCTGGGCAGGTACAGCTGGCCATATGGGGAGCGCGCTTTTCTGTTCGGGATTAATCGTTCGATCGATTCGGTTTGGTGACTGCCTGTCTCTTTCTTTTCTGTACCATGAGAAAACAGAGCTTACCTTTTTAGGTCGGCCGCTCGATCGCACTAGTGCGCAGCCGGTTGCCCACGAGACGCGTCTCATAATATATAGGTCTCCCAAAATGAAAAGGAAAAAAAAACACAACACCCTGTCCCTCTCTCATTCTCCTCCCGCCAGACCACCACCATGGCCGCGGCCGCCGCCGGCGCCTCTACTTCCGGCGCAACTGTGTCCGCAATCTCTGCCCACGTAGCCGCCGGACGACTCTTCGCCGCCATAGACACTCTCACCCCTTCCTGTTCCTCCTCCCCGATACCCTCCTCGCTCTACGCCTCCCTCCTCCGTCTGGCCACCGACCACGGCTCCCTCTCTGCCGCCCGCCGCATCACGACCCACTTCGCCTCCTCCGCCTTCCAATTCAACCGCTCATCAGTCCCCACCTTCCTATTCAACCGCGCCATCGAGTCTCTTGCTGCCTGCGGCGGCCTCGCGGACGCGCGGGAGTTGTTTGACTTAATGCCGCGCCGTGACGGCGGTTCTTGGAATGCCATCATCTACGCTTCCTCCCGCTCCGGGAAACCTACCGAGGCGCTTTCCCTCTTTGCCGATATGTACTCCCGTGGCGTTCGCCCCAACGATGTCACAATGGCATCCGTGCTCGCCTGCTGCTCAGAGTGCCTCAACCCGTGTGGTGCCCAGCAGCTCCACGGCCATATCTCCAAGCGGGACTTTCAGTCCAATGTGATTCTTGGCACGGCGCTGGTTGATGTGTATGGGAAGTGTCACTTACTTGCAGATGCGAGGCAGGCATTTGATGGTATCTCTGAACCTAATGCCATTTCGTGGAATGTCATCATCCGCCGGTATCTTCTTGCTGGGATGGGGGATATGGCAGCTGAAATGTTCTTTCGGATGGTCTGGGCAGGAGTTAGGCCGCTTGTTTATACCGTCTCACATGCACTTCTTGCTTGCCGGGACAACAATGCGCTTGAAGAAGGACGGTGCATGCATACTTTTGTGCTCCGACATGGGTACGAGCACCACGAGCATGTGCGGAGCTCAGTCGTGGATATGTATGCCAAGTGTGGTGCCATTGATGCAGCCCAAAGGCTCTTCAACGTGGCACCAGTGAATGGCGTAATAATGTCGACCTCAATTTTGTCAGGACTGGCTTCTTGTGGGAGGATTGGTGATGCAAAGCGAGTGTTCGACGGGATGCAAGAGCGCAACTTAGTGTCCTGGAATGCTATGTTGACTGGTTATATCAGGTCCTCGGATCTGACTGGTGCTTTGCATTTGTTCCGGCAGATGAGGAAGGAGACAAAGGAGCTTGATGATGTTACACTTGGTTCCGTGCTCAATGCTTGTACTGGGATGCTTGATATTGGGAAAGGTGAGGAGGTCCATGCATTCGCTTTCAAGTGTGGTTTATTGAGTTACCCTTTCCTAAAGAACACTCTTGTGAGGATGTATTCCAAATGCGGATGCCTGAGGAGTGCAGAACTGCTTCTTCAATTCGAGATGGGAGAGAGAGACAGATACTCCTGGAATTCACTTATCTCAGGCTATGAGCGCCACTCCATGAGTGAAGCAGCTCTGCATGCACTGAGTGAAATGCAATCTGAAGTAACTCCTAACCAGTCCACGTTCAGTTCGGCACTGGCAGCCTGTGCCAACATTTTTCTGCTTAAGCACGGCATGGAGATTCATGCGTACATGATCAGAAATGGCTATGAGATTGACGATATACTGCAAAGTGCACTGATTGACATGTACTGCAAGTGTAGGCTATTTGATTATGGCATCAGGATATTCGAGGCACAGCCATCTCGTGATGTCATCCTGTGGAATTCGATGATCCTTGGCTGTGCTTACAGTGGCAAAGGTGAGTATGGGCTTGAATTGTTTGATGAAATGCAGGCGCAAGGGATTAAGGCCGACTCTGTCACTTTCCTCGGTGCACTAGTTTCATGTATCAGCGAGGGGCATGTTGGGTTGGGAAAGAGTTATTTCACTTTGATGACTGAGGAATCCATCATTCCTCGCATGGAGCACTATGAGTGCATGATCGAGCTGCTGGGCAAACATGGACACATGGTTGAGCTCGAGGATTTTGTGGATCACATGCCGTTTGAGCCACCAACCACAATGTGGTTAAGGATCTTCGACTGCTGCAGGGAATATGGAAATAGGAAATTAGGGGAGCGGGCTGCCAAGTGCATCAATGATAGCAATCCCCAGACACCGGTTCGATATGAGGCCACTGCGGACTACATGTGCAGTGATGGTGGCAGTGCAGAGCCCATGTCATTTGGTAACCCGGACGAAGAATTGATGTCGCCGCTGTGAGTGCCATGACATCGACTCGCAGGTGGCTGAGCTGAAATTCTTAATTACCAAATCAAGGAGCAGACTTGAAAAGGATTTTCAGGTGCTTGTGATCCTATAGCATCAGTATTGACACTTGACAGGACTACCCTAGTACAGTTGGTCGAGCTGAAGACAGAGTTTCTGGGCCGAACATGGAGTTTGTAATTATAAGGATGATAACAAGACCTCAAGCTTTCATCTCAGCTGACCGAGGATGAATTGGAGCCCAACTTTGCATGATTTATTCTGGCACTCACAAGGAAGTCACATTGAGTCTTCTAGTCTGTCTATGTTGAGTGGTCAGGTGCCGAGACTAGGGGAGCATACAGCAGGCCTCATCGGCTAGGAAGATGCCGAGGAAGTTGTAAAGTATCACCTTTGTTCTGAATTATAAAACGTTTTGGATATTTCAGTATGGACTACATATGGACTGAAATGAGTGAACAAACGCACAGCCACCATTCTTAATTACATATGGACTGAAATGAGTGAACAAACGTGTCTACAAAAAAAAGAGTTAGAACATCTTATAACTCGAAACAGAGGGAGTACCTATTTGTAAAAGGAAGTTGTAAATTGCCAATTTAACACAATTATTTTCTTGTCTAAGTATATTCGTAACAACGACCTCAAAACAAAAACTAACACTGCTTCATGTTAAGAGACAAGAACGAAGGGGGCCAGTATGGATGCAATAGGATTGTCGTGAACTCGGATAACCAGGAACTTATGGAGATCATGAACAAAGGGCCCAGTATGCAGGTAACGCAGCGGCCATCATTGATGATTGTTATCGCTTGGCATGCGAGTTCAGTTCTATCCGGTTTCAATACTGTCCTAGAGAGGCAAATGGTGTTGCACATGAATTAGCGCGTGCTGCTAGAATTAGCTTTTGTAATGAGTGGTTAGGTGTTGCTCCAAATGCTTTCCTTCCTCTGATACTAAAAGATGTAGGTGTTGTCACATGTGAACAAAGAGGAAGATTTAGTTATCAAAAAAAGAAGAAGAGAGAGACAATAACATTTGGCAGGAATTTTGTGTATTCTTTTGCAGGAAGTGAACAACAACAACAACAACAACAACAACAAAGCCTTTAGTCCCAAACAAGTTGGGGTAGGCTAGAGGTGAAACCCATAAGATCTCGCAACCAACTCATGGCTCTGGCACATGGATAGCAAGCTTCCACGCACCCCTGTTCATAGCTAGCTCTTTGTCGATACTCCAATCCTTCAGGTCTCTCTTAACGGACTCCTCCCATGTCAAAATCGGTCGACCCCGCCCTCTCTTGACATTCTCCGCAAGCTTTAGCCGTCCGCTATGCACTGGAGCTTCTGGAGGCCTGCGCTGAATATGCCCAAACCATCTCAAACGATGTTGGACAAGCTTCTCCTCAATTGGTGCTACCCCAACTCTATCTCGTATATCATCATTCCGGATTCGATCCTTCCTCGTGTGGCCACACATCCATCTCAACATACGCATCTCCGCCACACCTAACTGTTGAACATGTCGCCTTTTAGTCGGCCAACACTCCGCGCCATACAACATTGCGGGTCGAACCGCCGTCCTGTAGAACTTGCCTTTTAGCTTTTGTGGCACTCTCTTGTCACAGAGAATGCCAAAAGCTTGGCGCCACTTCATCCATCCGGCTTTGATTCGATGGTTCACATCTTCATCAATACCCCCATCCTCCTGCAACATTGACCCCAAATACCGAAAGGTGTCCTTCCGAGGTACTACCTGGCCATCAAGGCTAACCTCCTCCTCCTCAAAGCTAGTAGTACCGAAACCGCACATCATGTACTCGGTTTTAGTTCTACTAAGCCTAAACCCTTTCGATTCCAAGGTTTGTCTCCATAACTCTAACTTCCTATTTACCCCCGTCCGACTATCGTCAACTAGCACCACATCATCCGCAAAGAGCATACACCATGGGATATCTCCTTGTATACCCCTTGTGACCTCATCCATCACCAATGCAAAAAGATAAGGGCTCAAAGCTGACCCCTGATGCAGTCCTATCTTAATCGGGAAGTCATCGGTGTCGACATCACTTGTTCGAACACTTGTCACAACATTATTGTACATGTCCTTGATGAGGGTAATGTACTTTGCTGGGACTTTGTGTTTCTCCAAGGCCCACCACATGACATTCCGCGGTATCTTATCATAGGCCTTCTCCAAGTCAATGAACACCATATGCAAGTCCTTCTTATGCTCCCTATATCTCTCCATAAGTTGTCGTACCAAGAAAATGGCTTCCATGGTCGACCTCCCAGGCATGAAACCAAACTGATTTTTGGTCACGCTTGTCATTCTTCTTAAGCGGTGCTCAATGACTCTCTCCCATAGCTTCATTGTATGGCTCATCAGCTTAATTCCACGGTAATTAGTACAACTCTGAACATCCCCCTTGTTCTTGAAGATTGGTACTAATATACTCCGTCTCCATTCTTCTGGCATCTTGTTTGCCCGAAAAATGAGGTTGAAAAGCTTGGTTAGCCATACTATCTCTATGTTCCCGAGACCTTTTCACACCTCAATGGGGATACAATCAGGGCCCATCACCTTGCCTCCTTTCATCCTTTTTAAAGCCTCCTTCACCTCAGACTCCTGGATGCGCCGCACAAAACGCATGCTGGTCTCATCAAAGGAGTCATTCAGTTCAATGGTAGAACTCTCATTCTCCCCATTGAACAGCTTGTCGAAGTACTCCCGCCATCTATGCTTAATCTCTTCGTCCTTCACCAAGAGTTGGCCTGCTCCGTCCTTGATGCATTTGACTTGGCCAATATCCCTCGTCTTCCTCTCCCGGATCTTAGCCATCTTATAGATGTCCCTTTCACCTTCCTTCGTGCCTAACCGTTGGTAGAGGTCCTGAACAAAAATATATATTAAAATCCACTTCAAAACATGGCAATCAGGAAGAGTATTTGCCTAGTCTCAGAAGAAAAAAAAGAGTATTTGCCTCTCCGAACAATCCTGGTGTTCTGGCGCGTATTCAGTATCGCCCTTGTTTGTCAGTTCGTTCTGCTGGCAACGACGAGGACACCGCCGCCTTCTGCCACCATCGAATTTTCAAACGGAGGCACCTGTTGGCATGGCGCGACACCACCACCACCACTTCGTCTCCCACCTCCGAGCATCCGCGCCGCTCGCCGACCTCCTCCGGTCCGCGCCAAGCCTGCCCGCCGCCCGCGCAGCGCACGCGCGCGCCCTCAAGTCGCCCTACGCGGACGAGACTTTCCTCCTCAACACCCTCGTCTCCGCCTACGCGCGACTCGGCCGCCTCCCCGACGCGCGCAGGGTGTTCGACGAGATTCCCCGCCCCAACACCTTCTCCTACAACGCCCTCCTCTCCGCGCACGCCCGCCTTGGCAACCCCGCCGACGTCCGTGCTCTCTTCGGCGCCATCCCCGACCCGGACCAGTGCTCCTACAACGCGGTCATCGCCGCGCTCGCGCAGCACAGCCGTGGCGCCGACGCCCTCCTGTTCTTCGCCGCCATGCACGCCGACGACTTCGTGCTCAATGCCTACTCCTTTGCCAGCGCCCTGAGCGCCTGTGCCGTGGAGAAGGACCTGAGGGCCGGGGTGCAGGTGCATGCCCTTGTTTCCAAGTCGCCGCATGCCAAGGACGTGTATATTGGCAGTGCGCTCTTGGACATGTATGCCAAGTGCGAGGGGCCGGAGGAGGCACGGAGGGTGTTCGAGGCAATGCCGGAGCGGAATGTCGTTTCCTGGAACAGCTTGATCACTTGCTATGAGCAGAACGGCCCTGTGGGTGAGGCGCTGGTACTGTTTGTCAGGATGATGAATGCCGGTCTTGTGCCCGATGAGGTGACACTTGCAAGTGTCATGAGTGCGTGTGCGGGCCTTGCTGCGGATAGAGAAGGACGGCAGGTTCATGCGTGCGTGGTGAAATCCGATAGGTTTAGGGAGGACATGGTGCTGAGCAACGCTCTGGTGGACATGTACGCCAAATGTGGGAGGACATGGGAGGCGAGGTGTGTGTTTGACCGCATGGCTTCCAGGAGTGTTGTCTCTGAAACATCACTCATCACCGGGTACGCAAGGTCTGCTAATGTGGAAGATGCTCAGGTGGTGTTCTCACAGATGGTCGAGAAGAATGTCATTGCTTGGAATGTGCTCATTGCAGCATATGCACACAACGAAGAGGAGGAGGAGGCACTTAGGCTCTTTGTCAGGCTGAAAAGAGAGTCAGTTTGGCCAACACATTACACATACGGAAATGTTCTCAATGCATGTGGCAATGTTGCTGATCTTCAGCTTGGTCAGCAAGCTCATGTGCATGTCCTGAAGGAAGGTTTTCGCTTTGACTTTGGACCAGAGTCTGATGTGTTTGTTGGGAATTCCCTTGTAGACATGTACCTGAAGACAGGATCAATTGATGATGGTGTGAAGGTGTTTGAGAGGATGGCAGCCAGAGATACTGTGTCGTGGAATGCCATGATTGTCGGTCATGCACAGAACGGCCGTGCAAAAGAAGCACTGCATCTTTTTGAGAGAATGTTATGCAGTAAAGAGAGCCCAGATTCTGTCACCATGATTGGTGTTCTGTCTGCCTGTGGCCATTCTGGATTAGTGGAGGAGGGCCGAAGATACTTTCGGTCCATGACTGGGGATCATGGGATAACTCCATCCCAAGATCACTACACATGTATGATTGATTTGCTTGGTCGTGCCGGTCATCTAAAAGAAGTTGAGGAGCTCATAAAGGAGATGCCAATGGAACCTGACAGCGTGCTCTGGGCTTCTCTGCTAGGTTTTTGCAGGCTACATAAGAATATTGAGATGGGAGAACTGGCAGCTGGGAAGTTGTTTGAGCTTGATCCTGAGAACTCTGGACCCTACGTTCTTCTCTCGAATATGTACGCTGAGTTGGGGAAATGGGCAGATGTATATAGAGTGAGGAGATCCATGAAGAGCAGAGGTGTCATTAAGCAGCCTGGCCGTAGTTGGATTGAGATAGGCAGGCAAGTGAGTGTGTTTCTCGCACGAGATAACGGACATCCCTGCAGGAATGAGATACACGATACCTTGAGAATCATTCAGATGCAGATGAGTAGGGTGAGTGTAGATGCTGAAAATGCTGATGGCCTGATGAATTACAGCTCTGAAGCCTGTGGCTAGAACTAGAAGGCTTGATACACTTTGCAGGTTGGAAGATCATGGATGATGCAGAACCCGGTGATGAAAAGAAAAATGGCAAAATGATTCTAAGTGATCCATTCTGTTGCTGGTGCAGCAGTTTTGCTTGGGGTGAAAGCATGAAGGACTTTTCTGATCTGAGTTGTGGATCTGAAGACTGAAACTCTTACAAAGTGCTGCGTGCTGACAACTTGACTGTGGCTATGCCATGATGGATTACTTATTTTGGACTCGGTGTATAAAGGTGAAATATTACTTGCAGACACAAGTATGCATGCAGTGTGCAGATTTTACGGCTGACTTCCAATTATAAAATAACTGTGAAAAACTAGCCATCTGCTATCAGCTATGTAGTTGTTTACTAACTGAAAGTAGAAATTGGAAGTAAAGAGACTCATTATTGTCATTTGTAAACAAAGTTCAGGAGCATGAGTCGAAGAGAAGCTAGCAAACAAGCCCCCATTGACTTCCTCGAGATCCCTGCAAGTGCAACACCCCTTCTCATCTTTTCTTTTTGGAAGAGGAACACCCTTCTCATCTTCACCTATATTAACCTGGTAGGCATGTCATCCTCTGACGGAAATCCTGAGAGGTGACTTAGTTACAGCTTAAGCAATGGACGTTCCCCTGGCACTCCCTTTTGCCACCCTCGTCGTGGTCCTTCTGCTCTCCTCCGGCCCCATCGCGGCCGAGGTGGATGGCACAGCTGTGCTTGGAGAGGCGGTCCTGACACTTGACGCAGGCAACTTCTCGGAGGTGGTGGCCAAGCACGAGTTCATAGTCGTCGAGTTCTACGCGCCATGGTATGTTACTCCTTAAGCAGCTATGCTCTGACTCTCCCCAAATCCCAAAACAGTGTCTAACTGATGACCATCGCAGGTGTGGCCACTGCAAGGAGCTCGCTCCAGAGGTTAGTCATTTCCTTAACAAGTAGTCTGTCTTACCATGAAAGATGCAACACTGAGACACTGAGACGTACGTTTTAATTTGTCCATGCCATTTATGTGTGTACGTGTGATATGATGCATGCAGTACGAGAAAGCAGCCTCCATGCTGAGGAAGCGCGACCCTCCAGTGGTGCTCGCGAAGGTGGATGCGTACGACGAGAGCAACAAGGAGCTCAAGGACAAGTACAAGGTACATGGGTATCCGGCCATCAAGATCATCAGAAAAGGAGGGAGCGACATGAGCGCCTATGGTGGCCCGAGGGACGTGGAGGGTATCGTGGAGTACCTCACGAGGCAGGTCGGCCCGGCATCTCTCGAGATCAGGTCTGCAGTGGATGCCTCACGCTCCATCGGCGACAAAGGGGTGGTCCTTGTAAGTTCCCACATCCTACCGCATTTGTGCGGTTCACCTCTCTTTCCTTAATCTCTTGAAGAATGGAGATCAATGGGTGTGTTGTTCTTGTCTGAAAATTGTCTTGCAGGTGGGTGTATTCCCTGAGTTTGCTGGTATTGAGTATGAGAATTTTATGGCCGTGGCAAACAAGATGCGAACAGACTATGATTTCTTTCACACATCGGATGCGAGCATTCTGCCACGTGGTGATCTGACCGTCAAGGGCCCCCTTCTTCGACTCTTTAAGCCATTCGATGAGCTGTTTGTCGATTCACAAGTAAATATCTTTCTTAATGTGCACCTTTTCATTGCTGGTCACTTCGTTCTCGTGGGTGTGCTTTTGCTTGTACACTAAAACACCAGTCATCTATAATTGTCAGGATTTTGATGACGATGCAATCAAGAAGTTTATTGAGGTGTCTGGTTTCCCTACTGTAGTTACCTTCGACGCAGACCCGACCAACCATAAGTTTATTGAAAGATACTACAGCACGCCTAGTGCCAAAGTGAGTAAACAGCAATTGCCCTCAGATCTTGTTTGTTCCTTCAGTACTTGCAGTCTCGGCTTCACTTGTATGGGATGGAAGAGTTGAACATTTAGTAACTTTAGCTCAATTCTTTACCTGCATCATGATATCAACATAGGACCAACATTTGAGATTGCATGAGCGCATTGACCCTTTTCACTTGTATCATGAAACATGAAATAACTTTGATACATGATTGGACAGGCAATGCTTTTCTTGCGCTTCAGTGACGACAGAGTTGAGACCTTCAAGAGCCAGATGCATGAAGCAGCCAGGCAGCTCAGCGGTAATAACATCAGTTTTCTAATTGGTGATGTTTCAACCGCAGACCGTGCCTTCGAGGTCGTTACTCTTACTAGCTTCTCGTCATTTTTGTTAAGAATTCCTAGAACTAATCCACTGATTAGCATCCATGCGAAACTTTTCAGTATTTCGGGCTCAAAGAAAGTGATGTTCCCCTCCTCCTCGTGCTAGCATCTACTGGAAAATATCTCAATCCAACCATGGAGCCTGACCAGCTCATACCCTGGATGAAGCAGTATATAGTTGAGGCCTAGTCTACTATGCTGTTTCATAGTACTCTTTTGTCAAATCATTTCCTAATCATCTACTTTTTCATACAGTATGGCAACTTAACACCTTATGTTAAGTCAGAGCCAATTCCTAAGGTGAATGATCAACCTGTTAAAGTTGTCGTGGCTGACAATATTGATGAAAATTGTTTTTAACTCTGGCAAAAATGGTTCGTTCATGTCACTTCAACTCACTGGCTGAGCTGAATTATACCAGTGGTTGCATTCAGCTTTTAGTTATTTATCCTGTGGTGAAGCTTGTCTAACCAATTCACTGCATGGCACTTCTTGTAGTTCTACTCGAGTTCTATGCACCTTGGTGCGGTCATTGCCGGAAGTTGGCCCCGATTCTGGAGGAAGTTGCTGTCTCGTTGCAAGACGATGATGATGTAGTCATAGCGAAGATGGTAGTCCACTTTTCAGTTGATTATTCATATTGCCACTGATTCAGGTCACACTTCTGTGGTAGAGCATCGTCCTAGGCATTATAAAGTCTGAGACCTCTGGTTTTGCAGGATGGTACTGCGAACGATATCCCGACAGACTTCGCGGTCGAGGGATACCCAGCGCTGTACTTCTATTCTTCTAGTGGAGGGGATCTCTTGATGTATGACGGGCAGAGGACGGCCGAGGAGATCATCAGTTTTATCAAGAAGAACAGAGGGGCCAAAACTGCTGCAGTAGAAGTAACCCAGACGGATGCTGTAGAAGAGGAGGTAACATCATCCACTCCATCGGGGTCCATTCAAGACGAACTTTAATCAAGAAGTATCCATCGTATGTGTCCTTTTGTTCCCCGTAACTCCTGTATTTTGTTCTGGTGCCCTTGCTCAGTGAAATCCAACGTTTACAAGTGCATCTATCACGCAAGAAGCTGAGGATATCACACTGCAGGGTATAGAGACGAGAGTGCAGGATGGCTCAGGGCTGTTCAGACCAGTCTTCGCTTAGTGACAAACCATACAGATGCCGTTGCATTGTGGATTTCTGATGCCTAAACACCTTTGAAATGAATAAGCTTCATGTAGCCCCTTCTATTATCAACTCCTATTTTGTGCAATCAGGTGTCTTATTTATGAATATATGTCTTTTCACATTGAGGAATTCAACAAAGTAGACACGACTTCGCTTTATTTCTCTGCAAAATGGTGGTCGCTTATGAATTGTGCCCACCCTAAACCTTGGCGACGTCCACCATACCGAGGCCACGAGTCACGAGAGTTACAAACCATTGCATGTTCTGATTATTGGGTGGTACCTTACCCAACATAACTTTTTTTTGAAACTTCACCCTGCATAACTAAACAGGTGATTTTCGTTAGCCTATTTCTCTTAGCATGCAAATATGACACCTCAAAATGCAACTTGTATGGTAAAATGCACAGCTCAACATGCAAACATACATGGGAAAATACCCACCTTAACTTACAACCATGCATTGGAAAAGATTTTCAATTACATTTTGTTATGCTACTTATATTCAATAAATATTTTGTAACCATACAATAATCTGGTATAATAAATCATATGTATTTTTAGTTTCAATTATTATATTATCAATCTAATTGTGTTCTATACAACCAAATATTATTGCAATACATTCAAACCAATCTTGTAGAGTGCATGGAGGGTGCATGAGCTCAAAAGTTTCCTCCTAAACCCACTTTTGGGTGTTTGGTAGCTTGCACGGGCCTGTTCAACATGCAGGAGCTCAGCCCAAATACCTTCTTAGCACGAAGAGAGAACACCCCAACAATCGTTCGCTGGTTAGCATGCATGAGTGAAGCGAGCGAGAAATTTCTAAGAAATAATTAATTTTTAGAAAATATTCAGAATACCAAAAAATTGTTCAAAAAAGGCCAGATTTTCAAAAATTGTTAAAATTTTCAAAAAATGTCATTCAAAATCTGTTCAAATGTTCATAAAAATTTCAGAATTTCCAAAAATGTTTAAATTAGATTTTTTTGTTTTTTTTGAATTTTAAAATTTGGCTTTCAAATTTTTTAAATTTTTGGCTTTTCAAAAAAAAACAGATTTTTTAAAAGATATCGAACTTTCAAATTTTGTTCAAATTATAAAAAACATAAAAATTCTGAAAATGTTTAAATTTTCAAAAATATTATTTTCCCCATGTTTCAAAAAATTATTCACATTTTTAAAATGTTTTCTTCACTTATTTGCTACAGTACCGGCCGACATGTCTACACAGATGCAAGCTGCCAAACAGAGTCTCAGCTTAGCATGTCTCAGCACATACACCGCTACCAAACAACAGTAAATGGATGTACTCAGCATGTCTACAATTAGCATGTATCAGAGGAGAACAACCATGCTAGATTGGGAGTGCTACCAAACACACCCGTAGCAATTGTGGGGTACTGTTTGGTATAACTAAATATGCGATCACCATTAATCCATTTCTCTCAACGTTCAAACATGCCACCTCAACGCACAACCATGCATGGGACTAAAAAAACATGCATGGAAAAAATGCCCCCCTCAATTTGTAATCATGCATCGGAAAGGTTTAGCTATTTTCATTCTGTTATGCTACATGTATTCAATAAATATTTTACACATATACAATAAATTATATATTGTCGTGGGTATTTCGTTGATTACCTTTCATTAGTATGATAGTTACACATGATTTGTTTGGTACTAGGATGTCACCTTAGTCGTCATTTGAACACAAGACATAAGTTTTACATAGGTTCGGGCCCCTCGATGCGGGTACTAGCCTTGCTCCTGCTTATATGGGATTATATCGAGACAAATTACAAATAGAGATTACAATGGGGTCTCAGCGAGCCGAGAAGTTATCTCGAGTTCTAGATGGGCGATCTAGACGAGATCTCTAGCTCAATCTGGCTAAAGAGGCAAATATATGTCTTTGCTAGATCTTTGATCCTTTCTCGTGGTGTCGGGTGTCCTTATATATTGGCGTTGTCTTGGCCCTCTGTTCGGTAGTTCTGATGTTCTATGATCCGGACTCCCTCGAGTTTCTAGGTCTACGACTTCCCTCTAGGAAACTAGGGGTTGTCACACTTATGGAAGTCGGTCATCCAAGTGTGGACCCCTGGGCCTACGCACATATGAGCATATGCGGCACAAAGTACGGTAGGTGCGGCACATGGATACAATAGTATGACTTCCCCTCGACATATATATTTTCAGTTTCAATTCTCATATTATTAATTCAAGTATTCTTGTTTCATACATCCAAAATTCATTGAGATATATTTGTAATTGCAACCAGTTGTGTGAGGTGTCATCTAGTACATAAGACAAGGCACATTGAATTGAAAGGAAAGTTATAAGAATACTTTTTCATTCCTTGCAATAGGAAATCTGAAAAAAAATGTTTACCATAACAAGGAGATTGTGACCTGCTGTCATTGTTCATTTCTTAGGCAAAAAATCAAGAATGGGGAGATTTTTCCAGGAAGACGATTTAGCGTTAAGAAAACTGGAGGGGAGGGGGCATGCGTACCGAGAGAGATGATCTAGTGCAAAGAAAACCATGGGAGGGGAAATAACTTATCATCATCGCCAACTCCCCGAGGGAATTGCAAAAACCACTAACTACTGGGGTCGGTTTGCACAGAACAAGTTTGTTGAACAAAAGACCATTAATTGATGTAATCTGTGACAGCTAGCTCGAATCCATCACTTAATGGTTGACATGATTCCTTATGGGTTGGCACCGCATGTCAATGTACACGTGAAAAAAAATGACCACGGCGACAAAATTTGGTGAGGTGGATGTGAAATTCGTTGGTTCAAATTCAACATTTCCAGAAAAAACGCAAAAATCTAGTAAATTGTAAATGTACCTAGTCCTGATCTGGGGAAATTTCGGCTCTTTTGGGCCACAGATTTAGAAGATATTGATAGTTTTAGTTAACTCGCTCAAATTTTGTTTCAAAATTCATCACTTAAAATGCAAAAATCTAGTAAATTATAAATGTACCTAGTTTTTATCTATAAAAATCAACTCATTTGGACCACACGTTTGGGACATGTTGGCAATTCTAGTTGGCCCATTCAAATTTGGCTTCAAAATTCACAATTTCAAAAGATGCCAAAAAAAACCAGTAAAACACACATGTACCTAGAACCGATTTGAGATTTTTTTAGCTCGACCATAGGTCTGCAAGATATTGAGATTTTTAGTTGGCTGGTGTGCCCTTTTTTGCCAAGTGTGTGTTTGCACGCGGGGCTCATACATCTAGAATCATGTCAAGCGAGCCAAATGATGTATTTAAACTAGCTACAACAGGTTACACCGGTAGGTGAAGTTTTGTGTAAAGAATGTGTGGAGAGTTTGTTATGTGCATTACTGACCTCGATAATTGGTGGCTTCTACAATTTCTTTACAACTTTCCTGGTAAAAGAAGATATGCGGGGCTAGCTATGAGGTCGTTGAGGACACTTGGTGCTCTGGTATCTCTGGCATGCGGACTGATATATCCTAGATGTATTTAGACCTTTTCAAATTATCATACATATTTTTCATAATTTTTATGTTATATTTTATGTTATATAGGGTTAAACTGCCGAACAGAATTGCACTTGTTATTGTTTGTGATTGCGGAAAATTTCCCAAACTCAAGAAAATATGGAAATAATAATGTGCCATTATTTACATGGATCACAAAGGCTTGTAGAAGGGGGCATCCAGGGGAGCCACAGGGGCCGAAACATCCTGCCCATGTGCCCTTGGTCGTGAGCGTGTGTAGAGCATCTAGGGCGCATAGATTTTTTTCCCAGAGGTGTCCTTTTGACACAACCCAGATAATGGCATTTCAGAATCACCCTATTTTTAGGTTTATTCATATCTACAGATCTCCAGCAATGGATAAAGCGATAACATGACACATATTTCAACATCTAGAAAAAGACTCTCATGAATGCTAGATCCAATTTTGGGGAAGACTCTCACCTCTAGTCCAACGAAGCCATGAAAACCAGAGGAAAACGCCTATTCTAACCAAGGGGGAATGTCAAAGAAGAGCAAGAATGAGAAGGGTGTTGAGTATACTGCACAAAGTACTTTAAAAAGTACCTTAGTCGCGCATAGATTTGTTTGATAGTGGGACGTAACCTCATGTTGTTGGACGAACACATGGCACAACTTTAACCCAGACTCATCCGCTCATGATGTAGCTAATATCCCTTCTCCTACTTATATGGGTTATGCTAAGGATATTACAATGGAGGAGTACAATTATGCTCTCAACGAGTTGGATATGAACTTGGCAATTCTATGTGGACGATCAGTACAAGATGCCTAGCTTCGTTTTACTTCTAGCTAATCTAGTGCTTCAGCAGATGTTGAATGCCCCCTTCGTCTTAGCACAAATGGCTTTATATAAGGGTGTAGGTCGGTGGCCGCCATCCTTTTTTCTCTTCTTTGCTCTCATATCGTGGACTCCTCCAGTTTGGTAGACGCATGATTGCTCTTAAGGAAACCGATGGTGATACCCCTAAGAAAGTTGGCCACCTAGGCGTGGGCCCATGGTGACATGCATACATAGTCAAATATGGCGCAAAGTACAATATCGCGGCATGGGAATACAATAAAACTACATCCCTGTCTCTCCCGGCTACGTCGGAATGCCAACGAGGAACCACCATAAATGCCATTGCCTCCATTTCCTGCACCATCATGTCCTTTGCCATCTTCTCCACATATACAATAGGGGTGTCCTTCCCTAAACCTATATAACTCCCTTTTAAGACTTGGTGTTTGATGCAATGAATTATTTGTGTGATTTGTTGATCTTTTAAAACCTTTTTCTCCTTTTCACTATTATCTAGAGCCAAAGAGTGGCTATTATCTTTGCCTAAAAATATCATTGATTCATGGAATAAATGCAAAGATGCTATTGATGGAAAATATTATCCGCCTACTAAAAATATACAACTCAGAAATATTGTCATGAATTTCAAACAACTTTATCATGAGCATGTAGCCCAAGCTTGAAAAAGAATGAAAATTATGACTAAGAATTACCCCACTCATGTTTACTAATGGATGGTGCTTCAAACGTTTTTTGTTGGACTAAATTATATGTGCATAAATTGAAGGAAATATGCCCTAGAGGCAATAATAAAGTTGTTATTTATATTTCCTTATATCATGATAAATGATTATTATTCATGCTAGAATTGTACTAACCGGAAACTTAGTACATGTGTGAATACATAGAAAAACAGAGTGTCCCTAGTATGCCTCTACTAGACTAGCTCGTTAACCAAAGATGGTTAAGTTTCCTGACCATAGACATGTGTTGTCATTTGATGAACGGGATCACATCATTAGAGAATGATGTGATGGACAAGACCCATCCGTTAGCTTAGCAAAATGATCATTTAGTTTTATTGCTATTGCTTTCTTCATGACTTATACATGTTCCTCTGACTATGAGATTATGCAACTCCCGAATACTGGAGGAACACCTTGTGTGCTATCAAACGCCACAACATAACTGGGTGATTATAAAGATGCTCTACAGGTGTCTTTGATGGTATTTTTTGAGTTGGCATAGATCGAGATTAGGATTTGTCACTCCGTGTATCGAAGAGGTATCTATGGGCCCTCTCGGTAATGCACATCACTATGAGCCTTGCAAGCAATGTGTCTAATGAGTTAGCCATGGGATGATGTATTACGGAACGAGTAAAGAGACTTGTCGGTAACGAGATTGAACTAGGTATGATGATACCGACGATCGAATCTCGGGCAAATAACATACCGATGACAAAGGGAACAACGTATGTTGTTATGCGGTTTGACCGATAAAGATCTTCGTAGAATATGTAGGAGCCAATATGAGCATCTAGGTTCCACTATTGGTTATTGACCGGAGATGTGTCTCGGTCATGTCTATATAGTTCTCGAAGCCGTAGGGTCCGCACGCTTAATGTTCGATGAAGATTTGTATTATGAATTATGTGATTTGATGAACTGAAGTTTGTTCGGAGTCCCGGATGAGATCACAGACATGACGAGGAGTCTCGAAATGGTCAAGACATAAAGATTGATATATTGGAAGGTTATGTTTGGACACCAGAATGGTTTCAGAAAGGTTCGGGCATTTTCCGAAGTATCGGGGGTTACC
>NC_041382.1:531419530-531476264 GCF_002162155.2 Triticum dicoccoides | reverse complement strand
AGGACTCCCCCCATGGTGCGCCCCCCTTGGGCCGGCCACCTCTCCTCCCCCTTTATATACGTGGGAGGGGGGAACCCCAAAGACACACCAAGCCTTCTCTTAGCCGTGTGCGGTGCCCCCCTACATAGTTACACACCTCGGTCATATTGTCGTAGTGCTTAGGCAAAGCCTTGTGACGGTAACTTCATCACCACGGTCACCATGCTGTCGTGCTGACGAAACTCTCCCTCATCCTCAACTGGATCAAGAGATCGAGGTACGTCATCGAGATGAACGTGTGCTGAACGCGGAGGTGCCGTATGTTCGGTGCTTGGATCGGTTGGATCGCGAAGACATTCGACCACATCAACCGCATTACTAAACGCTTCCGCTTTCGGTCTACGAGGGTACGTGGACACACTTGTTGGGGAACGCAGTAATTTCAAAAAAATTCCTACGCACACGCAAGATCCATCTAGGTGATGCATAGCAACAAGCGGGGAGAGTGTATCCACGTACCCTCGTAGACCGAAAGCGGAAGCATTTAGTAACACGGTTGATGTAGTCGAATGTCTTCGCGATCCAACCGATCCAAGTACCGAATGCATGGCACCTCTGCGATCTGCACACGTTCAGCTCGGTGACGTCCCTTGTACTCTTGATCCAGCTGAAGCCGAGGGAGAGTTTCATCAGCACGATGGCGTGATGACAGTGATGATGAAGTTACCAATGCAGGGCTCCGCCTAAGCACTACAATGATATGACCGAGGTGGAAATCTGTGGAGGGAGGCACCGCACACAGCTAAGACAACTGTCAACTTGTGTGTCTATGGGGTGCCCCCTCCCACGAATATAAAGGAGTGGAGGAGGGGAGGGCCAGCCCTCTCTATGGCGCGCCCCAAGGGGATTCCTACTCCTAGTAGGAGTAGGTTTCCCCCTTCCCTAGTTGGAGTAGGAGAAGAAGGAAGAGGGAGAAGGAGAGAAGGAATGGGGGCCGAGCCCCTTCCCAATTCGGATTGTGCTTGGGGGCGTCCCCCACTTGTCCGCCTCCTCCTCTCTCCCACCCATTAAGGCCCATTGACTCCCCGGGGGTTCCGGTAACCCCCCGGTACTCCGGTAATTGCCCGAACTTATCCGAAACCATTCCGGTGTCCAAACATAGCCTTCCAATATGTCAATCTTTATGTCTCGACCATTTCGAGACTCCTCGTCATGTCCGTGATCACATCCGGGACTCCGAACTACCTTCGGTTTATCAAAACACATAAACTCATAATACCGATCGTCATTGAACGTTAAGCGTGTGGACCCTACGGGTTCGAGACCTATGTAGACATGACCGAGACTCACTTCCGGTCAATAACCAATAGTGGAACCTGGATGCTCATATTGGTTCCTACATATTCTACGAGGATCTTTATCGGTCAAACCGCATAACAACATACGTTGTTCCTTTGTCATCGGTATGTTACTTGCTCGAGATTCGATCGTCGGTATCATTATACCTAGTTCAATCTTGTTACCGGCAAGTCTCTTTACTCGTTCCATAATGCATCATCCCGCAACTAACTCATTAGTCACATTGCTTGCAAGGCTTATTGTGATGTGCATTACCGAGAGGGCCCAGAGATACCTCTCCAACAGTCGGAGTGAAAAATCCTAATCTCGATCTATGCCAACTCAACAAACACCATTGAAGACACCTGTAGAGCATCTTTATAATCACCCAGTTACGTTTTGACGTTTGATAGCACACTAAGTGTTCCTCCGATATTCGGGAGTTGCATAATCTCATAGTCATAGGAACATGTATAAGTTATGAAGAAAGCAATAGCAATAAACTAAATGATCATAGTGCTAAGCTAACGGATGGGTCAAGTCAATCGCATCATTCTCTAATGATGTGATCTCGTTCATCAAATGACAACTCTTGTCCATGGCTAGGAAACTTAACCATCTTTGATTAACGAGCTAGTCTAGTAGAGGCATACTAGTGATACTCTGTTTGGCTATGTATTCACACATGTACTAAGTTTCTGGTTAGTACAATTCTAGCATGAATAATAAAAATTTATCATGAAATAAGGAAATATAAATAACGACTTTATTATTGCCTCTAGGGCATATTTCCTTCACCACTCTCCCCGCTCGTTGTTATGCTTCTCCTAGATAGATCTTGCGTGATCATATGAATTTTTTTGAAATACTACGTTCCCCAACAGTGGCATCCGAGCCAGGTCTATGCGTAGATGTTATATGCACGAGTAGAACACAATGAGTTGTGGGCGACAATAGTCATACTGCTTACCAGCAACGTCTTACTTTGATTCGGCGGTATTGTTGGATCAAGCGGCCCGGACTGACATTACATGACCGCGTTCATGAGACTGGTTCTATCGATGTGCTTCCCACACAGGTGGCTAGCGGGTGTCTGTTTCTCCAACTTTAGTTGAATCGAGTTTGACTACGCTCGCTCCTTGTTGAAGGTGAAAACATCACACTTGACGAAAAATCATTGTGGTTTTGATGCGTAGGTAAGAATGGTTCTTGCTAGAAGCCCGTAGTAGCCACGTAAAACTTGCAACAACAAAGTAGAGGATGTCTAACTTATTTTTACAGGGCATGTTGTGATGTGATATGGCCAATACGTGATGAGATATAAATTGTTGTATGAGATAATCATGTTTTGTAATAGTTATCGGCAACTAGCACGAGCCATATGGTTGTCGCTTTATTGTATGAAATGCAATCGCCATGTAATTGCTTTACTTTATCACTAAACAATAAGGATAGTCATAGAAGCAATAGTTGGCGAGACGACAATGATGCTACGATGGAGATCAAGGTGTCAAGTCGGTGACGATGGTGATCATGACGGTGCTTTGGAGATGGAGATCAAAGGCACAAGATTTTGATGGCCATATCATATCACTTATTTTGATTGCATGTGATGATTATCTTTTATGCATCTTATTTTGCTTAGTACGGCGGTAGCATTATAAGATGATCTCTCACTAAATTTCAAGGTATAAGTGTTCTCCCTGAGTATGCACCTTTGCTACAGTTCATCGTGCCGACACACCATGTGATGATCGGGTGTGATAAGCTCTACGTTCACATACAACGGGTGCAAGCCAGTTTTGCACATGCAGAATACTCGGGTTAAACTTGACGGGCCTAGCATATGCAGATATGGCCTCGGAACACTGAGACCGAAAGGTCTAACGTGAATCATATAGTAGATATGATCAACATAGTGATGTTCACCATTGAAAACTACTCCATCTCACATGATGATCGGACATGGTTTAGTTGATATGGATCACGTGATCATTTAGATGACTAGAGAGATGTCTATCTAAGTGGGAGTTCTTAAGTAATATGATTAATTGAACTTTAATTTATCATGAACTTAGTACCTGATAGTATTTTGCATGTCTATGTTGTTGTAGATCAATGGCCCGTGCTACCATTCCCTTGAATTTTAATGCGTTCCTAGAGAAAGCTAAGTTGAAAGATGATGGTAGCAACTACATGCACTGGTTCCATAACTTAAGGATTATCCTCATTGCTGGATAGAAGAATTGTGTCCTGGAAGCACCGCTAGGTGCAAGACCCGCTGCAGGAGCAACTCCGGACGTTATGAACGTCTGGCAGAGCAAAGATGATGACTACTCAATAGTTCAGTGTGCCATGCTTTACGGCTTAGAACCGGGACTTCAACAACATTTTGAACGTCATGGAGCATATGAGATGTTCCAGGAGTTGAAGTTAATATTTCAAGAAAATGCCCGGATTGAGAGATATGAAATCTCCAACAAGTTCTATAGCTACAAGATGGAGAAAAATAGTTCTGTCAGTGAACATATACTCTGAATGTCTGGGTACCACAACCACTTGACTCAAATGGGAGTTAATCTTCCTTGTGATAGTGTCATTGACAGAGTTCTTCAATCACTGCCACCAAGCTACAAAAGCTTCATGATGAACTATAATATGCAAGGGATGGATAAGACAATACCCGAGCTCTTCGCGATGCTAAAGGCTGCGGAGGTAGAAATCAAGAAGGTGCACCAAGTGTTGATGGTTAAAAAAACCACCAGTTTCAAGAAAAGGGGCAAAGGGAAGAAGGGGAACTTCAAGAAGAATGGCAAGCAAGTTGCTGCTCAAGTGAAGAAGCCCAAGCCTGGACCTAAGCCTGAGATTAAGTGCTTCTACTGCAAAGGGACTGGTCACTGGAAGCGGAACTGCCCCAAGTATTTGGTGGATAAGAAGGATGGCAAAGTGAAAGGTATATTTGATATACATGTTATTGATGTGTACCTTACTAATGCTCGTAGTAGCGCCTGGGTATTTGATACTGGTTCTGTTGCTCATATTTGCAACTCAAAATAGGGGCTACAAATTAAATGAAGATTGGCTAAGGACGGGGTGACGATGCGCGTGGGAAATCGTTCCAAAGTCGATGTGATCGCCGTCGGCACGCTACCTATACATCTACCGTTGGGATTAGTTTTAGACCTAGATAATTGTTATTTGGTGCCAGCCTTGAGCATGAACATTATATCTGGATCTTGTTTCATGCGAGACGGTTATTCATTTAAATCATAAAATAATGATTGTTCTATTTATATGAGTAATATCTTTTATGGTCATGCACCCTTGATGAATGGTCTATTTTTGTTGATTCTCGATAGTAGTGATACACATATTAATAGTATTGAAGCCAAAAGATACAAGTTTAATAATGATAGTGCAACTTGTTTGTGGCACTGCCATTTAGGTCATATTGGTGTAAAGCGCATGAAGAAACTCCATGTTGATGGATGATAACCCACAAGTATAGGGGATCACAACAGTTTTCGAGGGTAGAGTATTCAACCCAAATTTGTTGATTCGACACAAGGGGTGCCAAAGAATATTTCAAGTATTAGCAGATGAGTTGTCAATTCAACCACACCTGGAAACTTAATATCTGCAACAAAGTATTTAGTAGCAAAGTAGTATGATAGTAGCAGTAACGGTAGCAAAAGTAATAGTTTTGGTTTTATAGCGATTCTAACAGTAGTAACGGAAAAGTAAATAAGCAAAGATCTATATATGAAAAGCTCGTAGGCAATGGATCAGTGATGGATAATTATGTCGGATGCTATTCCTCATGTAATAATCATAACATAGGGTGACACAGAACTAGCTCTAGTTCATCAATGTAATGTAGGCATGTATTCCGAACATAGTCATACGTGCTTATGGAAAAGAACTTGCATGACATCTTTTGTCCTACCCTCCCGTGGCAGCGGGGTCCTATTGGAAACTAAGGGATATTAAGGCCTCCTTTTAATAGAGTACCAGACCAAAGCATTAACACATAGTGAATACATGAACTCCTCATACTACGGTCATCACCGATAAGTATCCCGATTATTGTCACTTCGGGGTTAACGGATCATAACACATAATAGGTGACTATAGACTTGCAAGATAGGATAAAGAACTCACATATATTCATGAAAACATAATAGGTTCAGATCTGAAATCATGGCACTTGGACCCTAGTGACAAGCATTAAGCATAGCAAAGTCATAGCAACATCAATCTCAGAACATATATAGTGGATACTAGGGATCAAACCCTAACAAAACTAACTCGGTTACATGATAAATCTCATCCAACCTCTCGGGGATATACCCCGCGGCGTAAACCGGCCGAAAGTATAACCCGACCGGATTGGGCGTTTCATTGGTAAACCGCCAGAGGATTGGCGGTTTACGTGTCTGGCGGTTCACTGGTATGACGATTCACGAGCCTGAAGATTCATTGGTGACCCGACGCGTCTTCCAGATGCATGACAAGGCCCCAGGACCAGCAGGCCGGTTTAGGTTAATGGTGGGCCGGTTTAAGAGGAAAGGCATGAGGAACAATTATCTTACAAGGAGTTAAGACCTGGACTTGTATCCGGTTTGTATTAGAGATAGACTAGTCCTAATCCTAATAGGACTCTACATGTAACCCGCTCTTCCAACATATATAAGGAGGGGCAGGGCTCCCCAAAAGGGACAAGATTCACAAGTTCCACGAGTTGGACAAGTTAGGTTTAGACAATAGCTCTCGAGATAGAGCACTCTTGTAAACATGATCATCATCATCAATATCAATGAAGCAGGATATAGGCTTTTACCTCCACCGTGAGGGGCCGAATCTGGGTAAAACATCGTGTGTCTCATCCCGCTCAACCCCTCTCAAGCTACCACATAGATGCGTTGGCCTCGCGACTAAGTGCTGACACTAAGGACATCTGCCGTGATAATTCCACGGCAGTTGGCGCCCACCGTGAGGCCTGCGCACGATAGTGTTGAGTTCTTGAAGGGATCTTTTCTAGGATTCGAGAAGTTCACAAATTTTTCTGGCTCAAACCGGCATGGAGAATTCACATCAACTATAAGTTTATCAGTCAAGATCGACGAAGTGTTCAGCGGCGGCGGGGCATGAGATTAAGACTGTTTGGGGTTATCTGTGCACGCCGCCGTCGCATTGTATGATACGTCGAGATCGACAGAGGTTCAAGAGAATTTTGATGGCTTGTTGTGCGCCGTATCCAGCGATCAGTTCAATCGCAATTTCCACCAAGATGTCAGGTGCCAGGAACGAAAGCCACTTTGAGTCACGGCGGGTTAAGTTTTTCCGCCGAAGATAGTTATGACCGGAAACAGACAGAGATATGGATTCGCCCTCACGGGAAAAGGGGGAAGTTAATCAATCACGATCTGGAAGTGAATACAGAGTTGACCCAGCTTCCGCGCTGCTTTCCTTGGCCGGCGTGGCCTCTAAGCTGCCGTGGTCGATCCCCCGTGGCTTGCCCCTGCGGCCTCTTCGCTCCACCCGCCACCGGAGCATCGCCGGTCCGCTCCTCTGCTGCGGATTTGCCGGGGCCCTCCGAGCCGTATCCGCTGATGAGGCTGTCGTACGCTGCTCCGAGTGGCCACGCTGCTCCAACCTGTTGCTTGAGCCCGACCTCCGCAATCCCAGCGCCAGCTCCGCGCCGCCTTTGTGGTTTGCCTCCTCCGAGCTGCCACTGCTGAATCGCCGGCCTCAAGCCGCCGATCGTCGCGCCTGGTTGCTCCTCGACCACGCTTGGTCTGCGCCCGTTTCCTTCCTCAGGCGCCTCTGACTGCCGGGTCCGCTGGCCCCTGCCACTGCCTCACCGCGCCCCTCCGCGTCGCGCCAACCCGCTGTCTGCCCCTGCGGCTGCGGACACACCTTCACCGCTTGCTACCTTTGCCCGTCGCGGCCGTAGCCATTGCATCACCGAAGCCGCCGTCGGCCTCCGCGGCGCGCAGGCACCCCTGCCTCTGCTGTCCCTACGTCGTGCCGTTTCCATGGCCGGGTCTGCTCTTTGCCTCTGCTCCCCGTGGGCCGGCTCACCACTGATGTCAACTGTTGCTGTCCACGCGGCCGGCTTACCTCAGCCTCCGTTGTCCGAGCCGCCGCCGGTTCGCTACACGCCAGCTCGAGCGCCCGAACGCCTGACCTGCCGAGTCTTGTCCACTATCAAAGACTGGTCTCGAGCCGCCATCTCCGCCAATGAGCCGCCATGTCGCCCCGTGAAAGACACGCACCCGTCGAGCGTGCATCGCTTGGTGTAAACGGCCACCGCCGCCAGCGTCAATGGCTGGAACTGGAGCATCTTGTAGTTGACAAGGCTGAGTTCGGTTACAAAGGAGAGCAGCTCCAGCTGATTTACAAAGACAATAGCGTACGCGTACGACGAGTGATCAAACCAGTTGCAGCCCCAACAGTGGAGTTGATTACAAAGGAGTATAATACATTGACATCTCACAGGAAGTCTAGGATCATCAGTGTTACGTACATCCAAGTATTTGTCAGGACGGAAGAGGAGAAGCAGCAGCCAACACCTGCACAGAAATAATTCCATCAGTTTAATGATGCCAGTTTTCGGTGGATGCGGAGAACATACTTGCTATAGGTTTTGTCCTGCTGGTGATTTGAGCTCAGGGATTTTCGGGTGTGTTGAAAGGCCCAGCCTCACTTCTACCTCTGTCTGCGGGCGCACTGGCTCCCTGTTGCTCCAGTACTTAGTGCTGACCAGAAGAGAAAAAGAATATAAAAAAGCTAGACAGACAGGACGCCACTGTTACTCCTTAAAGCAATGAGGAGATAAAATCTACCTAGAGTCAGGTCAAAGATGCCAGCCAATTTGACTTAGCGCTGGGCGGCTGGATGTTCTCCATAATTCCTACGGTGGATCACCTGCGTATTAAAACTTGGCCTGCTTCGTCGCGGTTCGCCCGACAAAACATCAGATGATATCTCTCTAAATATATTCAGCACATATTGTTTTTGTCAAAAAACAATTACTTTGTCCTGCAATATTTTTATGCAGGATAACTATTCATGACCGCAGTATAGTTATACCGTAGATGTGAAGCACACGCCAGCATAATTTTTGCACTGGCATTCCTCCGTGCCATGCTGCTCGGTTAATATACGTGCAAGCTACCAAACCCGTTGTTCAGTTTACATCCGTCCGCGCCTACGACCGACTCGTGCGTCTACGCCGGCTTACAAACGTTATGGTCGATTCTCCCGTCCGCACCGGCTTATAACGCCATGGCCGACTCTGTCTGCACCCGCGGCCGACTCACTCGTGGTTGATTTCAGCTTCACCGTCGTGATCTTCAACATCGTGGCTGATAATTTTCGGCCTAACATATCAGGTGAAATCCGTCCAGTATATTTTGTATTACATATTATTTTCTTTAAAAGAGCAATTACTTTGGCTTGCAAGTTCTCCCATGCAGGACTTGAACCGGGTTATATCACGGTCAAATATGGAGAGTCTCAAGCCAACTCCTCGAGTAGTCTTAAAACTCGTGGGCTACAATGACATGACTCGGGAACTCCGGGTCATTAGAGGGAATGATAACCCAGTTCCGAAAGATACCGCCATATTGATGAAAATTGAAAGGCCGTCAGAAAATTGTCGGTTCAAAAGAAAGAATGCCGGTTTAAAATCCGGTTCAAGGGAAATCTATTCTCCCACAAAGCTCTGAAGCTCTCAAATCCGGTTTAAGAATTTCCGGTTCAAGAGGAATTAATCTCTCGCAAGTTCGAGCTGAAAGGCGGTCAGAAAATTTCTGGCTAAAAATGAAGGTTCCAGTTTAAAATCCGGTTCAAGGGAAAGATGTCTCCCATAACACATTGGAGCTCTCAATATCCGGTTCAAAATCCCGGTTCAAGAAGAATTTATCTCTTGCAAAAAGTTAAAGGTTGCCGAAGAAGACCTGCTGCCCTGACGCGTGGTTCACACATGGGTGTCCTGCCTTATGGGCTCATCTTCATATGATTACTTGGGGGCCTCCTGTTCAAACATAGGTGTATTCACCAAAGAGAACATGGCGTTACTACCCTCTTGATCTGGCTATCAAGCCAATATTATCATAAGAGCACAGCTCTGGTTACTTCGATAATCCGACTATCAAGCCAATATGATCATAAGGGGCCAAAGAGAGTCTGATGCACAGCACAGCTCAAACATGGGTATCCCGTGAGCACAGCTCACAATATCACTTGGGGGCTATGTTCGAACCATAGTCACACCTCTTGATAGGCATAAGGGCCACCAGGGAAATCATTTGGGGGCTTGGTCATATCTGAACCATAGCTACACCTCTCGATAGGCATAAGGCCATCAGGGACATCACTTGGGGGCTATGGGTTCGAACCATAGTTACACCTCTTGATAGGCATAAGGGCCACCAGGGAAATCAGTTGGGGGCTCTGGTCGTATCCGAACCATAGCTTAAACCCTCTTGATCATACACATACATCATTATATATTGTGTCATACATTGCGTCATCATTATACCATCATAGCATGTATCATACCGGTGTCTTTGACCCGGCTCGGTTTTCAACTACAAATTGTCAATATATGATCAGTTATAATCCGGAGATTATCAATCCCGTCTGGTTTTGATTACAAGTCGCCAGTATTATATATGGTTAATCCGGTGTATTTCACAACCCGACACGATTTTATCATAAAGCGACACGATATGGAAGAAGTTATCAGTACTCAAGATTTGGGTTATCACCTTTACTACAAAAAGTTGGTAAAACCAACAATGTGATTCAATGTCACAGGTATGATATATTTCATATTTGATTATTCTTAAATGCAGCCTTGGTTATAAACCCGGGTTATATGTTGGGCATTATGACCCATCCGGCGGTAAACCGCCAGGACACTTTAAACTTGTTGTATGCAAAAACATGTTTGTTAAACCGGCTTGGCTTTGGACTATAAGTTGCCAGTATATATATATATATATATATATATATATATATTTGGATTGCGCCATTGGAATCATGCGCTTATAAATCATTGGGTTATATTATTCAAATAGCCAAACTTGGCTGAATTTTCATTATGATATTGAATGAATAAGGTTTTCATACCGGATTATATTATCTTGAATAGCCAACATGGCTGGATTTATATGGTTTTTAATAACCGGTGTTATTGAGTTTTCAAAGTCGCTTTAGCGCAATGGCTATTATTTTATCAAAGGATATGATTTATTCTACAATTGAAGGAATAGTCCCGAGTCGCTACAGGCTTACAACCCGGCACTTGGGGGCTACATTATTCAAATTGAGATTACATGCAAGTCTCATGTCGCTGCAAGCATGCACCATGACACTTGGGGGCTAATGCAAAGTCAATTTTTGCTCAACTTGTTGAAAACCCGACTCATCACATCATAATGAGCCGGACCTTGGGGGCTACCAATTGCTCCTGTCAACAATTCAAGGTACACAAGTTTTATTCATTATATTGAAGGGTCCACTACTCAGTTGGTAAAGCACAAGGCTCTTAATCTTGTGGATGTGAATTTAAGCCCCATGATGGGGGTTACATCATATGATGTTATTCTCAATGAAGTATATATAAAGTCCCAGCTCAATATTATCTTACTGAGCTGGCCCTTGGGGGCTACACGTTGCTGATAAAATCTACATGATCATATTTTTGAAGTACCTGCTCATTATTTACATAATGACCCGACCCTTGGGGGCTACACTAATTCAAGTTTTTATAAGCAATTACAAGTCCCAGGTTGCTGCAAGCATGACAACCCGGTACTTGGGGGCTACATATATGGAGTATTCAGTTTATATGATTGAGATGAACAAACCGGATTTTTTCAAGGTTGAAACACTTATTGGAGCAAGTCTTAAGTTATCACTATGTTCTCTTAAGACTTGGGGGCTACAGGTATTATGCATATAAAGGAGGAACATCTTCATTTTATCAGTTTTGAGCAAATCAGGAAGATCAATTACATGATCCGGTGTCGACAACAATTATGACCCGGTGCCATAAATATTTATAAACCGGCCATTTTGGTAATATTAAACCGGCAAGTTTTACATCTTCAAACCGGCTGAATATCAGATAAGTATTTCAAGACCCATATTTCTTAAACCGGCGCTTTGGGAGCTGAGTCAAAGGAGTTATTCTTCAAAATATTTCTCTGTGACAAACCAATGTTGGCAAATTGATTATGAAGCTGGTCTGTTGACCCGGACTTCCTAGAAGGAGGAAATAACAAGGACTTAAGGGTGATCAGGTACTGGTTTACAAGAATTCTTAACCCGGAGCATAACCTGTCAAATTTGTTCTTGTGTTTATTTTGTAGCATAAGTTTACCATGGATAAATCCAAGCTAAACTTGGGGGCTAATGTCGGGGATATACCCCGCGGCGTAAACCGGCCGAAAGTATAACCCGGCCGGACTAGGCGTTTCATTGGTAAACCGCCAGAGGATTGGCGGTTTACGTGTCTGGCGGTTCACTGGTATGACAATTCACGAGCCTGAAGATTCATTGGTGACCCGGCGCGTATTCCAGATGCATGACAAGGCCCAAGGACCAGCAGGCCAGTTTAGGTTAATGGTGGGCCGGTTTAAGAGGAAAGGCATGAGGAACATTTATCTTACAAGGAGTTAAGACCTGGACTTGTATCCGGTTTGTATTAGAGATAGACTAGTCCTAATCCTAATAGGACTCTACATGTAACCCACTCTTCCAACATATATAAGGAGGGGCAGGGCTCCCCAAAAGGGACAAGATTCACAAGTTCCACGAGTTGGACACGTTAGGTTTAGACAATAGCTCTCGAGATAGAGCACTCTTGTAACCGTGATCATCATCATCAATATCAATGAAGCAGGATGTAGGATTTTACCTCCACCATGAGGGGCCGAACCTGGGTAAAACATCGCGTGTCTCGTCCCGCTCAACCCCTCTCAAGCTACCACATAGATGCGTTGGCCTCGCGACTAAGTCCTGACACTAAGGACATCTGCCGTGATAATTCCACGACACAACCCATCACCGTCCAGCAAGCCTACGATGGAATTACTCACGCATGGCGGTGAGCATCATGAAATTGGTGGTGGAAGAAGGTTGATGATGACGATGGCGACGGATTCCCCTCTCCGAAGCCTCGAACGGACTCCAGATCAGCCCTCCCGAGAGAGATTAGGGCTTGGCGGCGGCTCCGTATCATAAAACGCGACGAATCCTTCTCTCTGATTTTTTTTCTCCCCAAACGTGAATATATAGAGTTGGAGTTGAGGTCGGTGGAGCACCAGGGGCCCACGAGGTAGGGGGCGCGCGCCCCACCCTCATGGACAGGGTGTGGGCCCCCTGGCCTTGATTCTTTCGCCGGTATTTTTTATATATTCCAAAAATATTCTCCGTTTATTTTCAGGTCATTCCGAGAACTTTTATTTCTGCACAAAAATAAAACCATGGCAATTCTGCTGAAAACAGCGTCAGTCCGGGTTAGTTCCATTCAAATCATGCAAGTTAGAGTCCAAAACAAGGGCAAAAGTGTTTGGAAAGGTAGATACGTTGGAGACGTGTCAACTCCCCCAAGTTTAAACATTTGCTTGTCCTCCAGCAATTCAGTTGATAAACTCAAAGTGATAAAGAAATTTTTTTACAAACTCTGTTTGCTCTTGTTGTTGTAAATATGTAAAGCCAGCATTCAAGTTTTCAGCAAAGATTATGAACTAACCATATTCACAATAATATTTAGGTCTCATGCTTACTCATATCAATGGCATAATCAACTAGCGAGCAATAATAATAAATCTCGGATGACAACACTTTCTCAAAACAATCATAATATGATATAACAAGATGGTATCTCGCTAGCCCTTTCTGAGACCGCAAAACATAAATGCACAGCACCCCTAAAGATTAAGGGCTGACTGGAAATTGTAATTCATGGTAAAAGAGATCCAGTCACAGTCATACTCAATCTAAACTAATAATAATACATGCAAATGACAGCGGTGCTCTCCAACTGGTGCTTTTTAATAAGAGGACGACGACTCAACCAAAAAGTAAATAGATAGGCCCTTGAGAGGGAAGCAGGGATTTGTAGAGGTGCCAGAGCTCGATTTTGAAATAGAGATGGATAATATTTTGAGTGGTATACTTTCATTGTCAACATAACAACCAAGAGATCTCGATATCTTCCATGCTACACACATTATAGGCGGTTCCCAAGCAGAATGGTAAAGTTTATACTCCCCCACCACCAACAAGCATCAATCCATGGCTTGCCCGAAACAACAGGTGTCTCCAACGAACAACAATCCTGGGCGAGTTTTGTTTGCAATGATTTTGATTTGATTTGAGCATGGGACTGGGCATCCCGGTGACCAGCCATTTTCTCGTGAGTGAGGAGCGGAGTCCACTCCTCTTGAGAATAACCTGCCTAGCATGGAAGATAGGGACAACCCTAGTTGATACATGAGCTATTCAAGCATACAAAACAGAATTTCATTTGAAGGTTTAGAGTTTGGCACATAGAAATTTACTTGGAACGGCAGGTAGATACCGCATATAGGAAGGTATGGTGGACTCATATGGAATAACTTTTAGGGTTTATGGAATTGGATGCACAAGCAGTATTCCCACTTAGTACAAGTGAAGGCTAGAAAGAGACTGGGAAGTGGCCAGCTAGAGAGCGACAACAGTCATGTACATGCATTAAAATTAATCAACACTGAATGCAAGCATGAGTAGGATATAATTCACCATGAACAAAAATATCGTGGAGGCTATGTTGATTTTGTTTCAACTACATGCGTGAACATGTGCCAAGTCAATCCACTCGAATCTTTCAAAGGAGGATACCACCTATCATACCACATCACAACCATTTTAATAGCATGTTGGCATGCAAGGTAAACCATTATAAACTCCTAGCAAATTAAGCATGGCATGAGCAACTATAATATCTAATTGTCATTGCAAACATGTTTCATTCATAATAGGCTGAATCAGGAACGATGAACTAATCATATTTACAAAAACAAGAGAGGAGTTCATACCAGCTTCTCTCATCTCAATCAGTACATCATATATCGTCATTATTACCTTTCACTTACACAACTGAATAGTGTGGATAATAATAATAGTGCACGTGCATTGGACTAAGCTGGAATCTACAAGCATTCAATTCAAGGGAGAAGACAAGGTGATATGGGCTCTTTGTTAGATCAACAATAATGCATATGAGAGCCACTCAACATTTTCATCAAGGTCTTCTCCTCTCGATCCCCAAAGGAAAGAAATAAAACTATTTACACGGGAAAGCTCCCAACAAGCAAAAGAAGAATGAGAAATCTTTTTGGGTTTTCTTTTTAATTACTACTACTACAAGCATGGAAAGTAAACTAGCTAAAAGCTACAACTAATTTTTTTCTTAAGGTTTTTCAAACACACAAGAAGAAAGCTTAAAAAGAAAATAAACTAGCATGGATATTACAATGAAAAAGTATGAGCACCGACCACTAGAATGAGTGTGTGAACATGAATGTAATGTCGGTGAGAAATACGCACTCCCCCAAGCTTAGGCTTTTGGCCTAAGTTGGTCTATGCCCATGGGTCAAAGCTGCCCTCTCTGGTGTACTGAGGAGGATCCTCGGGATGCCACTGGTTGGCGATCTCCTCCGGATCCCACTGATAAACAGACTGACGATGAGGATCAAGTGGTGGCTCCGGCTCGGGCTCTGGAGCTGATTTCAGGCTCCGGTGGGCATGAATGGCCTCCGGCAGAACAAGGTACATGCCTGAAAATATGTTGAACAAAGAAGGGGCAGGCAAGGTAATAGTCTCAAAGTAGTCTTTATCAAATATCAGTCTATAGTTAAACAACTTCTTCTTATTCTTAACAATAAAATCATGTGCTACCATACTCTTATAATCTAGAAAAATATGAGGCAACAACTTTTCCTCTTTCTCATAATGCCTAATAAGTATGTTAAAGTGTGCAGCAAGGCGTGAGGCGAAGATGCCTCCTAAGACGGGACCCTTTGTACGGTTCAGATTTAACCGTTTAGCAACAATAGCACCTAAACTAAAAGTGGTATCACGAAACAAAGCATGACGCAAAATAACAATATCAGGGGCACTAAGATTTCCACTGTTCCCGCGACCAATTAGGCATCTACTAGCAAATACTGCAAAGTAACATAGAACAGGAAAATGTATGCTAGTGATTCTTACATCGGAAACTTTCCTCGTTTCCCCTACAACAATCATATCAATAAATCCCTCCACGTCATTACGATGTGGTTCCTCTATGCTGCCCTCAAAGGGTATCCTACAAGCCCGGCAAAAATCATAAAGTGACATCTCCTTATGCTCATCATATAAATAAAATTCCACCGAAGGTGGCAATCTCCTAGCATGGAAATGAAAATTTTGCACAAAAATATTGGTGAGTAGGAGATACTGTTCATGCTGGTCGTGGAGGAAGTTGGTGAGGCCTGCATTCTCAGCCAAATAATAAAAATCTTCATAAATCCCGGCTTCTCTCAAGACCTCATCACAAGGCCATTCACACGGCCGAACCTCCGTAGTGCGAGGGAGGTTATATTTGGGCTTCTTATTTTCTTCACTTTGCTTATCCTTCGAGCTTCGGCTCGAAGAACCCCTCAAAAATGTCTTCATCTTATTCTGAAAATTTCTGAAATTTTTAGTAACTCAAAAATAAAAGTGAACCAAACTCAACAAGATTGATAGCAACTACTCCTACAAGTGCCTAGAGGCCATATCATGCAATAGAACTACTTGGGACCAAATAAATTTGACATGCAAGCTCAAGAACAGGGTCACCTAAGCAGCAAAAATTTGCAATAAATAAAGCACTAGAACAAAAACTAATTTGACCATTGGAGGAGTCACATACCGAAGAACAATCCCCCAAAACAGTTTTGTGAATGAAGCTTTGAGCAAGGAGATCGAAAATGGCAGCAAGATGAGCTAGAACTCAGGTTTGAGCTGGTGGATGATTTTTTTCTGGAGGAAGACTAAGTGTGTGGGTGCAAGAATAAGTGGAGGGGGGCACGTGGGGTCCATGAGGCAGGGGGCGCGCCCAGGGTGGTAGGGCACGCCCTCCACCCTCGTGGGCACATGGTGAGGCCCTCTGGTGTGTTCTCAGTGCCAATAATTCTTAAATATTTCAGAAAAAATCATATTAAATTTTCAGGGCATTTGGAGAACTTTTATTTTCGGGGTATTTTTTTATTGTAAGGATAATTCAAAAAACAGACATAAAATACTATTTTTGCTTTATTTAATCTAAATAACAGAAAGTAAAAGGAGGGTACAGAGAGTTGTGCTTTCTAACTTCATTCATCTCATGCTCATCAAAAGGAATCCACTAACAAGGTTGATCAAGTCTTGTTAACAAACTCATTCCGAATCGCATGAAACCGTAGAATTTCCGAATAACACTAGGTTACCTCAACGAGGATATGCACATCCCGAACAATAAGAATATCATATTTATTCTTGACAGTAGGAAGAGGAAATTCAAAACCTCCAATAATAATCATTGAAATTTTTCCAATAGAATTGATACTATGGACTTGAGGTTGTTTCCTCGGAAAGTGTACCCTATGCTCATTACCATTAACATGAAAAGTGACATTGCCTTTGTTGCAATCAATAACAGCCCCTATAGTATTCAGAAAGGGTCTATCAAGAATAATAGACATACTATCGTCCTCGGGAATATCAAGAATAACAAAGTCCGTTAAAATAGTAACGTTTGCAACCACAACAGGCACATCCTCACAAATACCGACATGTATAGCAGTTGATTTATCAACCATTTGCAAAGATATTTCAGTAGGTGTCAACTTATTCAATTCAAGTCTATGATATAAAGAGAGAGGCATAACACTAACACCGGCTCCGAGATCACACAAAGCAGTTTTAACATAGTTTCTCTTAATGGAGCATGGTATAGTTGGTACTCCTGGATCTCCTAGTTTCTTTGGTATTCCACCTTTAAAAGTGTAATTAGCAAGCATGGTGGAAATTTCAGCTTCCGGTATCTTTCTTTTATTAGTAACAATATCCTTCATATACTTAGCATAAGGATTCATTTTAAGCATATCAGTCAAACGCATACGCAAAAAGATAGGTCTAATCATTTCAGCAAAGCGCTCAAAATCCTCATCATCCTTTTTCTTGGATGGTTTAGGAGGAAAGGGCATGGGTTTCTGAACCCATGGTTCTCTTTCTTTACCATGCTTCCTAGCAACGAAGTCTCTCTTATCATAATGTTGATTCTTTGATTGTGGGTTATCAAGATCAACAACAGGTTCAATCTCTACATCATTGTCATTGCTAGGTTGAGCATCAACATGAACATCATCATTAATATTATCACTAGGTTCATGTTCATTACCAGATTGTGTTTCAGCATCAGAAATAGAAATATCATTGGGATTCTCAGGTGTGTTAACAACAGGTTCACTAGAAGCATGCAAAGTCCTATCATTTTTCTTTTTCTTCTTCTTAGAAGAACTAGGTGCATTAACATTAGTTCTCTAAGAATCTTGCTCGATTCTCTTAGGGCGGCCCTTAGGATACAAAGGTTCCTAAGTCATTTTACCCCCTCTAGTCATAACTCTAACAACATTATCATTTTTCTTTATTCAATTCATTGAGAAAATCATTATGAGCTTTAAGTACTTGTTCTGCTTGAGTGGTAACCATAGAAGCATGTTTACTAATGAGTTTAAGTTCACCTTTAACTCTAGACATATAATCACTCTAGTGTTCAATCATATAAGCATTATGTTTCAATTGTCTACCAACATAAGCATTCAAGTCTTCTTGCTTAACCATAAAGCCATCAAACTCATCCAAGCATTGGCTAGCAATTTTAGTAGACGGGATTTCACATTTATCAAATCTATAGAGAGAATTTACCTTTACTACCTGTGTCGGGTTATCAAGACCATGTATTTCTTCAATAGGTGGTAAATTCTTAACATCTTCAGCTTTAGTACCTTTTTCATTCATAGATTTCTTTGCCTCTTGCATATCTTCAGGACTGAGAAATAGAATACCCCTTTTCTTTGGAGTTGGCTTAGCAGTTGTTTCAGGAAGTGTCCAATCATTTTCATTACTCAATATATTATTCAATAGCAATTCAGCTTGATCAACAGTTCTTTCCCTGAAAACACAACCAACACAACTATTCAGGCGGTCTCTGGAAGCATTAGTTAGTCCATTATAAAAGATACCAAGTATTTCATTTTTCTTGAGAGGATGATCAGGCAAAGCATTAAGTAATTGGAGAAGCCTCCCCCAAGCTTGTGAGAGACTCTCTTCTTCAATTTGCACGAAATTATATATTTTCCTTAAGGCAGATTGTTTCTTATGAGCGGGGAAATATTTAGCAGAGAAGTAATAAATAATATCTTGGGGACTACGCACACAACCAGGATCAAGAGAATTAAACCATGTTTTAGCATCACCCTTTAATGAGAAAGGAAACAACTTAAGGATAAAGTAATAGCGAGTTTTCTCATCATTAGTGAACAGGGTGGCTATGTCATTTAATTTAGTAAGATGTGCCACAGCAGTTTCAGATTCATAGCCATAAAAAGGATCAGATTCAATCAAAGTAATTAACTCAGGGTCGACAGAGAAATCATAATCCTTATCGGAAATAAAGATAGGTGAAGTATAAAAAGCAGGGTCATATTTCATTCTAGCATTCAAAGACTTTTCTTTAAGCTTAACTAATAATTTCTTAAGATCATATCTATCATTTCAAGCTAAGAAGTCTCTAGCAGTTTCTTCATCCATAACATAACCCTCAAGCACAACAGGCAATTCATATCTAGGGGAGAATCTTCATCATCACTTTCATCAATATTATCGGTTTCAATAATTTCATTCTCTCTAACCCTAGCAAGTTGTTCATCAAGAAATTCACCTAGTGGCACAGTATTATCAAGCATAGAAGTAGTTTCATCATAAGTATCATGCAAAGCAGAAGTGGCATCATCAATAACATGCAACATATCCGATGAATAGCAGGAGTAGGTGTCTCAAGTTTACTCAAAACAGAAGGTGAATCAAGTGCAGAGCTAGATGGCAGTTCCTTACCTCCCCTCGTAGTTGAGGGAAAAATCTTGGTTGTTTCATCTTTCAAGTTCCTCATAGTGATCGGCAGATATAAATCCCAAGTGACTCAAAGAATAGAGCTATGCTCCCCGGCAACGGTGCCAGAAAATAGTCTTGATAACCCACAAGTATAGGGGATCGCAATAGTTTTCGAGGGTAGAGTATTCAACCCAAATTTATTGATTCGACACAAGGGGATCCAAAGAATATTCTCAAGTATTAGCAGCTGAGTTGTCAATTCAACCACACCTAGAAACTTAATATCTGCAGCAAAGTATTTAGTAGCAAAGTAGTATGTGTTGGAAATATGCCCTAAAGGCAATAATAAATTAGTTATTATTATATTTCCTTGTTCATGATAATCGTTTATTATCCAGGCTAGAATTGTATTGATAGGAAACTCAGATACATGTGTGGATACATAGACAACACCATGTCCTTAGTAAGCCTCTAGTTGACTAGCTCGTTGATCAATAGATGGTTACGGTTTCCTGACCATGGACATTGGATGTCATTGATAACGGGATCACATCATTAGGAGAATGATGTGATGGACAAAGACCCAATCCTAAGCCTAGCACAAAGATCGTGTAGTTCGTATGCTAAAGCTTTTCTAATGTCAAGTATCATTTCCTTAGACCATGAGATTGTGCAACTCCCGGATACCGTAGGAGTGCTTTGGGTGTGCCAAACGTCACAACGTAACTGGGTGGCTATAAAGGTACACTACAGGTATCTCCGAAAGTGTCTGTTGGGTTGGCACGAATCGAGACTGGGATTTGTCACTCCGTGTAAACGGAGAGGTATCTCTGGGCCCACTCGGTAGGACATCATCATAATGTGCACAATGTGATCAAGGAGTTGATCACGAGATGATGTGTTACGGAACGAGCAAAGATACTTGCCGATAACGAGATTGAACAAGGTATCGGGATACCGACGATCGAATCTCGCGCAAGTATCATACCGCTAGACAAAGGGAATTGTATACGGGATTGATTAAGTCCTTGACATCATGGTTCATCCGATGAGATCATCGTGGAACATGTGGGAGCCAACATGGGTATCCAGATCCCACTGTTGGTTATTGACCGGAGAACGTCTCGGTCATGTCTGCATGTCTCCCGAACCTGTAGGGTCTACACACTTAAGGTTCGATGACGCTAGGGTTATAAAGGAAGTTTGTATGTGGTTACCGAATGTTGTTCGGAGTCCCGGATGAGATCCCAGACGTCACGAGGAGTTCCGGAATGGTCCGGAGGTAAAGATTTATATATAGGAAGTCCTATTTCGGCCATCGGGACAAGTTTTGGGGTCATCGGTATTGTACCGGGACCACCGGAAGGGTCCCGGGGGTCCATCGGGTGGGGCCACCTATCCCGGAGGGCCCCATGGGCTGAAGTGGGAAGGGATTCAGCCCAAAGTGGGCTGGGGCGCCACTTCCCCCTAGGGCCCATGCGCCTAGGGTGGGGGAAACCCTAAAAGGAAGAGTCCTAGGAGGGGAAGGCACCTCCTAGGTGCCTTGGGGAGGAGGGATTCCTCCCCTTGGCCGCCTCCCCTTTCCCATCTAGGGCTGCCGCCCCCCTAGGGGTGGGAACCCTAGAGGGGGCGCACCCTCCTCCCTCTCCCCTATATATAGTGAGGCCTAGGGGCTGCCCATAACACGTGATCTGATCTCTGCCTGTTGGTGCAGCCCTCCCTCTCTTTCTCCTCATATCTCGTGGTGCTTGGCGAAGCCCTGCAGGATTGCCACGCTCCTCCACCACCACCATGCCGTTGTGCTGCTGCTGGATGGAGTCTTCCTCAACCTCTCCCTCTCTCCTTGCTGGATCAAGGCATGGGAGACGTCACCGGGCTGTACGTGTGTTGAACACGGAGGTGCCATCCGTTCGGCACTAGGATCATCGGTGATTTGGATCACGACGAGTACGACTCCATCAACCCCGTTCTCTTGAACGCTTCCGCTTAGTGATCTACAAGGGTATGTAGATGCACTCTCCTTCCCCTCATTGCTAGTCTCTCCATAGATAGATCTTGGTGACACGTAGGAAAATTTTGAATTATTGCTACGTTCCCCAACAGTGGCATCATGAGCTAGGTCTATGCGTAGTTTCTATGCACGAGTAGAACACAAAGTAGTTGTGGGCGTTGATTTTGTCAATTTACTTGCCGTTACTAGTCTTATCTTGATTCGGCGGCATCGTGGGATGAAGCGGCCCGGACCGACCTTACACGTACTCTTACGTGAGACTGGTTCCACCGACTGACATGCACTAGTTGCATAAGGTGGCTAGCGGGTGTCTGTCTCTCCCACTTTAGTCGGATCGGATTCGATGAAAAGGGTCCTTATGAAGGGTAAATAGCAATTGGCATATCATGTTGTGGTCTTTGCGTAGGTAAGAAATGTTCTTGCTAGAAACCCATAGCAGCCACGTAAAACATGCAAACAACAATTAGAGGACGTCTAACTTGTTTTTGCAGGGTATGCTATGTGATGTGATATGGCCAAAAGGATGTGATGAATGATATATGTGATGTATGAGATTGATCATGTTCTTGTAATAGGAATCACGACTTGCATGTCGATGAGTATGACAACCGGCAGGAGCCATAGGAGTTGTCTTAATTTATTTATGACCTGCGTGTCAACATAAATGTCATGTAATTACTTTACTTTATTTCTAAAGCGTTAGCCATAGTAGTAGAAGTAATAGATGACGAGACAACTTCAAGAAGACATGATGATGGAGATCATGATGATGGAGATCATGATGATGGAGATCATGGTGTCATGCCGGTGACAAGATGATCATGGAGCCCCAAGATGGAGATCAAAGGAGCTATATGATATTGGCCATATCATGTCACTATTATTTGATTGCATGTGATGTTTATCATGTTTATACATCTTGTTTACTTAGAACGACGGTAGTAAATAAGATGATCCCTCACTAAAATTTCAAGAAGGTGTTCCCCCTAACTGTGCACCGTTGCGAAAGTTCGTCGTTTCGAAGCACCACGTGATGATCGGGTGTGATAGATTCTTACGTTCACATACAACGGGTGTAAGCCAGATTTACACACGCGAAACACTTAGGTTGACTTGACGAGCCTAGCATGTACAGACATGGCCTCGGAACACAAGAGACCGAAAGGTCGAGCATGAGTCGTATGGTAGATACGATCAACATGAAGATGTACACCGATGATGACTAGTCCGTCTCACGTGATGATCGGACACGGCCTAGTTGACTCGGATCATGTAATCACTTAGATGACTAGAGGGATGTCTATTTGAGTGGGAGTTCATAAGATGAACTTAATTATCCTGAACATAGTCAAAAGTCTTCGCAAATTATGTCATAGCTCGCGTTTCAGTTCTACTGTTTAGATATGTTCCTAGAGAAAATTTAGTTGAAAGTTGATAGTAGCAATTATGCGGACTAGGTCTGTAAACTGAGGATTGTCCTCATTGCTTCATAGAAGGCTTATGTCCTTAATGCACCGCTCAGTGTGCTGAACCTCGAATGTTGTCTGTGGATGTTGCGAACATCTGACATACACATTTTGATAACTACGTGATAGTTCAGTTAAACGGCTTAGAGTTGAGGCACCGAAGACGGTTTTGAAACATCGCGAAACATATGAGATGTTTCAAGGGCTGAAATTGGGATTTCAGGCTCGTTCCCACGTCAAGAGGTATAAGACCTCCGACAATTTTCTTAGCCTGCAAACTAAGGGAGAAAAGCTCAATTGTTGAACTTGTGCTCAGATTGTCTGAGTACAACAATCGCTTGAATCGAGTGGGAGTTGATCTTCCAGATGAAATAGTGATGGTTCTCCGAAGTCATTACCACCAAGCTGCTAGAGCTTCGTGATGAACTATAATATATCAGGGACATATATGATGATCCTTGAGATATTCGCGATGTTTGACACCACAAAAGTAGAGATCAAGAAGGAGCATCAATTGTTGATGGTTGGTGAAACCACTAGTTTCAAGAAGGGCAAGGGCAAAAAGGGATGCTTCATGAAACGGCAAATCAGCTGCTGCTCTAGTGAAGAAACCCAAGGTTGAACCCAAACCCGAGACTAAGTGCTTCTGTAATAAGGGGAACAGCCGCTGGAGCAGAATTACCCTAGATACTTGGTAGATTAGAAGGCTGGCAAGGTCGATAGAAGTATATTGGATATACATTGTGTTGATGTGTACTTTACTAGTACTCCTAGTAGCACCAGGGTATTAGATGCCGGTTCGGTTGCTAAGTGTTAGTAACTCGAAATAAAAGCTACGGAATAAACGGAGACTAGCTAAAGGTGAGCTGACGATATGTGTTGGAAGTGTTTCCAAGGTTGATATGATCAAGCATCGCACGCTCCCTCTACCATCGAGATTGGTATTAAAACCTAAATAATTGTTATTTCGTGTTTGCGTTGAGCATAGACATGATTGGATTATGACTATTGCAATACGGTTATTCATTTAAAGAGAATAATAGTTACTCTATTTATTTGAATAATACCTTCAATGGTCTTACACCTAAAATGAATGGTTTATTGAATCTCGATCGTAGTGATACACATGTTCATGCCAAAAGATAGTAATGATAGTACCACCTACTTGTGGCACTGCCACATAAGTCATATCGGTATAAAACGCATGAAGAAGCTCCATGTTGATGGATCTTTGGGCTCACTCATTTTTGAAAAGTTTGAGGCATGCGAACCATGTCTATTGGTGTATATGCATGAAGAAACTCCATGCAAATGGAGCGTTTGGACTCACTTGATTTTGAATCACTTGAGACATGCAAATCATACCACATGGGCAAGATGACTGAAAGCCTCGTTTTCAGTAAAATGGAACTAGAAAGCAACTTGTTGGAAGTAATACATTTTGATGTGTGCAGTCCAATGAGTGCTGAGGCATGTAGTGGATATCGTTATGTTCTTACTTCACAGATGATTTGAGTAGATGTTGAGTATATTTACTTGATGAATCATGAGTCTGAATTATTGAAAGGTTCAAGTAATTTCAGGGTGAAGTTGAAAGATCGTCGTGACAAGAGGATAAAATATCTATGATATGATCATAGAGATGAATATCTGAATTACGAGTTTGGCACATAATTAAGACATTGTGGAAATTGTTTCACAACTAATACAGCCTGGAACACCATAGTGTGATGGTGTGTCCAAACATCATAACTGCACCCTATTGATATGATGCATACCATGATGTCTCTTATCAAATTACCATGATAGTTTATGGGTTAGGCATTAGAGACAACCACATTCACTTTAAATAGGGCACCACGTAATTCCGATGAGATGACACCATATGAACTATGGTTTAGAGAAACCTAAGCTGTCATTTCTTAGAAGTTTGGGGCTGCGACGCTTATGTGAAAAAGTTTCACGCTGATAAGCTCGAACCTAAAGCGGATAAATGCATCTTCATAGGACACCCAAAACAGTTGGGTATACCTCCTGTCTCAGATTCGAAAGCAATAAGGGATTGTTTCTAGAATCTGGTCCTTTCTCGAGGAAAAGTTTCTCTCGAAAGAATTGAGTGGGAGGATGGTGGAGACTTGATGAGGTTATTGAACCGTCTCTTCAACTAGTGTGTGGCAGAGCACAGGGAGTTGTTCCTGTGGCACCTACACCAATTGAAGTGGAAGCTTATGATAGTGATCATGAAACTTCAGATCAAGTCACTACCAAACCTCGTGGGATGACAAGGATGCATACTACTTCAGAGTGGTATGTAATCCTGTCTTGGAAGTCATGTTGCTAGACAACAATGAACCTATGAGCTATGGAGAAGCGATGGTGGTCCCGGATTCTGATAAATGGCTCGAGACCATAAAATCCGAGAGAGGATCCATGTATGGAAACAAAGTGTAGACTTTGACAGAACAGCTCGATGGTCATAAGGCTGTTGAGTGCAGATGGATTTTAAAAGGAAGACGGACAATGATGGTAAATGTCACCATTAAGAAAGCTCGACTTGTCATTGAGATGTTTTCCGACAAGTTCAAAGAGTTGACTACGATGAGACTTTCTCACTCGTAGCGATGCTAAAAGTCTGTTGGAATTATATTAGCGATTACTGCATTATTTATGAAATCTTGCAGATAGGATGTCAAAAACATTGTTTCCTCGATGATTTTCTTGAGGAAAGGTTGTATGTGATACAACCGAAAGGTTTTGTCAATCCTGAAAGATGCTAATAAGTATGCAAAGCTCCAGCAATCCTTCTAAGGACTGGAGTAAGCATCTCAGAGTTGGAATGTATGCTTTGATGATGATCAAAGATTTTGGGTGTATACAAAGTTTATGAGAAACTTGTATTTCCAAAGAAGTGAGTGGGAGCACTATAGAATTTCTGATGAGTATATGTTATGGATCAGAAATGATGTAGAATTTCTGGAAAGCATATAGGGTTATTTGGAAAGTGTTTTTCAATGGAAAGCCTGGATTAAGCTACTTGAACATTGAGCATCAAGATCTATAAGGATAGATCAAAACGCTTAATGGTACTTTCAAATGAGCACATACCTTGACATGATCTTGAAGGTGTTCAAGATGGATCAGTCAAAGAAGGAGTTCTTTCTTGAGTTGTAAGGTATGAAGTTAAGACTTAAAGCTCGACCACGACAGAATAGAGAGAAAGGACGAAGGTCGTCCCCTATGCTTAAGACATAGGCCCTACAGTATGCTATGCTGTGTACTGCACCTGAAGTGTGCCTTGCCATGAGTTAGTCAAGGGGTACAAGAGTGATCCAAGAATGGATCACAGGACAGCGGTCAAAGTTATCCTTAGTAACTAGTGGACTAAGGAATTTTCTCGATTATGGAGGTGGTAAAAGAGTTTGTCGTAAAGGGTTATGCCAATGCAAACTTTGACACTAATCCAGATTATTCTGAGTAGTAGACTGGATTCGTATAGTAGAACAGTTATTTGGAATAGCTCCAAATATAGCGTAGTAGCTGCATCTACAAGATGACATAGAGATTTGTGAAGTACATACGGATCTGAAAGATTCAGACCCGTTGACTATAACATCTCTCACAAGCATGACATGTTCAAACCCAGAACTCATCGAGTATTAATCACATGGTAATGTGAACTAGATTATTGACTCTAGTAAACTCTTTGGGTGTTAGTCACATGGGGATGTGACCTTGAGTGTTAATCACATATCGATGTGAACTGGATTATTGACTCTAGTGCAAGTGGGAGACTGTTGGAAATATGCCCTAGAGGCAATAATAAATTAGTTATTATTATATTTCCTTGTTCATGATAATCGTTTATTATCCATGCTAGAATTGTATTGATAGGAAACTCAGATACATGTGTGGATACATAGACAACACCATGTCCCTAGTAAGCCTCTAGTTGACTAGCTCGTTGATCAATAGATGGTTACAGTTTCCTGACCATGGACATTGGATGTCATTGATAACAGGATCACATCATTAGGAGAATGATGTGATGGACAAAGACCCAATCCTAAGCCTAGCACAAAGATCGTGTAGTTCGTATGCTAAAGCTTTTCTAATGTCAAGTATCATTTCCTTAGACCATGAGATTGTGCAACTCCCGGATACCGTAGGAGTGCTTTGGGTGTGCCAAACGTCACAACGTAACTGGGTGGCTATAAAGGTACACTACAGGTATCTCTGAAAGTGTCTGTTGGGTTGGCACGAATCGAGACTGGGATTTGTCACTCCGTGTAAACGAAGAGGTATCTCTGGACCCACTCGGTAGGACATCATCATAATGTGCACAATGTGATCAAGATGTTGATCATGGGATGATGTGTTACGGAACGAGTAAAGAGACTTGCCGGTAACGAGATTGAACAAGGTATCGGGATACCGACGATCGAATCTCGGGCAAGTATCATACCGCTAGACAAAGGGAATTGTATACGGGATTGATTAAGTCCTTGACATCGTGGTTCATCCGATGAGATCATCATGGAACATGTGGGAGCCAACATGGGTATCCAGATCCCACTGTTGGTTATTGACCGGAGAACGTCTCGGTCATGTCTGCATGTCTCCCGAACCCGTAGGGTCTACACACTTAAGGTTCGATGACGCTAGGGTTATAAAGGAAGTTTGTATGTGGTTACCGAATGTTGTTCGGAGTCCTGGATGAGATCCCGGACGTCACGAGGAGTTCCGGAATGGTCCGGAGGTAAAGATTTATATATAGGAAGTCCTATTTCGGCCATCGGGACAAGTTTTGGGGTCATCGGTATTGTACCGGGACCACCGAAAGGGTCCCGGGGGTCCATCGGGTGGGGCCACCTATCCCGGAGGGCCCCATGGGCTGAAGTGGGAAGGGATTCAGCCCAAAGTGGGCTGGGGCGCCACTTCCCCCTAGGGCCCATGCGCCTAGGGTGGGGGAAACCCTAAAAGGAAGAGTCCTAGGAGGGGAAGGCACCTCCTAGGTGCCTTGGGGAGGAGGGATGCCTCCCCTTGGCCGCCTCCCCTTTCCCATCTAGGGCTGCCGCCCCCCCTAGGGGTGGGAACCCTAGAGGGGGTGCACCCTCCTCCCTCTCCCCTATATATAGTGAGGCCTAGGGGCTGCCCATAACACGTGATCTGATCTCTGCCTGTTGGTGCAGCCCTCCCTCTCTTTCTCCTCATATCTCGCGGTGCTTGGCGAAGCCCTGCAGGATTGCCACGCTCCTCCACCACCACCATGCCGTTGTGCTGCTGCTGGATGGAGTCTTCCTCAACCTCTCCCTCTCTCCTTGCTGGATCAAGGCATGGGAGACGTCACCGGGCTGTACGTGTGTTGAACACGGAGGTGCCGTCCGTTCGGCACTAGGATCATCGGTGATTTGGATCACGACGAGTACGGCTCCATCAACCCCGTTCTCTTGAACGCTTCGCTTAGCGATCTACAAGGGTATGTAGATGCACTCTCCTTCCCCTCATTGCTAGTCTCTCCATAGATAGATCTTGGTGACACATAGGAAAATTTTGAATTATTGCTACGTTCCCCAACAGTATGATAGTAGCAGTAACAGTAGCAAAAGTAATAGTTTTGGTTTTATAGCGATTGTTACAGTAGCACCGGAAAAGTAAATAAGCAAAGATCAATATATGAAAAGCTTGTAGGCAATGGATCAGTGATGGATAATTATTGCGGATGCGATTCCTCATGCAATAGTTATAACATAGGGTGACACAAAACTAGCTCCAGTTCATCAATGTAATGTAGGCATGTATTCCGAATATAGTCATACATGCTTATGGAAAAGAACTTGCATGACATCTTTCGTCCTACCCTCCCGTGGCAGCGGGGTCCTATTGGAAACTAAGGGATATTAAGGCCTCCTTTTAATAGAGTACCAGACCAAAGCATTAACACATAGTGAATACATGAACTCCTCATACTATGGTCATCACCGATAAGTATCCCGATTATTGTCACTTCGGGGTTAACAGATCATAACACATAATAGGTGACTATAGACTTGCAAGATAGGATCAAGAACTCACATATGTTCATGAAAACATAATAGGTTCAGATCTGAAATCGTGGCACTCGGGCCCTAGTGACAAGCATTAAGCATAGCAAAGTCATAGCAACATCAATCTCAGAACATAGTGGATACTAGGGATCAAACCTAACAAAACTAACTCGATTACATGATAAATCTCATCCAACCCATCACCGTCCAACAAGCCTACGATGAAATTACTCACGCACGGTGGTGAGCATCATGAAATTGGTGGAGGAAGGTTGATGATGACGATGGCGACGGATTCCCCTCTCCGGAGCCTCGAACGGACTCTAGACCAGCCCTCCCGAGAGAGATTAGGGCTTGGCGCGGCTCCATATCGTCAAACACAATGAATCCATCTCTCTGAATTTTTTTCTCCCCGAACGTGAATATATAGAGTTGGAGTTGAGGTCGGTGGAGCACCAGGGAGGCCACGAGGCAAGGGGGAGCACCCCCACCCTCGTGGACAAGGTGTGGGCCCCCTGGCCTTGATTCTTTCGCCAATATTTTTTATATATTCCAAACATATTCTCCGTTGATTTTCAGGTCATTCCGTGAACTTTTATTTCTGCACAAAAATAACACCATGGAAATTCTGCTGAAAACAGCGTCAGTCCGGGTTAGTTCCATTCAAATCATGCAAGTTCGAGGCCAAAACAAGGGCAAAAGTGATTGGAAAAGTAGATACGTTGGAGACGTATCAATGGACTTTTGGAATCACTTGATTTTGAATCACTTGATGCTTGCGAACCATGCCTCAAGGGCAAGATGACTAAGACTCCGTTCTCTGGAACAATGGAGCGAGCAACAAACTTGTTGGAAATAATACATACTGATGTATGTGGTCCGATGAGTGTTGAGGCTCGCCGTGGGTGTCTTTATTTTCTGACCTTCACAAATGATTTGAGCAGATATGGGTATATCTACTTGATGAAACATAAGTCTGAAACATTTGAAAAGTTCAAAGAATTTCATAGTGAAGTGGAAAATCATCGTAACAAGAAAATAAAGTTTCTACTATCTGATCGTGGAGGTGAATATTTGAGTTACGAGTTTGGTCTTCATTTGAAACAATGTGGAATAGTTTCCCAACTCACGCCACCTGGAACACCACAGCGTAATGGTGTGTACGACCGTTGTAATCGTACTTTATTAGATATGGTGCGATCTATGATGTCTCTTACTGATTTACCGCTATTGTTTTGGGATTATGCTTCATTCATGTTAAATAGGGCACCATCTAAATCTGTTGAGACGACACCATATGAACTATGGTTTGGCAAGAAACCCCAGTTGTCGTTTTTAAAGTTTGGGGCTGCGATGCTTATGTGAAAAAGCTTCAACCTGATAAGCTCGAACCCAAATGGGAGAAATGTGTCTTCATAGGATACCCAAAGGAGACTGTTGGTTACACCTTCTATCACAGATCTGAAGGCAAGATATTTGTTGCTAAGAATGGATCCTTTCTAGAGAAGGAGTTTCTCTCAAAAGAAGTGAGTGGGAGGAAAGTAGAACTTGATGAGGTAATTGTATCTGCTCCCTTATTGGAAAGTATTGAAGGAAATATGCCCTAGAGGCAATAATACAATTGTTATTTATATTTCCTTATATCATGATAAATGTTTATTATTCATGCTAGAATTGTATTAACCGCAAACTTAGTACATGTGTGAATACATAGACAAACTAAGTGTCCGTAGTATGCCTCTACTTGACTAGCTCGTTAATCAAAGATGGTTAAGTTTCCTAGCCATGGACATGTGTTGTCATTTGATGAACGGGATCACATCATTAGAGAATGATGTGATGGACTAGACCCATCCGTTAGCTTAGCACTATGATCATTTAGTTTATTGCTATTGCTTTCTTCATGACTTATACATGTTCCTATGACTATGAGATTATGCAACTCCCGAATACTGGAGGAACACTTAGTGTGCTATCAAACATCACAACGTAACTGGGTGATTATAAAGATCCTCTACAGGTGTCTCCTATGGTGTTTGTTGAGTTGGCATAGATCGAGATTAGGATTTGTCACTCCGATTGTCGGAGAGGTATCTCTGGGCCCTCTCGGTAATGCACATCACTATAAGTCTTGCAAGTAATGTGATTAATGAGTCAGTTGCGGGATGATGCACTACGGAACGAGTAAAGAGACTTGCCAATGACGAGATTGAACTAGGTATGATGATACCGACGATCGAATCTCGAGCAAGTAACATATCGATGACAAAGGGAACAATGTATGTTGTTATGCGGTTTGACTGATAAAGATCTTCGTAGAATATGTAGGAACCAATATGAGCATCCAGGTTCCACTATTGGTTATTGACCGAAGATGTGTCTCGGTCATGTCTACATAGTTCTCGAACTCGTAGGGTCCGCACGCTTAACGTTCGATGATGATTTGTATTATGAGTTATGTTATTTGATGTACCGAAGGTTGTTCAGAGTCCCGGATGAGATCACGGACATGACGAGGATTCTTGAAATGGCCGAGACATAAAGATTGATATATTGGACCATGTTACTCGGACGCCGGAAGTGTTCCGGATGGTTTTGGATAAAACTGGAGTGCCGGAGGGGTTATGGACCCCCCCCCGGGGGAAGTAATGGGCCTTAGTGGGCCTTAGGGGAGAGAGAGGGTAGTAGCCACGAGGTGGCACATGCCCCTCCCAAGGGGAGCCCGAATAGGACTTGGGGAGGGGGTGCGGCCCCTCTTTCCCTCTCCCTCTCCCTCTCCTTCCTTCTTCTACTACTTAGACTTGGAAAGGGGAGGACATATTCCACTTGGAGTAGGATTCCCCCCCTTGGGTGCGCCCCTTGTGGCTGGCCGGCCGGCTGGCCTCCTCTTCCCCTCCTTTATATACAGGGCAGGGGCACCCCATAGACACACAAGTTGATCTTTAGCCGTGTGCGGTGCCCCCTCCACAGTTTTACACCTCGGTCATATTGTCGTAGTGCTTAGGCGAAGCCCTGCGTCGGTAACTTCATCATCACCATCAACACGCTGTCGTGCTGACGAAACTCACCCTCGGCCTCGGCTGGATCAAGAGTACGAGGGACATCGCCGAACTGAACGTGTGCAGATCGCGGAGGTGTCGTGCATTCGGTACTTGATCGGTTGGATCGTGAAGACGTTCGACTACATCAACCGTGTAAGTAAACACTTCTGCTTTCGGTCTACGAGGGTACATAGACACACTCTCCCATCTCGTTGCTATGCATCTCCTAGATAGATCTTGCGTGATCGTAGGAAAATTTTGAAATACTGCGTTCCCCAACAGTGGCATCCGAGCCAGGTCTATGCGTAGATGTTATATCACGAGTAGAACACAAAGAGTTGTGGGCGATAGTAGTCATACTGCTTAGCATCATGTCATACTTTGATTCAGCGTTATTGTTGGATGAAGCGGCCTAGACCGACATTACATGACTGCGTTCATGAGACTGGTTCTACTGACGTGCTTCACACACAGGTGGCTAGTGGGTGTCCGTTACTCCAACTTTAGTTGAGTCGAGTGTGATTATGCCCAGTCCTTGTTGAAGGTTAAAACAACACACTTGACGAAAAATCATTATGGTTTTTTTATGCGTAGGTAAGAACGGTTCTTGCTAAGCCCGTAGCAGCCACGTAAAACTTGCAACAACAAAGTAGAGGATGTCTAACTTGTTTTTGCAGGGCATGTGGTGATGTGATATGGTCAAGACATGATTATAGAAATTGTTGTATGAGATGATCGTGTTTTGTAACAAAGTTATCGGCAACTGGCAGGAGCCATATGGTTGTCGCTTTATTGTATGAAATGCAATCGCCATGTAATTGCTTTACTTTATCACTAAGCGGTAGCGATAGTCGTGGAAGTAATAGTTGGCAAGATGACAATGATGCTATGATGGAGATCAAGGTGTCAAGCCGGTGACGATGGTGATCATGACGGTGCTTTGAAGAAGGAGATCAAAGGCACAAGATGATGATGGCCATATCATATCACTTATATTGATTGCATGTGATGTTTATCTTTTATGCATCTTATTTTGCTTAGTACGGCGGTAGCATTATAAGATGATCTCTCACTAAATTTCAAGGTATAAGTGTTCTCCCTGAGTATGCACCGTTGCTACAGTTCGTCGTGCCGAGACACCACGTGATGATCGGGTGTGATAACCTCTACATTAACATACAATGGGCGCAAGCCAGTTTTGCACAAGCAGAATACTCAGGTTAAACTTGACGAGCTTAGCATATGCAAATATGGCCTCGGAACACTGAGACCGAAAGGTCGAGCGTGAATCATATAGTAGATATGATCAACATAGTGATGTTCACCATTGAAAACTTCTCCATCTCACATGATGATCGGACATGGTTTAGTTGATATGGATCACGTGATCATTTAGATGACTAGAGGGATGTCTATCTAAGTGGGAGTTCTTAAGTAATATGATTAATTTAACTTCAATTTATCATGAACTTAGTATATGATAGTATTTTGCATGTCTATGTTGTTGTAGATAAATGGCCTGTGCTACTGTTCCTTTGAATTTTAATGCGTTCCTAGAGAAAGCTAAGTTGAAAGATCATGGTAGCAAGTAAATGGACTGGGTTCATAACTTGAGGATTATCCTCATTGCTGCATAGAAGAATTACGTCCTGGAAGCACCGCTAGGTGCAAAGCCCGCTGCAGGAGCAACACCAGATATTATGAACGTATGGTAGGGCAAAGCTGATGACTACTCGATAGTTCAGTGTGCCATGCTTTACGGCTTAGAATCGGGACTTCAACGAAGTTTTGAACGTCATGGAGCATATGAGATGTTCCAGGAGTTGAAGTTAATATTTCAAGCACATGCCCGAATTGAGAGATATGAAGTCTCCAATAAGTGTTGGGAAACGCAGTAATTTCAAAAAAAATCCTACGCACATGCAAGATCATGGTGATGCATAGCAACGAGAGGGGAGAGTATCGTCTACGTACCATCATAGACTGCAAGCGGAAGCGTTATGACAACGTGGTTGATGTAGTTGTACATCTTCACGATCGACCGATCTAGCACCGAAGGTACGGCACCTCCGCGATCTGCACACATTCAGCTCGGTGACGTCCCGCGAACTCACAATCCAGTAGAGCTTCGAGGGAGAGTTTCGTCAGCACGACAGCGTGATGACGGTGATGATGTTTCTATCGGAACATGGCTTTGCCTAAGCAGCGCTATGATATGACCGAGGTGGATTATGGTGGAGGGGGGCACCGCACACGGCTAAAAGATCAATTATCAACTTGTGTGTCCATGGGGTGCTCCCCTCCCCCGTATATAAAGGAGTGGAGGAGGGGGAGGGCCGGCCCTCTCTATGGCGCGCCCTAGGGGAGTCCTACTCCCTTCGGGAGTAGGATCCCGCCACTTCCAAATAAGGACTAGGAGAGGAAGGAGGGAGGAGAGAGGGAGGAAGGAAAGGGGGGCCGGCCCCCCTCCCAATTCGTATTGGGCTTGGGGGGCGTGCCTCCCTCTTTTTTCTTCCCTCTCCTCTATCCCACTAAGGCCCAATAAGGCCCATATACTCCCCGGCGAATTCCTGTAACTCTCCGGTACTCCGATAAATACCCGAACCACTCATAACCTTTCCGATGTCCGAATATCACCTTCCAATATATCGATCTTTACGTCTCGAACATTTCGAGACTCCTCGTCATGTCCCTGATCTCATCCGGGACTCCGAACAACCTTCGGTATATCAAAACACATAAACTCATAATACCGATCGTCACCGAACGTTAAGCGTACGGACCCTACGGGTTCGAGAACTATGTAGACATGACCGAGACTCATCTCCGGTCAATAACCAATAGCGGAACCTGGATGCTCATATTGGTTCCTACATATTCTACGAAGATCTTTATTGGTCAAACTGCATAACAACATACGTTGTTCCCTTTGTCATCGGTATGTTACTTGCCTGAGATTCGATCATCGGTATCTCAATACCTAGTTCAATCTCGTTACCGGCAAGTCTCTTTACTCGTTCCGTAATGCATCATCCCGCAACTAACTCATTAGTCACCAAGGCTTATAGTGATGTGCATTACCAAGAGGGCCCAGAGATACCTCTCCGACAACCGGAGTGACAAATCCTAATCTTGATCCATGCCAACTCAACAAACACCATCGGAGACACCTATAGAGCACCTTTATAATCACCCAGTTATGTTGTGACATTTGGTAGCACACAAAGTGTTCCTCCGGTATTCGGGAGTTGCATGATCTCATAGTCATAGGGACATGTATAGTTATGGAGAAAGCAATAGCAACAAACTAAACGATCGTCGTGCTAAGCTAACGGATGGGTCAAGTCAATCACATCATTCTCTAATGATGTGATCCCGTTAATCAAATGACAACTCATGGCTATGGTTAGGAAACATAACCATCATTGATTCAACGAGCTAGTCAAGTAGAGGAAAACTAGTGACACTCTTTTTGTCTATGTATTCACACATGTACTAAGTTTCCGGTTACAATTCTAGCATGAATAATAAACATTTATCATGATATAAGGAAATATAAATAACAACTTTATTATTGCCTCTAGGGCATATTTCCTTCAGTCTCCCACTTGCACTAGAGTCAATAATCTAGTTCACATCGTCATGTGATTTAACACCAATAGTTCACATCTTTATGTGATTAGTTCACATCTCCATGTGACTAACACCCAAAGGGTTTACAAGAGTCAATAATCTAGTTCACATCGCTATGTGATTAACACCCAAAGAGTGATCATGTTTTGCTTGTGAGAGAAATTTAGTCAACGGGTCTGCCACATTCAGAGCCGTATGTATTTTGCAAATTTTCTATGTCTACAATGCTTTGCACGGAGCTACTCTAGCTAATTGCTCCCACTTTCAACATGTATCTAGATCGAGACTGAGTCATCCAGGTCGGTGTCAAAGCTTGCATCAACGTAACTCTTTACGACGAACTCTTTGTCACCTCCATAATCGAGAAACATTTCCTTATTCCACTAAGGATATTTTTGACCGTTGTCTAGTGATCCACTCCTGGATCACTATTGTACCCTCTTGCCAAACTTATGGTGAGGTACACAATAGGTCTGGTACACAGCATAGCATACTATATAGAACCTATGACTGAGGCATAGGGAATGACTTTTCATTCTCTTTCTATTTTCTGTCGTGGTCGGGTTTTGAGTCTTTACTCAACTTCGAACACCTTGCAACACAGGCAAGAACTCCTTCTTTGACTTTTCCATTTTGAAGTACTGATACGCCTCCAATGTATCTATAATTTTTTATTGTTCCATGCTATTATATTATCAACCTTGGATGTTTTATATGCATTTATATGCTATTTTATATGATTTTTGGGACTAGCCTATTAACCTAGAGCCCAGTGCCAGTTTCTGTTTTTAACTTGTTTTTGAGTTTTACAGAAAAGGAATACCAAACGGAGTCCAATTGATGTGCCAATTTTGACGATTTTTTATGGACCAAAAGAAGACCCCGGAGTAAAAGAGTTGGTCCAGAAGAGTCCCAGGCCGTCCACGAGGGTGGGGGTGCGCCCACCCCCCAGGCGCGTGGGCCTACCTCGTGGACGACTCGGGCACCTTCTTGACGTGAGACCTACGCCAAAAATTCCTATAAATCCAGAAACCTCCAGAAAATAACCTAGATCGGGAGTTCCGCCGCCAGAAGCCTCCGTAGCCACCGAAAACCAATCTAGACCCGTTCCGGCACCTTGCCGGAGGGGGGAATCCCTCTCCAGTGGCCATCTTCATCATCCCGGCGCTCTCCATGATGAGGAGGGAGTAGTTAACCCTCGGGGCTGAGGGTATGTACCAGTAGCTATGTGTTTGATCTCTCTCTCTCTCTCTCGTGTTCTTGAGTCAGCACGATCTTGATGTATCGCGAGCTTTGCTACTATATTTGGATCTTATGATGTTTCTCCCCCTCTACTCTCTTGTGATGAATTGAGTTTTTCCTTTGAAGTTATCTTATCGGATTGAGTCTTTAAGGATTTGAGAACACTTGATGTATGTCTTGCATGTGCTTATCTGTGGTGACAATGGGATATCACATGATCCACTTGATGTATGTTTTGGTGATCAACTTGCGAGTTTCGTGACCTCGTGAACTTATGCATAGGGGTTGGCACATGTTTTCGTCTTGACTCTCCGGTAGAAACTTTGGGGCACTCTTTGAAGTTCTTTGTGTTGGTTGAATAGATGAATCTGAGATTGTGTGATGCATATCGTATAATCATACCCACGGATACTTGAGGTGACATTGGAGTATCTAGGTGACATTAGGGTTTTGATTGATTTGCGTCTTAAGGTGTTATTTTACTACGAACTCTAGGGCTGTTTGTGACACTTATAGGAATAGCCCAACAGATTGATCGGAAAGAATAACTTTGAGGTGGTTTCGTACCCTACAATAATCTCTTCGTTTGTTCTCCACTATTAGTGACTCTTTGTTGCATGTTGAGGGATAGTTATATGATCCAATTATGTTATTATTGTTGAGAGGACTTGCACTAGTGAAAGTATGAACCCTAGGACTTGTTTTCTAGCATTGCAATACCATTTGTGCTCACTTTTATCACTTGCTACCTTGCTGTTTTTATATTTTCCGATTACAAAAACCTATATCTACCATCCATATTGCACTTGTATCACCATCTCTTCGCCGAACTAGTGCACCTATACAATTTAACATTGTATTGGGTGTGTTGGGGACACAAGAGACTCTTTGTTATTTGGTTGCAGGGTTGTTTGAGAGAGACCATCTTCATCCTACGCTTCCCACGGATTGATAAACCTTAGGTCATCCACTTGAGGGAAATTTGCTCCTGTCCTACAAACCTCTGCACTTGGAGGCCCAACAACGTCTACAAGAAGAAGGTTGTGTAGTAGACAACAACTACTTCAAAATCTTGTCAAGGTATGTACTCATTGAAAAAATACCAAGCGTCTTGATCTATCTCTATAGATCTTGATGCTCAATATGTAAGTAGCTTCATCGAGGTCTTTCTTTGAAAAACTCTTTTCAAACACCCCTTTCTGCTTTCTAGAAAATTCTATATTATTTCCGATCAACAATATGTCATTCACATATACTTATCAGAAATGATGTAGTGCTCCCACTCACTTTCTTGTAAATACAAGCTTCACCGCAAGTCTGTATAAAACCATATGCTTTGATCATACTATCAAAGCATACATTCCAACTCCGAGATGCTTGCACCAGTCCATAGATGGATCGCTGGAGCTTGCACAATTTGTTAGTACCTTTAGGATTGACAAAACCTTCTGGTTGCATCATATACAATTCTTCTTTAAGAAAACCATTAAGGAATATAGTTTTGACATCCATTTTCCAGATTTCATAAAATGTGGCAATTGCTAACATGATTCGGACAGACTTAAGCATCACTACGAGTGAGAAAATCTCATCATAGTCAACACCTTGAACTTGTCAAAAACCCTTTTGCGACAATTCAAGCTTTGTGGACAGTAACACTACTATCAGCGTTTGTCTTCCTCTTGAAAATCCATTTATTCTCAATGGCTTGCTGATCAATGGGCAAGTCCACCAAAGTCTACACTTTGTTCTCATACATGGATCCTATCTCAGATTTCATGGCCTCAAGCCATGTCACGGAATCTGGGCTCATCATCGCTTCCTCATAGTTCGTAGGTTCGTCATGGTCAAGTAACATGACCTCCAGAATAGGATTACCGTACCACTCTGGTGCGGATCTCACTCTAGTTGACCTACGAGGTTCGGTAGTAACTTGATCCGAAGTTACATAATCATTATCAGTATCTTCCTTACTAATTGGTGTAGGAGTCACAGGAATAGATTTCTGTGATGAACTACTTTCCAATAAGGGAGCAGGTACAGTTACCTCATCAAGTACTACTTTCCTCCCACTCACTTCTTTCGAGAGAAACTCCTTCTCTAGAAAGGATCCATTCTTAGCAACAAAGATCTTGCCTTCAGATCTGTGATAGAAGGTGTACCCAACATTTTCTTTTGGGTATCCTATGAAGATGCACTTCTCCGATTTGGGTTCGTGCTTATCAGGTTGATTTTTTTACATAAGCATTGCAACCCCAAACTTTAGGAAACGAAAGCTTAGGTTTCTTGCCAAACCATAGTTCATATGGTGTCATCTCAACGGATTTAGATGGTGCCCTATTTAACGTGAATGCAGCTGTCTCTAATGCATAACCCCAAAACGATAGCGGTAAATCAGTAAGAGAGATCATAGATCGCACCATATCTAGTAAAGTGTGATTATGACGTTCGGACACACCATTATGATGTGGTGTTCCAGGTGGCATGAGTTTGTGAAACCATTCCACATCATTTTAATTTAAGACCAAACTCGTAACTCAAATATTCGTCTCCGCGATCAGATCGTAGAAATTTTATTTTCTTGTTACGATGATTTTCCACTTCACTCTGAGATTCTTTGAACTTTTCAAATGTTTCAGACTTATGTTTCATCAAGTAGATATACCCTTATCTGCTCAAATCATCTGTGAAGGTCGGAAAATAATGATACCCGCCGCGAGCCTCAACACTCATTGGACCGCATACATCAGTATGTATTATTTCCAATAAGTCAGTTGCTCGCTCCATTGTTCCGGAGAATGGAGTCTTAGTCATCTTGCCCATGAGGCATGGTTCGCAAGCATCAAGTTATTCATAATCAAGTGATTCCAAAAGCCCATCAGCATGGAGTTTCTTCATGCGCTTTACACCAATATGACCTAAACGGCAGTGTCACAAATAAGATGCACTATCACTATTAAGTTTGCATCTTTTGGCTTCAATGTTATGAATATGTGTATTACTACGATCGAGATTCAATAAACCATTCACCTTGGGTGTATGACCACAGAAGGTTTTATTCATCTAAACAGAATAACAATTATTCTTTGACTTAAATGAATAACCGTGTTGCAATAAACATGATCCAATCATATTATGCTCAATGCAAACACCAAATAATATTTATTTTAGGTTCAACACTAATCCCGAAGGTAAAGGGAGTGTGCGATGGTGATCTTATCAACCTTGGAATCACTTCCAACACTCATCGTCACCTCGCCATTAACTAGTCTCTGTTTATTTTGCAACTCCTGTTTCGAGTTACTACTCTTAGCAACTGAACCAGTATCAAATACCGAGGGGTTTGCTATAAACACTAGTAAAGTACACATCAATAACATGTATATCAAATATACCTTTGTTCACTTTTCCATCCTTCTTATGCGCCAAGTATCTAGGGCAGATCCACTTCTAGTGATCATTTCCTTTGTAGTAGAAGCACTCAGTTTCAGGCTTGGGTCTAGCTTTGGGCTTCTTCATGGGAGTGGCAACTTGCTTGCCATTATTCTTGAAGTTCCCTTTCTTTCCCTTGCCCTTTTACTTGAAACTAGTGGTCTTGTCAACCATCAACACTTGATGCTTTTCTTGATTTCCACCTTCGCCGATTTCAGCATCGCGAAGAGCTTGGGGAATCGTTTTCGTCATCCCTTGCATATTATAGTTCATCACGAAGTTCCAGTAACTTGGTGATAGTGACTAGAGAACTCTGTCAATCACTATCTTATCTAGAAGATTAACTCCCACTTGATTCAAGTGATTGTAGTACTCAGACAATCTGAGCACATGCTCACTGGTTGAGCTATTCTCCTCCATCTTGTAGGCAAAGTACTTGTCAGAGGTCTCATACCTCTCGACTCGGGCATGAGTCTGAAATACCAATTTCAGCTCTTGGAACATCTTATATGCTCTGTGGCATTCAAAATATTTTTGATGTCCTGGTTCTAAGCCGTAAAGCATGGTGCACTAAACTATCAAGTAGTCATCATACTGAGCTTTGTCAAACGTTCATAACGCATGTATCTGCTCCTGCAATAGGTCCGTCACCTAGTGGTGCATTAAGGACATAATACTTCTGTGCAGCAATGAGGATAACCCTTAGATCACGGAGCTAGTCCACATCATTGCTACTAACATCTTTCAACTCATTTTTCTCTAGGAACATATCAAAAATAAACGGGGAGCTACATCGCAAGCTACTGATCTACAACATAGATATGCAAATACTATCATGACTAAGTTCATGATAAATTAAAGTTCAATTAATCATATTACTTAAGAACTCCCACTTAGATAGAGATCCCTCTAATCATCTGAGTGATCACGTGATCCAAATCAACTAAACCATGTCCGATCATCACGTGAGATGGAGTAGTTTTCAATGGTGAACATCACTATGTTGATCATATCTACTATATGATTCACGCTCGACCTTTGGTCTCCAGTGTTCCGAGGCCATATCTGCATATGCTAGGCTCGTCAAGTTTAACCCGAGTATTCCGCGTGTGCAAAACTGGCTTTCACCCGTTGTATGTGAATGTAGAGCTTATCACACCCGATCATCATGTGGTGTCTCGGCATGACGAACTGTCGCAACGGTGCTTACTGAAGGAGAACACTTATACCTTGAAATTTAGTGAGAGATCATCTTAAAATGCTACCGCCGAACTAAGCAAGATAAGATGTATAAAAGATAAACATCACATGCAATCAAAATATGTGACATGATATGGCCATCATCATCTTGTGCTTTTGATCTGCATCTCCAAAGTACTGCCATGATCTTCATTGTTACCGACATGACACCATGAACTCCGTCATCTTGACCTTTTATCAACGTGTCGTCACATGGTCGTCTCACCAGCTATTGCTTTTGCAACTATTGCTATCACATAGCAATAAAGTAAAGCAATTACATGGCACTTGCATCTTGTGCAATAAAGAGACAACCATAAGACTCCTGCCAGTTGCCGATAACTTTAACAAAACATGATCATCTCATACAACAATTTATATCTCATCATTTCTTGACTATATCACATCACAACATGCCCTGCAAAAACAAGTTAGACGTCCTCTACTTTGTTGTTGCAAGTTTTATGTGGCTGCTACGGGCTGAGCAAGAATCGTTCTTACCTATGCATCAAAAAACCACAACGCGGTATAGTGATTGCTTTTTGATCTTCAGAAAGAAACCTGTTCATTGAATCCGATTCAACTAAAGTTGGAGAAACTGACACCCACCAGTCACCTGTGTGCGAAGCACGTTGGTAGAACCAGTCTCGCGTAAACGTACGTGTAATGTCGGTCTGGGCCGCTTCATCCAACAATACCGCTGAATCAAGAAACAACTAGTGACGGCAAGCAATATGTATATATCCACGCCCACAACTCATTTGTGTTCTACTCGTGCATATAACATCTACGCATAAACCTGGCTCGGATGCCACTGTTGGGGAACGCAGTAATTTCAAAAAAAATTCCTACGCACACGCAAGATCATGGTGATGCATAGCAACGAGAGGGGAGAGTATCATCTACGTACCCTTGTAGACCGTAAGTGGAAGCGTTATGACAATGTGGTTGATGTAGTTGTACGTCTTCACGATCGACCGATCTAGCACCGAAGATATGGCACCTCCGCGATCTGCACACGTTCAGCTGGTGACGTCCCGTGAACTCATGATCCAGTAGAGCTTGGAGGGAGAGTTTCGTCAGCATGACAGCGTGATGACGGTGATGATGTTGCTACCAAAACAGGGCTTCGCCTAAGCACCGCTACGATATGACCGAGGTGGATTATGGTGGAGGGGGGCACCACACACGGCTAAAAGATCAATGATCAACTTGTGTGTCCATGGGGTGCCCCATCCCCCGTATATAAAGGAGTGGAGGAGGGGGGAGGGCCAGCCCTCTCTATGGCGCGCCCTAGGGGAGTCCTACTCCCTCCGGGAGTAGGATCCCCCCTCCAAATAGGAGTAGGAGAGGAAGGAAGGAGGAGAGAGGGAGGAAGGAAAGGGGGGACGGCCCCCCTCCCAATTCAGATCGGGCATGGGGGCGTGCCTCCCTCTTTTTCCTTCCCTCTCCTCTATTCCATTAAGTCCCAATAAGGCCCATATACTCCCCGGCGAATACCTGTAACTCTCCGGTACTCCGATAAATACCCGAGCAACTCAGAACCTTTCCGATGTCCGGATATAGCCTTCCAATATATCGATCTTTACGTCTTGAACATTTCTAGACTCCTCGTCATGTCCTTGATCTCATCCGAGACTCCAAACAACCTTCGGTACATCAAAACACATAAACTCATAATACCAATCATCATTGAACGTTAAGCGTGCGGACCCTACAGGTTCGAGAACTATGTAGACATGACCGAGACTCGTCTCCGGTCAATAACCAATAGCGGAACCTGGATGCTCATATTGGTTCCTACATATTCTACGAAGATCTTTATCGATCAAACCGCATACAACATACGTTGTTCCCTTTGTCATCGGTATGTTACTTGCCCGAGATTCGATCGTTGGTATCTCAATACCTAGTTCAATCTCATTACCGGTAAGTCTCTTTACTCGTTCCGTAATGCATCATCCCGCAACTAACTCATTAGTCACATTTCTTGCAAGGCTTATAGTGATGTGCATTACCGAGAGGGCCCAGAGATACCTCTCCGACAATCGGAGTGACAAATCCTAATCTTGATCCATGCCAACTCAAGAAACACCATCGGAGACACCTGTAGAGCACCTTTATAATCACCCAGTTACGTTGTGACGTTTGGTAGCACACAAAGTGTTCCTCTGATATTCGGGAGTTGCATGATCTCATAGGCATGGGAACATGTATAGTTATGGAGAAAGCAATAGCAACAGACTAAACGATCGTCGTGCTAAGCTAACGGATGGGTCAAGTCAATCACATCATTCTCTAATGATGTGATCCCGTTAATCAAATGACAACTCATGTCTATGGTTAGGAAACATAACCATCATTGATTCAACAAGCTAGTCAAGTAGAGGTAAACTAGTGACACTTTGTTTGTCTATGTATTCACACATGTACTAAGTTTCCGGTTAATAAAATTCTAGCATGAATAATAAACATTTATCATGATATAATGAAATATAAATAACAACTTTATTATTGCCTCTAGGGCATATTTCCTTCAATAAGTTCTATAGCTGCAAGATGGAGGAGACTAGTTCTCTCAGTGAACATATACTCAAAATATCTGGGTACCACAACCACTTGACTCAACTGGGAGTTAATCTTCCTGATGATAGTTGACAGAGTTCTTCAATCACTGCCACCAAGCTACAAAATATCCGTGATGAACTATAATATGCAAGGGATGGATAAGACAATTCTCCAGTTTTTCGCAATGCTAAAAGCTGCGGAGGTAGAAATCAAGAAGGAGCATCAAGTGTTGATGGTCAACAAGACCACTAGTTTTATGAAGAAGGGAAAAGGGAAGAAGGGGAACTTCAAGAAGAATGGCAAACAAGTTGCTGCTCAAGTGAAGAAGCCCAAGTCTGGACCTAAGCCCGAGACTGAGTGCTTCTACTGCAAAGGGACTGGTCACTGGAAGTGGAACTGTCCCAAGTATTTGGCGGATAAGAAGGATGGCAAAGTGAAATGTATATTTGATATACATGTTATTGATGTGTACCTTACTAATGCTCGCAGTAGCGCCTGCGTATTTGATACTGGTTATGTTGCTCATATTTGCAACTCGAACAGGGGCTATGGATTAAGCGAATATTGGCTAAGGACGAGGTGACGATGTGCGTGGGAAATTGTTCCAAAGTCGATGTGATCGCGGTCGGCACACTACTTCTACATCTACCTTCGGGATTAATATTAGACCTAAATAATTGTTATTTGGTGGCAGCGTTAAGCATGAACATTATATCTGGATCTTGTTTGATGCGAGACAGTTATTCATTTAAATCAAAGAATAATGATTGTTCTATTCATATGAGTAATATCTTTTATGGTCATGCACCCTTGATGAGTGGTCTATTTTTATTGAATCTCGATAGTAGTGATACACACATACATAGTATTGAAGCCAAAAGATATAAGTTTAATAATGATAGTGCAACTTATTTGTGGCACTGTCGTTTAGGTCATATTGGTGCAAAGCGCATGAAGAAACTCCATACTGGTGGGCTTTTGGAATCACTTGATATTTGTGAACCATGCCTCATGGGCAAGATGACTAAAACTCCGTTCTCCGGAACAATGGAACAAGGTACAGACTTATTGGAAACAATACATACTGATGTATGCGGTCCGATGAGTGTTGATGCTCGTGGCGGGTATCGTTATTTTCTGACCTTCATAGATGATTTGAGCATATATGGGTATATCTACTTGATGAAACATAAGTCTGAAACATTCGAAAAGTTCAAAGAATTTCAAAGGGAAGTGGAAAATCATCATAATAAGAAAATTAAGTTTCTATGATCTAATCATGGAGGTGAATATTTGAGTTATGAGTTTGGTCTTCATTTGAAACAATGCGGAATAGTTTCGCAACTAACACCACCTGGAACACCACGACATAATGGTGTGTCCGAACATCGTAACCGTACTTTCTTAGATATGGTGTGATCTATGATGTCTCTTACTGATTTACCGCTATCATTTTGGGGTTATGCTTTAGAGACGGCTGCATTCACGTTAAATAGGGCACCATTGAAATCCGTTGAGATGACACCATATGAACTGTAGTTTGGCAAGAAACCCAAGTTGTCGTTTCTTAAAGTTTGGAGTTGCGATGCTTATGTGAAAAGCTTCAACCTGATAAGCTCGAACCCAAATCGGAGAAATGTGTCTTCATAGGATGCCCAAAGGAGACTGTTGGGTACACCTTCTGTCACAGATCCTAAGGCAAGATATTTGTTGCTAAGAATGGGTCCTTTCTAGAGAAGGAGTGAGTGGGATGAAAGTAGAACTTGATGAGGTAACTGTACCTGCTCCCTTATTGGAAAGTAGTTCATCACAGAAATCAGTTCCAGTGATTCCTACACCAATTAGTGAGGAAGCTAATGATGATGATCATGAAACTTCTAATCAAGTTACTACTGAACCTCGTAGGTCAACCAGAGTAAGATCCGCACCATAGTAGTATGGTAATCCTGTTCTAGAGGTCATGTTACTTGGCCATGACGAACCTACGAACTATGAGGAAGCGATGATGACCCCAGATTCCGCAAAATGGCTTGATGCCATGAAATCTGAGAGGGGATCCATGTATGAGAACAAAGTATGGACTTTGGTTGACTAGCCCGATGATCGGCAAGCAATAAAGAATAAATGGATCTTCAGGAAGAAGACTGACGCTGACGGTAATGTTACTGTCTACAAAGCTCGGCTTGTTGCAAAAGGTTTTTGACAAGTTCAAGGAGTTGACAACGATGAGACCTTATCACCTGTAGCAATGCTTAAGTCTGTCCGAATCATGTTAGCAATTGCCGCATCTTATGATTATGAAATTTGGCAAATGGATGTCAAAACTGCATTCCTCAATGGACATCTTAAAGAAGAGTTGTATATGATGCAACCGGAAGGTTTTGTCGATCCAAAAGGTGCTAACAAAGTGTGCAAGCTCCAGCGGTCCATTTATGGACTGGTGCAAGCATCTTAGAGTTGGAATATACGGTTTGATAGTGTGATCAAAGCATATGATTTTATACAGACTTTTGGAGAAGCCTGTATTTACAAGAAAGTGAGTGGCAGCTATGTAGCATTTCTGATATTATATGTGGATGACATATTTGTTGATCAGAAATGATACTGAATTTCTGAATAGCATAAAAGGATACTTGAATAAGAATTTTTCAATGAAAGACCTCGGTGAAGCTGCTTATATATTGGGCATCAAGATCTATAGAGATAGATCAAGACGCTTAATTGGACTTTCACAAAGCACATACCTTGATAAAGTTTTGAAAAGTTCAAAATGGATCAAGCAAAGAAAGGGTTCTTGCCTGTGTTACAAGGTGTGCAGTTGAGTCAGAGTCAATGCCTGACCACTGCAGAAGATAGAGAGAAAATGAAAGTCATTCCCTATGCCTCAGCCATAGGTTCTATCATGTATGCAATGTTGTGTACCAGACCTGATGTGTGCCTTGCTATTAGTTTAGCAGGGAGGTACCAAAGTAATCCAGGAGTGGATCATTGGACAACTGTCAAGAACATCCTGAAATACCTGAAAAGGACTAAGGATATGTTTCCCGTTTATGGAGGTGACAAAGAGCTCGTCATAAACGGTTACGTCGATGCAAGCTTTGACACTGATCCAGATGACTCCAAGTCACAAACCGGATATGTATTTTTATTGAATGGTGGAGCTCTCAGTTGGTGTAGTTCTAAGCAGAGCGTCGTGGCGGGATCTACGTGTGAAGCGGAATACATAGCTGCTTCGGAAGCAACAAATGAAGGAGTCTGGATGAAGGAGTTCATATCCGATCTAGGTGCCAAAGTAATCCAGGAGTGGATCACTAGACATCGGTCAAAACCATCCTGAAATACCTTAAAAGGACTAAGGATATGTTTCTCGTTTATGGAGGTGACAAAGAGCTTGTCGTAAATGGTTACGTCGATGCAAGCTTTGATATTGATCCGGACGATTCTAAATCGCAAACCGGATACGTGTTTATATTGGGCGGTGGAGCTGTCAGTTGGAGCGGTTCTAAACAATGCGTCGTGGCAGGATCTACATGTGAAGCGGAGTATATAGCTGCTTTGGAAGCAGCAAATGAAGGAGTCTGGATGAAGGAGTTCATATCCGATCTAGGTGTTATACCTAGTGCATTGGGTCCAATGAAAATCTTTTGTGACAATACTGGTGCTATTGCCTTGGCAAAGGAATCCAAATTTCACAAGAGAACCAAGCACATCAAGAGACGCTTCAATTCCATCCGGGATCAAGTCTAGGTGGGAGACATGGAGAATTGCAAGATACATACGGATCTGAATGTTGCATACCAATTGACTAAGCCTCTTCCACGAGCAAAACATGATCGGCACCAAGACTCCATGGGTGTTAGAATCATTACTATGTAATCTAGATTATTGACTCTAGTGCAAGTGGGAGACTGAAGGAAATATGCCCTAGAGGCAATAATAAAGTTGTTACTTATATTTCCATATATCATAATAAATGTTTATTATTCATGCTAGAATTGTATTAACAGGAAACTTAGTACATGTGTGAATACATAGACAAACAGAGTGTCCCTAGTCTGCCTCTACTAGACTAGCTCGTTAATCAAAGATGGTTAAGTTTCCTAACCATAGACATGTGTTGTCATTTGATGAACAGAATCACATCACTAGAGAATGATGTGATGGACAAGACCCATCCATTAGCTTAGCATACTGATTGTTTAGTTTTATTTCAATTGCTTTCTTCATGACTTATACATGTTCCTCTGACCATGAGATTATGCAACTCCCGAGTACCGGAGGAACACCTTGTGTGCTATCAAATGTCACAACGTAACTGGGTGATTATAAAGATGCTCTACAGGTGTCTCCGATGGTATTTGTTGAGTTGGCATAGATCAAGATTAGGATTTGTCACTCCCTGTATCAGAGAGGTATCTCTGGGCCCTCTCGGTAATGCACATCACTATGAGCCTTGCAAGCAATGTGTTTAATGAGTTAGCCACGAGATGATGTATTACGGAATGAGTAAAGAGACTTGCTGGTAATGAGATTGAACTAGGTATGATGATACCGACGATTGAATCTCGGGCAAGTAACATACCGATGACAAAGGGAACAACATATGTTGTTATGCGGTTTGACCGATAAAGATCTTCTAGAATATGTAGGAGCCAATATGACCATCCAGGTTCCTCTATTGGTTATTGACTAGAGATGTGTCTCGGTCATGTCTACATAGTTCTCGAACCCGTAGGGTCCGCACGCTTAACGTTCGATGACGATTTGTATTATGAGTTATGTGATTTGATGAACCGAAGTTTGTTTGGAGCCCTGGATGAGATCACGGACATGACGAGGAGTCTCGAAATGGTCGAGACATAAATATTGATATATTGAAAGGTTATGTTTGGACACCAGAATGGTTTCGGAAAGGTTCGGGCATTTTCCGGAGTACCGGGGGTTACCGGACCCCCCCTGGGGGGGGGGAGTTAATGGGCCTTCATGGGCCATGGTGGAGAGAGGACGCGCCGGCCAGGTGGCGGCGCCCCCCAAGCCCAAACCAAATTGGACTAGGGTTTGGGGGGCCGACCCCCCTTTCCTTCTCTCCTCCTCCTCCTTCCCTCCTTCTCCTAGTGGGAATAGGAAGGGGGGCGAATCCTACTTGGACCGGGAGTCCAAGTAGGACTCCCCCCATGGCGCGCCCCCCTTGGGCCGGCCACCTCTCCTCCCACCCTTTATATACGTGGGAGGGGGTGATGTGTACTACACAACCTTCTCCTTGTAGACGTTGTTGGGCCTCCAAGTGCAGAGGTTTGTAGGACAGTAGCAAATTTCCCTCAAGTGGATGACCTAAGGTTTATCAATCCATAGGAGGCGTAGGATGAAGATGGTCTCTCTCAAGCAACCCTGCAACCAAATAACAAAGAGTCTCTTGTGTCCCCAACACACCCGATACAATGGTAAATTGTATAGATGCACTAGTTCGACAAAGAGATGGTGATAAAAGTGGTATATGGATAGTAGACAAAGGTTTATGTAATCTGAAAATGTAAAAACAGCAAGGTAACTAATGATAAAAGTGAGCATAAACGATATTGCAATGATAGGAAATAAGGCCTAGGGTTCATACTTTCACTAGTGCAAGTTCCCTCAACAATACTAACATAATTGGATCACATAACAATCCCTCAACATGAAACAAAGAGTCACTCCAAAGTCACTAATAGCGGAGAACGAACGAAGAGATTATGGTAGGGTACGAAACCACCTCAAAGTTATTCTTTCCAATCAATCCGTTGGGCTATTCCTATAAGTGTGACAAACAGCCCTAGAGTCCGTACTAGAATAACACCTTAAGACACAAATCAACCAAAACCCTAATGTCACCTAGATACTCCAATGTCACCTCAAGTATCTGTGGGTATGATTATACGATATGCATCACACAATCTCAGATTCATCTATTCAACCAACACATAGAACCTCAAAGAGTGCCCCAAAGTTTCTTTCGGAGAATCACGACGAAAACATGTGCCAACCCCTATGCATAGGTTCATGGGCGGAACCCGCAAGTTGATCACCAAAACATACATCAAGTGAATCACGTGATATCCCATTGTCACCACAGATACACACGGCAAGACATACATCAAGTGTTCTCAAATCTTTAAAGACTCAATCCGATAAGATAACTTCAAAGGGGAAACTCAATTCATTACAAGAGAGTAGAGGGGGGAAGAAACATCATAGGATCCAAATATAATAGCAAAGCTCGTGATACATCAAGATCGTATCACCTCAAGAACACGAGAGGGAGAGAGATCAAACACATAGCTACTGGTACATACCCTCAGCCCCGAGGGAGAACTACTCCATCCTCGTCATGGAGAGCACCGGGATGATAAAGATGGCCACCGGAGAGGGATTGCCCCCTCCGGCAGGGTGCCGGAATGGGTCTAGATTGGCTTTCGGTGGCTACGGAGGCCTCTAGCAGCGGAACTCCCGATCTATTGTGCTCTTAGATGTTTTTAGGGTATATGGAGATATATAGGCGGAAGAAGTACGTCAGGGGAGCCACGAGGGGCCCACGAGGGTGGAGGGCGCGCCCAGGGGGGTGGGCGCGCCCCCTACCTCGTGGCCTCCTCAAAGCTTCCCTTACCTGGACTCCAAGTCTTCTAGGCTTCTTCTGATCCAAAAATAAGTTCCGTGAAGTTTCAGGTCAATTGGACTCCGTTTGATTTTCCTTTTCTGCGATATTCTAAAACAAGGAAAAAATAGAAACTAGCACTGGGCTCTAGGTTAATAGGTTAGTCCCAAAAATCATATAAAATAGCATATAAATGCATATTAAACATCCAAGGTTGATAATATAATAGCATGGAACAATAAAAAATTATAGATACGTTGGAGACGTATCAGCATCCTCAAGCTTAATTCCTGCTCGTCGTCGAGTAGGTAAATGATAAAAATGGAATTATTGATGTGGAATGCTACCTAACATATTTCTCTAAGTAATTCTCTTTATTGTGGCATGAGTGTTCAGATCCATAAGATTCAAGACAAAAGTTTAATATTGACATAAAAATAATAATACTTCAATCATACTAACCAAGTAATCATGTCTTCTCAAAATAACATGGCCAAAGAGAGTTATCCCTACAAAATCATATAGTCTGGCTATGCTCCATCTTCACCACACAAAGTATTTAAATCATGCACAACCCCGATGACAAGTCAAGCAATTGTTTCATACTTTTGGTGTTCTCAACTTTTTCAATCTTCACGCAATACATGAGTGTGAGCCATGGACATAGCACTATAGGTGGAATAGAATGGTGGTTGTGGAGAAGACAAAAAGGAGAAGATAGTATCACATCAATTAGGCGTATCAACGGGCTATGGAGATGCACATCAATAGATATCAATGTGAGTGAGTAGGGATTGCCATGCAACGGATGCACTAGAGCTATAAATGTATGAAAGCTCAACAAAAGAAACTAGTGGGTGTGCATCCAACTCGCTTGCTCACGACTACCTGGGGCATTTTGAGGAAGCCCATCATTGGAATATACAAGCCAAGTTCTATAATGAAAGATTCCCACTAGTATAAGAAAGTGATAACATAGGAGACTCTCTATCATGAAGATCATGGTGCTACTTTGAAGCACAAGTGTGGTAAAAGGATAGTAGCATTGCCCCTTCTCTCTTTTTCTCTCTTTTTTTATTTTTTTTATTTGGGCCTTCTTTTTTTATGGCCTCTTTTTCCTCTTTTTTATTTGGGCTTCTTTGGCCTCTTTTATTTATTTATTTATTTTCGTTCGGAGTCTCATCCTGACTTGTGGGGGAATCATAGTCTCCATCATCCTTTCCTCACTGGGACAATGCTCTAATAATGATGATCATCACACTTTTATTTTCTTACAACTCAAGAATTACAACTCGATACTTAGGACAAGATATGACTCTATATGAATGCCTCCGGCAGTGTACCGGGATGTGCAATGATGCATGAGTGACATGTATGAAAGAATTATGAACGGTGGCTTTGCCACAAATACAATGTCAATTACATGATCATGCAAGCAATATGACAATGATGAAGCGTGTCATAATAACGGAACGGTGGAAAGTTGCATGGCAATATATCTCGGAATGGCTATGGAAATGCCATAATAGGTAGGTATGGTGACTGTTTTGAGGAAGGTATATGGTGGGTTTATGGTACCGGCGAAAGTTGCGCGGTACTAGAGAGGCTAGCAATGGTGGAAGGGTGAGAGTGCGTATAATCCATGGACTCAACATTAGTCATAAAGAACTCACATACTTATTGCAAAAATCTATTAGTTATCGAAACAAAGTACTATGCGCATGCTCCTAGGGGGATAGATTGGTAGGAAAGACCATCGCTCGTCCCCGACCGCCACTTATAAGGAGGACAATCAATAAATAAATCATGCTCCGACTTCATCACATAATGGTTCACAATACGTGCATGCTACAGGAATCACAAGCTTCAACACAAGTATTTCTCAAATTCACAACTACTCAAATAGCATGACTTTAATATCACCATCTCCGTATCTCAAAACAATCATCAAGCATCAAACTTCTCTTAGTATTCAATACTCTATATGAAAGTTTTTACTATTCTTGGATGCCTAGCATATTAGGATTTTTTAAGCAAATTACCATGCTATTTAAAACTCTCAAAATAATATAAGTGAATCATGAGAGATCAATTATTTCTATAAAATAAAACCACCACTGTGCTCTAAAAAGATATAATTGAAGCACTAGAGCAAATGACAAACTACTCCGAAAGATATAAGTGAAGCTCAATGAGTAGTCGAATAATTATGCAACTATGTGAAGACCCTCTAACATTTAATAATTTCAGATCTTGGTATTTTATTCAAACAGCAAGTAAAACTAAGAAAAATAAAATGACGCTCCAAGCAAAACACATATCATGTGGTGAATAAAAATATAGCTCCAATTAAAGTTACCGATGAACGAAGACGAAAGAGGGGATGCCTTCCGGGGCATCCCCAAGCTTAGTCTCTTGGATATCATTGAATATTACCTTGGGGTGCCTTGGGCATCCCCAAGCTTAGGCTCTTGCCACTCCTTATTCCATAGTCCATCGAATCCTTACCCAAAACTTGAGAACTTCACAACACAAAACTTAACAGAAAACTCGTAAGCTCCATTAGTATAAGAAAATAAATAACCACTTCAAGGTACTGTAATGAACTCATTCTTTTATTTATATTGGTGTTAAACCTACTGTATTCCAACTTCTCTATGGTTTATAAACTATTTTACTAGCCATAGATTCATCAAAATAAGTAAACAACACATGAAAAACAGAATCTGTCAAAAACAGAACAGTCTGTAGTAATCTGGATCAAACGTATACTTCTGGAACTCATAAAATTCTTAAATAAATTGCTGGACCTGAGGAATTTATCTATTAATCATCTGCAAAAATAATTAACTAAATAGAACTCTCCAAATAAAAATGGTAGCAATTCTCGTGAGCGCTAAAGTTTCTGTTTTTTACAGCATGATCAACAAGACTTTCCCCAAGTCTTCCCAAAGGTTCTACTTGGCACAAACACTAATTAAAAGCATAAAACCACATATAAAGAGAGTCTATATGAATTATTTATTACTAAACAGGAGCAAAAATCAAGGAAAATAAAATAAAGTTGGGTTGCCTCCCAACAAGCGCTATCGTTTAACGCCCCTAGCTAGGCATGATGATTTCAATGATGCTCACATAAAGGATAAGAATTGTAACATAAAAAGAGCATCATGAAGAATATGAATAGAACATTTAAGCCTAACCCTCTTCCTATGCATAGGGATTTTGTGAGCAAACAACTTGTGGGAACAAGAATCAACTTGCATAGGAAGGTAAAACAAGCATAACTTCAAAACTTTAAGCACATAGAGAGGAAACTTAATATTATTGCAATTCCTACAAGCATATGTTCCTCCCTCATAATAATTTTCAGTAGCATCATGAATTAATTCAACAATATAACTATCACATAAAGCATTTTTTTCATGTTCTACAAGCATAGAATTTTTATTACTCTCCACATAAGCAAAATTCTTCTCATTCGGGATAGTGGGAGTATCATAAGAGACTTGGATACTATAAATTGTTTCCACATTAAAAGAGTAATGTTCAGAAAAGGGGTAAACATAATCATGACAAGTTTTATAAATATAATCACTACTTTTTATAGCATAAGTATCATCAGAATAATCAGCATAAGTTGGAGGCATGCTATCATCATTATAAATTTGCATATAAAAACTTGGGAGACTAAAAATATCATCTTCATTAAACGTAGCATCCCCAAGCTTGGGACAAACATTAACTTCAGCAAATATATTCTAAAATATGTCATCCTCATCAAACATAGCATCCCCAAGCTTGGGCATTTTCGTATCATAAGCATAATCACTTTCATCATCAATAGTATGGATAGCACCAATGGTATAGCAATTATCATATTCTTCCAAGCAAGTGCCAAAAAGATTTTCAAGATCATAAGAAGTATCATTATCTTCCACAATTATATTTTCATGAGGCACAATAGTAATAGGAGCAGCATTATTTAGGGGAGATATCTTTTTACCTCTCTTTCTTTTTCTTTTCTTTTTCTTCACCACATCATGTGTGGGTTCAATCCTCTTTTTGGAGCTCCTTATTAATGAGATTGGTTTAATAGGAGGCTCCTCCTCGTTACCTGATTCATCATAAGAAATAATGGGAGGATATTGGGAAGTCTCTTCCCTTTCATTAGTATTATCTTCATCTTCTATTTCTTTTCTTTTCTTTATGTAGTTGACAATATAAGGATTTTCAATACAACTCACCGCACAATACATATAAATTTCCTCTAGATCAAATCCAAGAAGTTTATAACGGGCAAATTCTGGAAGATAATTAGTTATACGCTTCATTTCTTCGTAACTCATAAGCAAACTAAGTTCATTATGATGTGCAAGGGAAATCAAGTCATCACAATTTTTGGACACGATACGGTCATGAAACAATTTGCATTGGGTATTGAAATGATCATGTTCATTACAAAGCTCACAAGTATGGCCAATATAATTTAAATTTTCAGCACATTCATCTAGCCTTTCTTGCAACAATTTAGTTTCTAAGTACTTATGCCTCTTGCAATATCTATCTTCCCTATTTGGTGTGTGCGTACAAACCCAATGCACTCCACAAAAATTGACATGTTTATAGGAGATATTTTCATCATAACTAGTGCAATCATCATTAGTATCATGGATATTCAAAGAATTCGTACTAACAACATTGAAATCATGCTCATCATTCAAATATTTAGTGCCAAACATTTTATAGATTTCTTCTTCTAGCACTTGAGCACAATTTTCCTTTCCATCATACTTACGAAAGATATTAAAAAGGTGAAGCATATGAGACAAACTTAATTCCATTTTTTTGTAATTTTCTTTTATAAACTAAACTAGTGATAAAACAAGAAAGTAAAAGACTCGATTGAAAGATCTAAAGATATACCTTCAAGCGCTAACCTCCCCGGTAACGGCGCCAGGAAAGAGCTTGAGGTCAACTACACAACCTTCTTCTTGTAGACGTTGTTGGGCCTCCAAGTGCAGAGGTTTGTAGGACAGTAGCAAATTTCCCTCAAGTGGATGACCTAAGGTTTATCAATCCGTAGGAGGCGTAGGATGAAGATGGTCTCTCTCAAGCAACCCTGCAACCAAATAACAAAGAGTCTCTTGTGTCCCCAACACACCCGATACAATGGTAAATTGTATAGGTGCACTAGTTCGGCGAAGAGATGGTGATACAAGTGGTATATGGATAGTAGATAAAGGTTTTTATAACCTGAAAATGTAAAAACAGCAACGTAACTAATGATAAAAGTGAGCATAAACGATATTGCAATAATAGGAAATAAGGCCTAGGGTTCATACTTTTACTAGTGCAAGTTCCCTCAACAATACTAACATAATTGGATCACATAACTATCCCTCAACATGCAACAAAGAGTCACTCCAAAGTCACTAATAGCGAAGAACGAACGAAGAGATTATGGTAGGGTACGAAACCGCCTCAAAGTTAATCTTTCCAATCAATCCGTTGGGCTTTTCCTATAAGTGTCACAAACAGCCCTAGAGTTCATACTAGAATAACATCTTAAGACACAAATCAACCAAAACCCTAATGTCACCTAGATACTCTAATGTCACCTCAAGTATCCGTGGGTATGATTATATGATATGCGTCACACAATCTCAGATTCATCTATTCAACCAACACATAGAACCTCAAAGAGTGCCCCAAAGTTTCTACCGGAGAATCACGACGAAAACATGTGCCAACCCCTATGCATAGGTTCATGGGCGGAACCCGCAAGTTGATCACCAAAACATACATCAAGTGAATCACGTGATATCCCATTGTCACCACAGATACGCATGGCAAGACATACATCAAGTGTTCTCAAATCTTTAAAGACTCGATCCGATAAGATAACTTCAAAGGGGAAACTGAATTCATTA
>NC_041382.1:531401369-531419136 GCF_002162155.2 Triticum dicoccoides | reverse complement strand
ATAATAGCAAAGCTCGCGATACATCAAGATCGTATCACCTCAAGAACACGAGAGAGAGAGAGAGAGAGAGAGAGAGAGAGAGAGATCAAACACATAGCTACTGGTACATACCCTCAGCCCCGAGGGAGAACTACTCCCTCCTTGTCATGGAGAGCATCGGGATGATGAAGATGGCCACCGAAGATGGATTGCCCCCTCCGGCAGGGTGCCAGAACGGGTCTAGATTGGCTTTCGGTGGCTACGAAGGCTTCTGGCGGCGGAACTCCCGATCTATTGTGCTCTCGGATTTTTTTAGGGTATATGGAGATATATAGGCGAAAGAATTACGTCAGGGGAGCCACGAGGGGCCCACGAGGGTGGAGGGCGCGCCCAGGGGGGTGGGCGCCCCCTACCTCGTGGCCTCCTCGAAGCTTCCCTTACGTGGACTCCGTGTCTTCTGGGCTTCTTCTGATTCAAAAATAAGTTCCGTGAAGTTTCAGGTCAATTGGACTTCGTTGATTTTCCTTTTCTGCGATATTCTAAAACAAGGAAAAAACAGAAACTGGCACTGGGCTCTAGGTTAATAGGTTAATCCCAAAAATCATATAAAATAGCATATAAATGCATATAAAACATCTAAGGTTGGTAATATAATAGCATGGAACAATCAAAAATTATAGATACGTTGGAGACGTATCAGGGGGCACCCCAAAGACACACCAAGCCATCTCTTAGCCGTGTGCGGTGCTCCCCTCCACAGTTACACAGCTCGGTCATATCATCGTAGTGCTTAGGCGAAGCCCTGTGCCGGTAACTTCATCATCACTGTCACCATGCTGTCGTGCTGACGGAACTCTCCCTCGTCCTCAACTGGATCAAGAGATCGAGGGACGTCATCGAGCTAAACGTGTGCTGAATGCGGAGGTGACATACGTTCGATGCTTGGATCGGTTGGATCGCGAAGATGTTCGACTACATCAACCGCGTTACTAAACGCTTCCGCTTTCGGTCTACGAGGGTACTCGGACATACTTTCCCCGCTCGTTGCTATGCTTCTCCTAGATAGATCTTGCATGATCGTAGGATTTTTTTTTTTTGAAATACTACGTTCCCCAACAGAAATTAGATAGACTTTACTATAGGTGGCACCTTTATGGCAATTACTTTCGGAAGCGCTACGCAGCTTCTTGATGAGATGATAACCAATTATGCCTAATGGCACACCTAAAGAACTCCAAATGATAATAATAAATGTACACTATGTGGAGGATATTGCTTGCTTGAATGATAAGGTTGATATGATTTTATCTAGGCTTGCTGCTAAACATGTTCGTATTGATGCTAAGGATGTTATTGTTGCACAACTTGTTGAACAAAAAGAACAAATTTATCCATGGCGTTTTTACAGGCCTTTATCGATATTTTCTTCTTCGGGCGGCGATTTGCTTCACAGATTGCAGTCGTAGGCCTCACTTGGGCTGCATCGACAACTTTCTGGCCGCTGCTTCTACAAGCTCCTAGGTTAAAAAAAAGTTTTTCATGCCGAGCCAAAGGCCCAAAGGTGTCATCTAGCTATGCTCACGGCCCGCCGTCGATGGATGTAGGAGGAAGATGACTTCGACACCCCAAAGAATATGAACATAATAATTATTATTTTTGTATGAATATATTTGTAAGGACTTGTGATGCTTAATATATGGCTTTAGACTTTTTCAAAAAAGTAGGTGCGGCTATATTGGTGGAGATGCCACTACACCAGTCTAATTGCGGTGTTTTTGTTGAAATCTCAACATTAACAGGCCTCCAAAAGATTTCGTTGTAATTCTTAGTCATAAGAGTTATTTTGTAATTTATAGGCTTCATGGTCCAAAGCATTTTAGTTGTAATGGTTGTCAAGTTTGAATAAAGTTACAAGTGATTTATCAGGAAAAAAAATAGTATGACTCAACACTGAGCTCTGAATATTTTTTTTGCCCATTCGGTCGAGCGAATAAAATCATCGGCATAGGTGATAAATAGTCCCCACAAAATGTATGAGGGCTGGCCCACGTTGCATGCGGTGGACAAACAATTTTTGTAGGGTTTGCGGCAGAGTTTTCTAACATCCTAGTTAATATTAAAATTATTTCATGAAAAGTTTTTAAAATTATATTATGAAATAAAAATCATACATTCAAAGTTATCCTCCCAATTTGTTCACATACTAATTATTTTCAGAATTTTAAAGATGATCACTGATTTTAAAAACAACACAAATATTAAAAGTTTCATGGATTTTACAAAATTACCAATTAAAAGTTCATAGTTTCTTTGAAAAATATCCAGAGAGAAAAAACCAGAAACCGTAAGAAGACAGAAAACACTGAGATAAAATAATCTGACAGGAAAGTGTTGAAAACCAAAGAGTAAACACAAAAAGCAATGAAAATAATTGGACGGCCCAAGTTGCAGGAAGGGCTTGCAATTCCTACGGAAACGCTATATCTGGCTTACAGCGAGAGTATCATCTGGCCTGAAGCTTTTCAATTATGCGCTGCAGCATTGGGCCGTCCCTTTGCAATGCATTCAATCGCTCGCAGGTTGTCGCTCATTGCATTTTGCTTCGTTCGTACTTATCCCTTTTTTCGTTTTTTGTTTTTCTTTTTTTTTGTAGTTTTTTACTGTTTCTTCACCTATTTTCCTTCGTTTTATTTTTTTCACCGGTTTTCTTCATTGTTAGCGGGTTTTCTTTGCTTTTCTTCATTTCTTTCTCCGTTTTCATTGTTATTTTTTCTTTGTCTTCATTTCTTTGTTTCTTTCTTGTTTACATTGATTTTCTTTATTTTTATTTGTTTCTTTCTTGGGTTTCTCTGTTTCCATACATATGGTACATTTTTGGTATATATGTAACAAAAAATTAATACACGTTTAACATTTTTTAAATACATAACTAAAAAAATTGTATAGATGGTAAGAAAAATCTATACACATTAAACATTTTTAAAATGCTTGAGTAACATTTTTGAAATACAAAATTATTTTTTTAATACATGATCAGGATTTTTTAATATTAAATTAAGCAAATTTTAACATGCTCCCTCTTACCCTCTTTTTTTACATATAAGATAAGAAGGTAAGTGTTAATCAAACTACTAATTAATGAGATCAACGGCTCAAATCTATTATATACTCTTACCTTCCATACCTAAACAGGGGGTAAGAGGGAGCATGTTAAAATTGCTCAAATGCTTGATCATTTTTTCAAATGCATGGTCAGCATTTTTTCTATACACATTTAACATTTTTCAAAGGCTTGATGATATTTTTCATATACAATATTAACAATTCATGAATATATGGTCGACTTTCTATACATTTAACATTTTTTAAATAATTTATTAACATTTAATACAAGATTAAGATTTTTAGATACATAATAAACTTTTGTCATATACATGTATTTTTTCTATACAGTTTTTTGTATATATTAGAAATATTTTCTAAATGCACATTTAACATATTTCCAACGCCTGGTTAGCATTTTTTTAAAGGAAAATGCTATTGTTCAGCCGGCGGATAACACGCACTGCGTCCGCCGCCTCCTATGTCCAACACGTGTCCTTGTCCTCTTATCCTTTCCTTGTGTATTCTCCGTCTCCTTACCCCCGCTTGCAGCCATGGCTGCTGCTCGAGCACGCACGCCCGAGCTCCGCTCTAGTCACCATCAGCCTTGTTGCGCCGCTCTAGACTCCGCTCTCGCCCTCCGTCGTTGCTCCAATTAGGATGTTTTTTTATACTTTTCGCAACAACGGGTTTGTTGCAAAAGTCCTCCCGCAACAATGACTTTGTTGCATTAATTTCTTGATTCATACAGCAAACGACACCATCTTTTCAGTGAAAAAAATTCTGCAACATTATTCATGTTGCAAAAATCCTCCCGGAACAACATCTATGTTGCAAAAAAAGGTGAAGATAGAAAAAAATAATCCGCAACACCACCATCTTTGCAAAAGTCCTCCCGCAACATCATCTATGTTGCAAAAAATGTTGAAGGCAAAATTAAAAAATTCTGGCGAAAACAACACTTCAGTGGTTTTGCAACAAAGTAATTGTTGCAGAGCCATTATTAATGTTTCAGGAAATGTGGAGGCTCATGTGCAACTAAAATTTGGGAGGCTCATTGCTCTGTTTTTCACATAGGTGTTCATGTTTCAGAGTGGAACAGAGCTAGTGTTTCAGAAACAGGATCTCATCGAAGATTGTTGATGGGATCTGCTCGATGGAGCTTTAGGAAACAGCACCGGAGGACTTGTGAACCAAGTGGCAGATCCAACTCGCAGCGGAAGCCCCCCGGCGACGCTTGGAGCTGAGAAAGGGCCGCACCCGTTCTCCAAGCAGGGGTCCTCGGTGAGCTAGATTGGCGTCCGACCCTACCATTTGGCGCGTGATGTGGTGCGCCATGAAGGCCCCCCCCCACGCCGGCGGCGGCTGATTTTGCGGTGGTTGGGGGCGGCGCCGCGCTAGGCACAGGTCTGTCGGGGCCGGGACAAAGCGCTTCTTTCTGCAACACGTCCATTGTTTCAGGAATTAGTGAGTGGGGAGGCGACCGAGCCACATTCCGGGAGATCGATCGGACAGCTGCGCGCGCGTAGATCGAACAGCCATCGAGGTGGCAGACGTATCGCGCGGATCAGTCAGCAGCGCCCTTTTTTAAATATGTAAAGAAGTGTTTTGTTGTAAAGTATTGATTTAGAATATCTAGAAATATAAACAAAAGTAAAAAAAGAGAAACCAAAAACAAAAAAACGTGAAAAAGAAGATTGTGGCCTCCCGCATGCCTGGACTGGCTTATCTCGGGCTAGCCTTAGGCGAGGCTACCTGTAGTAGTAGCGATCTCCCTCTAGATTAATCTCACTCCAACACAAGGTTCAGTACATAATGGTGATTACAGAGGAATGGTTACACTAATGGAGGAAGAACACGTGAACTGGAGTTAAGGGAAAGGAAGGAGATAGGGGAGAGAGGTAGCCGCCGCCGGTTCGTTGATCCACTGGATGCCCTGGACGTCGCCTCCTCCCAGGCTCTTATCACCTTGGTCGTTCCAGAATGGGCCAGGCCCGTTTAGCTGGCCCAAGGGGCCAGCCCAAGCATGTGATGGTAGGAGGGCTCCTAACATCCCCCCTCCTTGAAATGCGGCTTGACCCCAAGCCGACACCACCGAGAGCCGCCAGGATCCCATTGCATGCGGCATTCCTTAACTAGCTTGAAGTCTTGATGGTAGTCGAAGTCCGGGTTGACTTGAACGACAAGGTTGGAGTAGCCATGGCCGATGGTGACTCCATCCCAAGAGGCACCGCAGAAGTGGTCGTTGCCAACATAGTCTTGATCGAAGTTGAGATAGTACTTGTGGTGGATGGAGCCTTGCACGATGACGACAACGACATTGGTGATGAAAACCCTCCCTCCTTGAAAAGTGCCTCGATTGGAAGCTGAAGTCCCATAGCCTTCCTGGACGACTGTGAAGCATCCTAGACCATGAGGTGTGCCCCACACACAGATTTTTCCGCTCCTCATGGACTTGCATGACTGGCAATATAATGGCAGCAAGAACCCCTATATTGCTATGAGCTTGTCAAGTCTGCATTCAAGCTCCAATGTTCCAGGCAAGAAATGGATGGTCATCCCCTGATTTAGTTCGTCGCTAGCCATTGGCTTCTCCATTCCCAACTGGATGCATATAGGAGTCGCATATGCAAGCCAGACTGCAAACAAGTAATGCATCAGGGAAGTCAATGCACCTGTACTGCATATATAGCTTGCAAGGCCTCCGGGATCCCACAATTGCTCAAGGTGGTCGCCACTAACTGATGTATCTGGAGTCCAGAAAAACATTTGTTTATGCCCAAAGGAGAATGATACACTACCAAATAGACTGGAATCTGAATAATGAATCTCTGTTGCAAATTGTACAGCCTGAATCGTAAATAGTTTGAGAGTGTCGAAATACCAGCAATGATTAACCTCACATAATATTGGTTCAGAAAGGGGACGAGGCAACATAAAAGTATGTTGTGAATTTTTGTCCCGCGATTGATGCTTGTCCCACTGCCATTGCATCGTGATACCAGCTGGAGCAAAAGACAATAATGGCCAAAACTGCACGAACTGAATATAGACACTACTTGGAAGTGTTGTACTTAGAGCACCCAATTGTTGCTTGCTGTGAAGGAGCTTGTCATGACCATTGAAACCTGAATCAGTTTTGCCCCGTTTCAAAAACCACGAGCATGAGAGCTGCACTGGAAGTATCCTTATGCAATTCCCAAGGAGATTGGAGCACCGTTCCCATGCATTGCTAGTGTGAAAGTTGATTGAAGCACAGCCACTGCCTTTAAATTCTTCTTGACTCAAAAACATTGACATATGCATAATATGAATAATTCCCTGTAATTTATCAGAAATAGGAATGCAACCCAGAAATTTTGTTCGATCCAGATAAAACTGAAAATCTTCACTTTGTTGCGGTACGTAGCATGGACCAAACTGCAAGTCCTTGTAGTCAAACTGCATCTGTTTAGTATTGAGTGTTGCCTGGTCCAGTGGACGCTCGAAACAGAGAAACAACTCCCAGATCTGAATAGTACTAGCCTCAAACATGTAAACCACAGCAGCACAAACTTCGTGCAGTTTCAAATATGCTCAAGCAGAGCCTCCTTCAAGGTAATATGTTGGCTGGACACATGGAATGCCTTCATTCATGTAATTTGGTAGCTTCAAGCGAACAATTTTGTGACTGAACTTGAACACCGATGGTGCCTTTTGAGCACATAATTTATAAGAGGACTGCATAAAGCAGACTTCATGTAATAGTTGCTTAGCGAAACATGAATCATCAGTGTTCTGTTGCAAAGACGACAAGCAGAAAATCTGAACATGGGGTATCCTTATGCAGTGTCGAGGGAGGTTGCACTCAAGATCACCAGCATGGCATAATTCCACCTGAAAGGTACTACCTAATTCATCCACAATCTGTAGTGCCTTTGTATGCATTCTACAGATTTCTAATCCGTTAGCAAAATCATAGATGATATCCCAATGGGCAAAATATTCAGCTACTGCCATCAGTTGCACTAGAGAGCATGTACAGGACTGCCGACCCTGACAACCTATGTTGCTGAAATCCAAATAAATCCAATGACCAGCGTGTGGTGCAGTATCAATGAGCCTATGGTTTGTTCCAAGGAATCTCAAGCTTAACCATGCATCAACACTTATACTTGTAGACATATCCACATTGAGAAATGCCAATTCATTCAATGCTTTAGTATTAGGTGGTGCCTGATCCGGTGGACTCCTAGACTGCAACTGTGCTTCTGACAAACAACTGATATACTCTTCCATGGAAATCACCTCACAACAAGAAACTTGATGGAAAACCACATCTCTGAATAACCTCAAAACGAGTTCAGAACTGAACCATAAAACTTCCTGTGATTGACGACATATACCTGAACAGGGCTCCTCCTGATAACTTGCATCTAAATGAAACCTGAAAGACGGCCACGGGCTAGGCCTGAACAGCTGTCTGCTGTGTCTGGTCCTCACTCGCACAGGTGACAGCCATGGTTGCTGCCCGATTCCGTGCTGTATCGATGGTAGGCACGAGGTTTTGCTCTTGTCCACAAGATGAACAGGCTTCACCCATGCGCCATCCTGGACTAGACCGCCTGTCGAACACATGGTGAGCACCGGCAAAGCAGGGTCGCTGGAGATGATGAGGGCAACGCCGTGGTCTGCCTTGCTCATCACTTGGGTGGAGGTGTATACAGAGAGGGCATCGAGCTCCTGCACGCCGGCCTTGGGGTCGACGTCAGTGTTGGTCGTCACATGAGAAACGACCTCGGCCCTAGAGGCCATTGCCTGCTCCAGGGCGAGCTGCTCGACTGCTTGGTGGATGGGGTCGACCGTGGGCTCGAGGTCAAGGGCGGTGGCGGCATCATGGACCTCGTCGACGTTGTCGGTGGTGTCGACCTGGGTCGAGCACTTCGTCGAACAAGTGATAGGCACCATCACAATGCAGACCGGGGTTGCATCATGGCCGACCTTGGGAATCTCCTGGGCCTTGGTGGTGGAGCCGGAGACGTCCGGGACGGGCGCCGACGCGTAGGTTGTGCTCTCCGGCGAAGTTGTCGCTGATGGTGGGTTGTGGACGACGGCGGGTGAACTGGTGGCCCAACTGACGTCAAGGGTATTCAGTTTCTCGGCGAGGGACCTGGTGGCGTTGGTGTAGGCGTCGAGCCTGGCGCCGAGCCGCTCGAGATACTCCGAGGAACGGATCCATGGTCGATTCTGTCGGATGGTGGTGGTGGAAAAAAATTGGGAAAGGGTGGTGCCTGGCTCTGTATACCAGATGTAAGAGTAGCGATCTCCCTCTAGATTAATCTCACTCCAACACGAGGTTCAGTACATGATGGTGATTACAGAGGAATGGTTACACTAATGGAGGAAGAACACATGAACTGGAGAAAAGGGAAAGGAAGGAGATAGGGGAGAGAGGTAGCCGCCGCCGCCAGTTCGTTGATCCACTGGATGCCCTGGACGCCGCCTCCTACCAGGCTCTTATCGCCTTGGTCGTTCCAGAATGGGCCAGACCCGTTTAGCTGGCCCAAGGGGCCAGCCCAAGCATGTGATGGTAAGAGGGCTCCTAACACTACCCTACGTCTCGCTGTAAACGAGACATAGGGTGGCCCTTCTTCTTCACTGTGAGCAAAGAAAAATAGGATATTCCATCATATCCATGGGCTTGGACCAAGTGTCACTATCACAATCTTGTTTATAAAACAGAGTCACTACACACGGAGGACTGGAACAAATTTTGTGGCTGTGATGCGAATGGGGAGTTCGAAACGGTTGCATCGTTGGTAGCTGCAGACACATCAGTGTGTCCAAGCGTGAGGAGCCTCAACCAATCATCTAGAAATGTCTCGATGGTAAAACGAAAAAGTTTACTCAACTCTATATACCCGCGAGCGTTGAAACAAATTAAGGAGGGGATGGCTGGCGTAGCTTTCGCGTCCATGAATGCGTGTGATCATCATGGACCATACCCGCTAACATCTACTCTTGGCGGCGAAGGACGGCTTCGTTTGCTCGGGCCCATATGACCCGACCGCGACTGCTCCTCGCCGACCGCTCCTACTGTTCATGGCAGCGAGAAGACAAGTCATCTCATTAACTCTCCTCGCAGGTCACACATGCGCCACGTTCGGGCGTGCTACCGTGTCGAACAACGGACGGGGGATGGCGTCTCTCGGTCTCTGCACTGCAATGTGTAAGACAATAGGCTTTGGGGGAACCGACACAACCTATTAGGGGTGACCTATCACATATATATATAATGAGGTGGTATACAACGTTACAATATACACATGTAAATACAGTCTAACACCCTCCCTCAATCTTAGCCACTTTCTAATGAATCTAGAAGGGTAAGATTGTGCCTGCAAGTCTCAAACTGTGGCAAAGGCAATGGCTTGGTGAAGATGTCAGCAAGTTGATCCTTGGAAGAAATAAACTTGATCTGTAGTTGCTTCTGAGAGACACGTTCACGCACAAAGTGATAGTCAACTTCAATGTGTTTCGTTCGGGCATGGAATACCGGATTTGCAGAAAGGTATGTAGCACCGATGTTATCACACCAAAGAACAGGAAGCTGTGATTGGGGTATACTTAACTCCTGAAGCAAGGACTGTACCCAGATGATCTCTGATGTGGCATTGGCCACAGCCTTATACTCAGCCTCAGTACTGCTACGCGAGACAGTAGCCTGTTTCCGAGCAATCCATGCAATCAGGTTAGAGCCAAAGAAGACAGCATAACCCCCCGTGGATCGCCTGTCATCCGGATTGCCAGCCCAGTCTGCATCAGAATATGCTGAAAGACAACCAGAGTCAGACGGCCGAATATGCAAACCATGAGCCACCGTGAAACGAATATAGCGCAAAATCCGCTTAACAGCAGACCAATGAGTGTCACGGGGTGACTGCAGATACTGGCAGACTCGGTTAACAGCATAGGAAATGTCTGGTCGCGTGATCGTCAAGTACTGGAGCCCACCAACAATACTCCTGTACTCTGTCGCATCAGAAGAAGAAAGAAGCACACCATCAACAGCATTGAGCTTATCAGTGGTAGACATGGGTGTAGTCGTCGGTTTGCACTTAAGCATCCCAGCTCGCTGCAACAAATCCAGAGAGTACTTCTTCTGCGTCATAACAAGGCCAGCATCACGAGAAGTAACCTCCACACCAAGAAAGTAATGAAGCTTCCCAAGGTCCTTGACCGCAAAATCAGCACCAAGTGAGCGAACAAGCGCAGTAGCAGCCGACTGAGAGGAGCTGACCAAAATGATATCATCTACATAGACCAACAAGTACATAGTAACCTCAGGCCTTTGAAGAAGAAACAATGAGGAGTCAGCAGTTGATGATGCAAAACCATGAGCACGAAGAGCCATTGCAAGCCGAGCATGCCAAGCACGAGGAGCCTGCTTCAGACCATAAATTGCCTTGGATAGACGACAGAGATGATCAGGGCGATCCGGATCAGAGAAACCCGGAGGCTGGCGCATGTAAACCTCCTCCGCCAAGACACCATGAAGAAAAGCATTTTGAACATCAAGCTGACGAAGAAACCAACCTCGAGTAACAGCCAGAGAGAGAAGAAGTCTGATGGTAGTAGGTTTGACCACTGGACTGAAGGTGTCTTCATAGTCAAGTCCAAAACGCTGTCGAAAACCACGAGCAACCAGACGAGCCTTATAGCGCTCAATGGACCCATCAGAATGCCTCTTCACTTTGAAAACCCATTTGGAATCAATGACATTTACCCGTGATTGTGGAGGAACAAGAGTCCATGTCTGATTGCGAAGAAGCGCTTGATACTCCTGCTCCATGGCCTCTCTCCAATGAGGAATGCGCATAGCAGCTTGATACGTGCGTGGCTCAGAGGATGGATCTGCGAGAGCAGCAGACATGCACGCCGCTAACCAAGCAATTGTGCCATCGTGACGTTTCTTAGGCTGAAAAATGCCACTCCGACTGCGCGTATGTGGACGTAGAGCAGCAGCAGGAGCCGGCGGAGGCGAAGGTGACGGAGACGTGACGGTCGCCGGAGATGCAGGAATCACCTCAGGCGAGCTCGGGACAGACGACTCCGGGCTGCATGGCGAAGACTGGCCCGACGACAGGGGCTCAGAGGCCATGGGCGAACCGAGAGTGGGCGAGGCCAGCTCCGGTGACATCGGCCCAGACGGCCTTGGCGAGGCGAGAGCAGGCGAGGCCGGCCCTGGTGAGAAGGGCCCAGACACCCTAGGCGAGGCAGGGGCGGGCGAGGCCAGGCCTGGTGATGACTGCCCCGACGCCCTGGACGAGACGGGGACCGAGGAGGCCGGCCCAGTCGGCGGGGTTGCAGGACGCGACGATGGCGAAGGCAGCCCAGAAGCCAGAGGCGACCGGGTCAGGACGTCGATCGACCGTGCATGAGCACGGAAACCGAGGCCATGCAGGGGCGCCATGTGCTCCTCATGCACAACAGAAGGTGCCGAGGATGAAGGCGATGGCGACGAAGAGGAAGATGGCACTTCCAGAATCTCCAAACGAGCCCCACGACCAGTGCCTGCACCATGGTTAGGCAACAATAGAGGAGAATATGCAACATCATCAAATTGGTCAGAAGCAACAGAGGATGAATGCATGACAGGTGGCTCGGTAGTGGACACAGGGAGTTTGGCAAAGGGAAAAACATGCTCATCAAACACAACATCCCGAGAGATGTAGACACGATTAGTGGGCACATGAAGACATTTGTATCCTTTATGAAGAGAGCTATAACCAAGGAAAACACACTTCTTGGAACGAAACTCGAGCTTACGCTTATTATATGGACGGAGATGGGGCCAGCAAGCACACCCAAACACCTTGAGAAAGGTGTAGTCCGGTTGTTCATTAAGGAGAACTTCAATGGGAGTCTTCATATTCAAAACACGAGTGGGAGCACGATTGATGAGAAAACATGCAGTGGTGAAAGCATCACTCCAAAAACGAAACGGAACAGATGCATGGGCCAAAAGAGTCAGACCAACTTCAACAATGTGACGATGCTTACGTTCTACTGAACCATTCTGCTGATGTGTATGTGGACATGCTAAACGGTGAGTGATCCTAAGCGACTGAAAGAAGGAGTTGAGGTTGCGATACTCGCCACCCCAGTCCGACTGAACATGAACAATTTTGTGCTTGAGAAGGCGTTCAACATGTTTTTGGAACTGAACAAAAATGTCAAACACATCAGATTTACGTTTGATAAGATAAAACCAGGTAAAGCGGCTGTAAGCATCAACAAAACTGATATAGTAATTATGACCACTAAGAGAAGTCTGAGCAGGACCCCATACATCTGAAAACACAAGTTCTAAAGGATGTTTCACCTCACGACTGGACTCCGAAAAAGGAAGTTGATGACTCTTCCCCTGCTGACAAGCATCACACACTGCTACATCTTTATTACTAGACACACTAGGAAGCTCATGACGACGCAAAACATGCCGGACAATAGGTGTGGCCGGGTGACCAAGACGAGCATGCCACTGTGACGGAGATACCCGAACTCCACTGAAGACGCGAGCGACGCCAGGATGCTCCAGACATAGAGACCTTGGCAGAGCCGCCCACTAAGAAGAATGTCCCTCGTGCCCCGATCCTTAATAAAAAGATCAAAAGGATGAAATTCACAAAGCACATTATTATCACGAGTGAGTTTAGGAACTGAAAGAAGATTACGTGTCACAGATGGAACTCGAAGAACATTGCGAAGTTGAAGACTCCTATTGGCATGTCTAGTGAGAAGTGATGCTTGACCAATATGAGAGATGTGCATACCTGCTCCATTGGCGGTGTGGATCTTGTCGGAGCCATGGTAGGGTTCACGAGTGTGAAGCTTCTCCATCTCACTGGTCAGGTGCTCTGTCGCCCCAGAGTCCATGTACCAGTGGGGATCAATGGAGTAGGACTGAGTGTGTCCCTGTGGCTTCTGCGGCGGCGGACGATCAGCCATGGCGACCTGACGAGCAAAGTTGCGTGTATCCTTCACGTCATTGCCGAGACCAAGAAAACCCCGCTGGAAGCGCTTGTGACACTTCGAGGCCCAGTGCCCATCGCGACCACAAAGCTGGCACACACGTGGACCGCCAGCCCCTGGTAGCGTCGCAGTAGGAGGAGGGGCCGAGGCGGGTGGTGGTGACTGCCCCGAAGGAGCCCTGAATGAAGCAGAGGAGCGACCACCCTTGGTGGCGGCGTTTGCCGAGAGGGCGTCGTTGCCCCTGGATCGGCGCGTCTCGACTCGTTGCTCAGTAAGCAGGAGGCGTGAAAAGACCTCGTGTGCTGGCATGGGCGTGGAGTTGCCCCTCTCATTGATGATCTCGACTAGGGCGTCATACTCCTCATCAAGACCATTGACAATAAACGAGTTGAACTCGGAGTCGGTGAGGGGCTGTCCAATGGAGGCCAGCGTGTCGGCGAGACTCTTGACTTTGTTGTAGAACTCAGTGGCGGTGGAGTCAAGCTTCTGACACTCCCCAAGTTGGCGACGGAGCCCAGATACACGAGCCTGCGACTGTGCCGCAAACGAGCGCTCAAGAATAGTCCATGCCTCGTGGGACGTCTTGGCGAAGACAACAAGCCCAGCAACGGCCGGAGAGAGCGACCCCTGGATGGAGGAGAGGTTCGCCTGATCCTGCCCTGTCCAGACACGGTGAGCCGGATTATAGACCGGACCGTGCACGCTGTCAACCAGCGCAGGAGGGCAAGGGAGAGAGCCGTCGACATAGCCAAGCAGATAGTGACTCCCAAGAAGCGGAAGAACCTGCGCGCGCCAGAAGATGTAATTGTCCGACGACAACTTGATGGTGATGAGATGGCCGAAGTGAAACGGCGGCGGCGGCTGCGATCCCATCGAGGAGACTGGCTGAGGTGAGACCACCGTGGAGACAGTCAGAGGGGCAGCCGGCGCGGTGACAGAGGGCGCGATGGCCGCGGTTGACGCCTCGAAGCTTGCCAGCGCGACGTCCTCCGCCACCAGCGGCGCAGTGGCCGAGGGCGCGACAACCGCGGTTGACGGGGCGGCGGCGGTGTGGGCCACAAGCGCCTGCCCGGGCGAAGTAGCAGCCGGCGGGAGCGCGAAGAGGGAGCCGACGCTCCGTGTCCCGATCGGCGCCTGAAGGGAGGCGACATCCAGCGGCCTCGAGAGAAGTGCCGCGAGGGAGGCCGGCAGAAAACCGGTGGCGGTGGAGCCGGACGCAGCGGCGGGCGTCATAGCAGTCGGGCGACGGCGACGACGGGCACGGCGGCGGCGGCGGCGGCGGCGGCGGTTTAGGGTTTTTAGGCGGAAGCGGACGTAACCTAGCTCTGATACCATGTAAGACAATAAGCTTTGGGGGGAACCGGCACAACCCACTAGGGGTGGCCTATCACATATATATATAATGAGGTGGTATACAACATTACAATATACACATGTAAATACAGTCTAACACAATGAACCCTCTGCCCACCGTCTTTCTGATGTCCTTCTGATCGACCAGCTTCGCGACACCTGTATAGTCCAATTTGCAAGGAAAAGAAATGGACGCTTGTATAATCCAGGTTTCCTTTTTCTTCTCATACCATAACAATACTAATAATATAGAGTTAGCTATAGCTAGTGGGTGTTGCGTGTGACCTGAATGATTTGCTATAATCTTTTCACTGTTAACCTTTTTAGCAGGCAACTTTTCGGACGCGAATTTTCGGAACATGGTGATTTCTACTTAATATAGTCCACATGTACATCGTGATTCCTATTTAATATAGCCTATTGTGCAATACGGGATGGCTAATTCGCAGGCCAGCCTAAATACGCAACATTACCTCGCACACGTGGGCCAGGTCTCATTTTAATTTTCATATGAATATTGGCTCATCTGGTAGCGATGTCCCTTGCATGTTGGGTTCAGTCATAACTGCTCTGGACGTGGGGCAGCCACCATAAGTACCGCCGTTGCTCGTGGTGTGCACTGTAGCTCATTTCCGATTTGCGTCCTGTGGAGAGCAGAAGAACAGGGGAAATGACTTCGGTAGAAACAGAGCTACACAGGTTAGCATATGGACACTGGACTTGATCCTGCGTTTTATTTGGGTATACTCACAAACATGCTGACGTATATCCAACCTGTTCGTCCCTTTGCATTGGAGACTTTTCTTATGGCAATTGTTATTAGGTGGCCAAGTCTATGTATTAATGTGTCACCCATCAATTGGCAGATGCATCAATGGAATAATGCTAGTACAAGAAGCTTTATTCATAGCATCTGTTTCATGACAAACTGCATGGTTTAGTGTATGGTAATACTCATATGCTAATTAGCTCAAGATATTACATGGCTAATAACTGGCACACTGATTAAACACACTTGTATGATGGTTAGTCCTAATTTACCGATGAACATATTACTAATACATCGACTAAGCACATGAATTTAGCTACAACCATGACAAACTTTCTCCCATATATTCAGGTAATTAAATGCATCTCGTAGATATTTTCATATTTTAAGTACAATTAGAAATGTGTCAAGTTAGTTTTGATGTCTCTAATTTGTTCAAAAATGGGAACTGTAATTTTTGGTTAACATGCATGCTTGTGAAGCTGAGATCAAAACCGAAGCCGTAAAAAATGGTTCTCTCATATTGGTGATATCTCAAATATCCTATAAGTTATGTAAAAATATTTTAACTTTTTTGTAGAATTTTGCTTGATCTTTTAATTGACATTCTGATTTTGTATCAACGTTGCATTTAAAAATCAGATTCTATTATTTGTGATTCAAGTTAACTATGAAGAATGGAGTTAAGTGATTTTTCAGTCAAAAATTGATGCATATAAGAGTTTTAAATCAGTAGTCCGAAACAAGTGACGAAACTAAAATACCTAATTTTCCAAATTGAACAATGCTGGATGGAGAGAGCTAGTGTGATTATGGACAGGGTGCATTCTTTCAATGTAGTTAACGCTTCAAACAACATGCTCCGCGGCCATCTTCTAATCAAGTAGCATGGATCAGTGTAGTTATTGTGGTACAGCTGGCCATTTGGGACATGTTAATCAACGCACATCTTCAATGCGCGAGTCTGCCTTCTGGGCCATCTCCTGGCAAGGTCAGAAGTAATACAAGAGTTGTACTAGTTGTATATGGTGGATGAAATTTATTATACAGGCTCGATGTATTAGAGCTGCACGAATCGCGCGAAGACGGTCGGTCTTGATAACGACCTCGCGTGGCTGCATGTCCACTCATGATTTATCGGCAACTTTTTAATTTAATAACTGCTCGATCCAGATGTATTCCAGATCATTCTATATATAGTAACTGAACCCCGTTTTTCGCAAAAAATCAGATCTATTATAAAAATTCATCGAAAGTACAAAACACCTCAAACATAATAAAATTTACATTGAGGTTCATGGACCATCGAACGACCATTGTCATCGCCAGAATGAGCCGCCAGCACACCATTGTCGTTGTTCCCATACAGGGCCGGCTTGACCTTGACGATGACAGCCGGAAAATCTTCGTGCACGTGCCCCTAAGGACCAGTGCTTCAGAGCTGCAATCGTCACCGTTGAATTCTTGAATCAATCTAAAGAACCCGACACCCAATATCACCGTTGCGTACGCACGACAAGAAACCCTAACCTTGTTGCCCCGAGGAGCTGGTAGGAATCTTTGTTGGAACTCCGTCTAATCCTTCCCAACAGGTGAACTTGAGGAGAATCGGATCTCGGAAAACTGACTCGAAGAAGAAGCGCCGCCAACCGTCCAAACGCCCCCCTGCGAGGACTAAAACCCTATCTATCTACTCGCCAGATCAGAGGGACCAAAAATGCCCTCACCGCTACCAGCCGCAGGAGCAACAGGCGGAGGGGAGGCGAATCCATGGACTCGCCGGTGGAGATTGATGGGAACGAGACTTTCCCTAGTCGCCTTGCGAGAGAGGAAAGAAAGTACATGTGTGAAGCACGTGAGAGTTTAGTTGATAAAGTATGACTAAATATTGATATACTACTTTGATCCCAAATTCTTAGACGTTTTTTAGGTTACGAAGTAAAATATTATAATAGGCCAACGTGTACATTCATAGTCACATTTGCATTGAATATGAGATGTAGATTTCCTATCATTTATTCTATTGAAAATTGAATTATAGCTATAGAATATTCATGACTTCATGGTATACATAAAACTCAAGTTAAATGTATAAGAATGGCTAAGCACTTCATCTAAAAAGGAATAGACTTTAAGGAGATGTTGCCTTAACCATGAACGAAAAAATCATACAGTAAAAAAAGACAATTCTTTTGAAAGAAAAAACTTGCAAAGGTAAATGATGGAATATTCCAAAACAAATGAGAATTGTCTGTTTTTTGTGCGGACTATGCATTGCCAATAATAAACTGAAAAAGAATGGCAGTTATTTTAGTAAATAAAAAGTACTAGAGAATCAAACTATGAATAAACCGGAAGTTTCTTTGTTTTAAGGTGTGTGCATACTATGCATGGTGCTTTATTTAGCGCTGACGGAAATGAAGGAGGAGACGGCAAGGCCGCCGGCGTCGCCGCGTCAAGAAAGAAGCAACCCCACTATATCTTAGGGTGACGGGTGCAGGCTCGCCATGGATTTTTGGGTGGTGGTCGCCGGCCTTAGAGGGATGGGGT